>NC_135537.1:114283991-114589907 GCF_045843805.1 Urocitellus parryii | reverse complement strand
ATGTTGGAGATGATGGGCTGAGATGTAGAGATGAAGGTCTGAGGTGTGGAGATGAAGGGCTGATATGTGGAAATGAAGGGCTGAACGGTGGAGATGAAGGTGCTGATGTGTGGAGATGAAGGTTCTGAGATGTGGAGATGAAGGGCTGATATGTGGAGATGAAGGGCTGAGATATGGAGATGAAGGATCTGAGATGTGGAGATGAAGGTTCTGAGAGGTGGAGATGAAGGTTCTGAGAGGTGGAGATGAAGGGCTGAGATGTGGAGATGAACGGTTGAGATGTGGAGATGAAGGGCTGAGATGTGGAGATGAAGGGGTGAGATTTGGAATTAAAGGGATGAGATTTGGAGATGAAGGGCTGAGATGTGGAGATGAAGGTGTTAAGATGTGGAGATGAAGGTGCTGAGATGTGGAGATGAAGGACTGAGATGTGGAGATGAAGGTTCTGAGATGTGGATATGAAGGGCTGAGATGTGGAGATGAAGGGCTCAGATGTGGAGATGACGGGCTGAGATGTGGAGATGAAGGTTCTGAGAGGTGGAGATGAAGGGCTGAGATGTGGAGATGAAGGTGCTGAGATGTGGAGATGAAGGACTGAGATGTGGAGATGAAGGGCTGAGATGTGGAGATGAAGGGCTAAGATGTGGAGATGAAGGTTCTGAGATGTGGAGATGAAGGTGCTAAGATGTGGAGATGAAGGTGCTGAGATGTGGAGATGAAGGACTGAGATGTGGAGATGAAGGACTGAGATGTGGAGATGAAGGTGCTAAGATGTGGAGATGAAGGTGCTGAGATGTGGAGATGAAGGACTGAGATGTGGAGATGAAGGACTGAGATGTGGAGATGAAGGGCTGAGATGTGGAGATGAAGGGCTAAGATGTGGAGATGAAGGTTCTGAGATGTGGAGATGAAGGTGCTAACATGTGGAGATGAAGGTGCTGAGATGTGGAGATGAAGGACTGAGATGTGGAGATGAAGGACTGAGATGTGGAGATGAAGGTTCTGAGATGTGGAAATGAAGGGCTGAGATGTGGAGATGAAGGGCTGAGATGTGTTGATGAAGGTTCTGAGAGGTGGAGATGAAGGGCTGTGATGTGGAGATGAAGGGGTGAGATGTGGAGATGAAGGTGATCAGATGTGGAGATGAAGGTGCTGAGATGTGGAGATGAAGGACTAAGATGTGGAGATGAAGGATCTGAGATGTGGAAATGAAGGGCTGAGATGTGGAGATGAAGGGCTGAGATGTGGAGACGAAGGGCTGAGATGTGGAGATGAAGGGCTGTGATGTGGAGATGAAGGGCTGAGATGTGGAGATGAAGGTGCTAAGATGTGGAGATGAAGGTGCTGAGATGTGGAGTTGAAGGACTGAGATGTGGAGATGAAGGGCTGAGATGTGGAGATGAAGGTGCTTAGATGTGGAGATGAAGGTTCTGAGATGTAGAGATGAAGGGCTGAGATGTGGAGATGAATGGCTGAGACGTGGAGATGAAGGTTCTGAGAGGTGGAGATGAAGGGCTGAGCTTTGGAGATGAAGGGCTGAGATGTGGAGATGAAGGTTTTGAGAGGTGGAGATGAAGGTTCTGAGAGGTGGAAATGAAGGGCTGAGATGTGGAGATGAACGGCTGAGATGTGGAGATGAAGGGCTGAGATGTGGAGATGAAGGGTTGACATTTGGAATTATAGGGCTGAGATGTGGAGATGAAGGTGCTAAGATGTGGAGATGAAGGTTCTGAGAGGTGGAGATGAAGGGCTGAGATGTGGAGATGAAGGGCTGAGATGTGGAGATGAACGGCTGAGATGTGGAGATGAAGGGCTGAGATGTGGAATTAAAGGGCTGAGATGTGGAGATAAAGGGCTGAGAATTGGAGATGAAGGTGCTAAGATGTGGAGATGAAGGTGCTGAGATGTGTAGATGAAGGACTGAGATGTGGAGATGAAGGTTCGGAGATTTGGAGATGAAGGTTCGGAGATGTGGAGATGAAGGGCTGAGATGTGGAGATGAACGGCAGAGATGTGGAGATGAAGGGCTGAGATGTGGAGATGAAGGGCTGAGAGGTGGAGATGACGGGCTGAGATATGGAGATGAAGGTGATGAGGTGTGGAGATTAAGGTGATGAGATGTGGAGATGAAGGGCTGAGATGTGGAGATGAAGGTTCTGAGATGTGGAGATGAAGGTGCTAAGATGTGGAGATGAAGGACTGAGATGTGGAGATGAAGGACTGAGATGTGGAGATGAAGGGCTGAGATGTGGAGATGAAGGTGCTGAGATGTGGAGATGAAGGTTCTGTGATGTGGAGATGAAGGTGCTGAGATGTCGAGATGAAGGACTGAGAGGTGGAGATGAAGGTTCTGAGATGTGGAAATGAAGGGCTGAGATGTGGAGATGAAGGTCTGAGATGTGTTGATAAAGGTTCTGAGAGGTGGAGATGAAGGGCTGTGATGTGGAAATGAAGGGCTGAGATGTGGAGATGAAGGTGCTAAGATGTGGAGATGAAGGTGCTGAGATGTGGAGATGAAGGACTGAGATGTTGAGATGAAAGTTCTGAGATGTGGAAATGAAGGGCTGAGATGTGGAGATGAAGGGCTGAGATGTGGAGATGAAGGACTGTGATGTGGAGATGAAGGTTCTGAGAGGTGGAGATGAAGGGCTGAGATGTGGAGATGAAGGGCTGAGATGTGTTGATAAAGGTTCTGAGAGGTGGAGATGAAGGACTGAGATGTGGAGATGAAGGTTCTGAGAGGTGGAGATGAAGGGCTGAGATGTGGAGATGAAGGGCTGAGATGTGGAGATGAAGGGCTGAGATGTGGAGATGAAGGGGTGAGATGTGGAATTAAAGGGCTGAGATGTTGAGATGAAGGGCTGAGATGTGGAGATGAAGGTGCTAAGATGTGGAGATGAAGATGCTGAGATGTGGAGATGAAGGATTGAGATGTGGAGATGAAGGTTCTGAGATGTGGAGATGAAGGGCAGAAATGTGGAGATGAAGGGCTGAGATGTGGAGATGAATGGCTGAGATGTGGAGATGAAGGGCTGAGATGTGGAGATGAAGGTGCAGAGATGTGGAGATGAAGGGCTGAGATGTGGAGTTGAAGGTGCTGAGATGTGGAGATGAAGGGATGAGATGTGGAGATGAAGAGATGAGATGTGGAGATGAAGGGCTGAGATGTGTTGATGAAGGTTCTGAGAGGTGGAGATGAAGGGCTGAGACGTGGAGATGAAGGGCTGAGATGTGGAGATGAAGGTGCTATGATGTGGAGATGAAGGTGCTGACATGTGGAGATGAAGGTGCTGAGATGTGGACATGAAGGGCTGAGATGTGGAGATGAAGGTGCTGAGATGTGGAGATGAATGTTCTGAGATGTGGAGATGAAGGGCTGAAATGTGGAGATGAAGGACTGAGATGTGGAGATGAAGGGCTGAGATGTGGAGATGAAGGGCTGAAATGTGGAGATGAAGGGCTGAAAGGTGGAGATGAAGGTGCTGAGGTGTGGAGATGAAGGTTCTCAGATGTGGAGATGAAGGGCTGATATGTGGAGATGAAGGGCTGAGATGTGGAGATGAAGGTTCTGAGAGGTGGAGATGAAGGTCTGAGATGTGGAGATGAAGGGCTGAGATGTGGAGATGAAGGTCTGAGGTGTGGAGATGAAGAGCTGAGATGTGGAGACGAAGGGCTGAGATGTGGAGATGAAGGGCTGAGATGTGGAAACGAAGGGCTGAGATGTGGAGATGAAGGTGCTAAGATGTGGAGATGAAGGTGCTGAGATGTGGAGATGAAGGACTGAGATGTGGAGATGAAGGTTCTGAGATGTGGATATGAAGGCCTGAGATGTTGAGATGAAGGGCTGAGATGTGGAGATGAAGGTGCTGAGATGTGGAGATGAAGGTTCTGGAGGTGGAGATGAAGGGCTGGGATGTGGAGATGAAGGTGCTGATATGTGGAGATGAAGGACTGAGATGTGGAGATGAAGGGCTGAGATGTGGAGACGAAGGGCTGAGATGTGGAGATGATGGTTCTGAGATGTGGAGATGAAGGACTGAGATGTGGAGATGAAGGTTCTGAGAGGTGGAGATGAAGGTTCTGAGAGGTGGAGATGAAGGGCTGAGATGTGGAGATGAACGGTTGAGATGTGGAGATGAAGGGCTGAGATGTGGAGATGAAGGGGTGAGATTTGGAATTAAAGGGCTGAGATGTGGAGATGAAGGGCTGAGATGTGGAGATGAAGGTGTTAAGATGTGGAGATGAAGGTGCTGAGATGTGGAGATGAAGGACTGAGATGTGGAGATGAAGGTTCTGAGATGTGGATATGAAGGGCTGAGATGTGGAGATGAAGGGCTCAGATGTGGAGATGAAGGGCTGAGATGTGGAGATGAAGGTTCTGAGAGGTGGAGATGAAGGGCTGAGATGTGGAGATGAAGGTCCTGAGATGTGGAGATGAACGACTGAGATGTGGAGATGAAGGGCTGAGATGTGGAGATTAAGGGCTAAGATGTGGAGATGAAGGTTCTGAGATGTGGAGATGAAGGTGCTAAGATGTGGAGATGAAGGTGCTGAGATGTGGAGATGAAGGACTGAGATGTGGAGATGAAGGGCTGAGATGTGGAGATGAAGGTGCTGAGATGTGGAGATGAAGGTTCTGAGATGTGGAGATGAAGGTGCTGAGATGTGGAGATGAAGGACTGAGATGTGGAGATGAAGGTTCTGAGATGTGGAAATGAAGGGCTGAGATGTGGAGATGAAGGGCTGAGATGTGTTGATGAAGGTTCTGAGAGGTGGAGATGAATTGCTGTGATGTGGAGATGAAGGTGCTAAGATGTGGAGATGAAGGTGCTGAGATGTGGAGTTGAAGGACTGAGATGTGGAGATGAAGGCCTGAGATGTGGAGATGAAGGTGCTGATATGTGGAGATGAAGGTTCTGAGATGTAGAGATGAAGGGCTGAGATGTGGAGATGAAGGGCTGAGACGTGGAGATGAGGGTTCTGAGAGGTGGAGATGAAGGGCTGAGATGTGGAGATGAAGGGCTGAGATGTGGAGATCAAGGGCTGAGATGTGGAGATGAAGGTGCTAAGATGTGGAGATGAAGGTGCTGAGATGTGTAGATGAAGGACTGAGATGTGGAGATGAAGGTTCCGAGATGTGGAGATGAAGGGCTGAGATGTGGAGATGAAGGGCTGAGATGTGGAGATGAAGGGCTGAGAGGTGGAGACGAAGGGCTGAGATATGGAGATGAAGGTGATGAGGTGTGGAGATGAAGGTGATGAGATGTGGAGATGAAGGGCTGAGATGTGGAGATGAAGGTTCTGAGATGTGGAGATGAAGGTGCTAAGATGTGGAGATGAAGGTGCTGAGATGTGGAGATGAAGGACTGAGATGTGGAGATGAAGGGCTGAGATGTGGAGATGAAGGTGCTGAGATGTGGAGAGGAAGGTTCTGTGATGTGGAGATGAAGGTGCTGAGATGTCGAGATGAAGGACTGAGATGTGGAGATGAAGGTTCTGAGATGTGGAAATGAAGGGCTGAGATGTGGAGATGAAGGGCTGAGATGTGGAGATGAAGGTGCTGAGATGTGGAGATGAAGGTTCTGAGATATGGAGAGGAAGGTGCTGAGATGTGGAGATGAAGGTGCTAAGATGTGGAGATGAAGGTGCTGAGATGTGGAGATGAAGGACTGAGATGTTGAGATGAAGGGCTGAGATGTGGAGACGAAGGGCTGAGATGTGGTGATGAAGGGCTGTGATGGGGAGATGAAGGGCTGAGATGTGGAGATGAACATTCTAAGATGTGGAGATGAAGGTGCTGAGATGTGGAGATGAAGGTCTGAGATGTGGAGATGAAGGGCTGAGATGTGGAGATGAAGGTGCTGAGATGTGGAGATGAAGGTTCTGAGATATGGAGAGGAAGGTGCTGAGATGTGGAGATGAAGGGCTGAGATGTCGAGATGAAGGACTGAGAGGTGGAGATGAAGGTTCTGAGATGTGGAAATGAAGGGCTGAGATGTGGAGATGAAGGTCTGAGATGTGTTGATAAAGTTCTGAGAGGTGGAGATGAAGGGCTGTGATGTGGAAATGAAGGGCTGAGATGTGGAGATGAAGGTGCTAAGATGTGGAGATGAAGGTGCTGAGATGTGGAGATGAAGGACTGAGATGTTGAGATGAAAGTTCTGAGATGTGGAAATGAAGGGCTGAGATGTGGAGATGAAGGGCTGAGATGTGGAGATGAAGGACTGAGATGTGGAGATGAAGGTTCTGAGAGGTGGAGATGAAGGGCTGAGATGTGGAGATGAAGGTCTGAGATGTGTTGATAAAGGGTTCTGAGAGGTGGAGATGAAGGACTGAGATGTGGAGATGAAGGTTCTGAGAGGTGGAGATGAAGGGCTGAGATGTGGAGATGAAGGGCTGAGATGTGGAGATGAAGGGCTGAGATGTGGAGATGAAGGGGTGAGATGTGGAATTAAAGGGCTGAGATGTTGAGATGAAGGGCTGAGATGTGGAGATGAAGGTGCTAAGATGTGGAGATGAAGATGCTGAGATGTGGAGATGAAGGATTGAGATGTGGAGATGAAGGTTCTGAGATGTGGAGATGAAGGGCAGAAATGTGGAGATGAAGGGCTGAGATGTGGAGATGAATGGCTGAGATGTGGAGATGAAGGGCTGAGATGTGGAGATGAAGGTGCAGAGATGTGGAGATGAAGGGCTGAGATGTGGAGTTGAAGGTGCTGAGATGTGGAGATGAAGGGATGAGATGTGGAGATGAAGAGATGAGATGTGGAGATGAAGGGCTGAAATGTGTTGATGAAGGTTCTGAGAGGTGGACATGAAGGGCTGTGATGTGGAAATGATGGGCTGAGATGTGGAGATGAAGGTGCTAAGATGTGGAGATGAAGGTGCTGAGATGTGGAGATGAAGGACTGAGATGTTGAGATGAAAGTTCTGAGATGTGGAAATGAAGGGCTGAGATGTGGAGATGAAGGGCTGAGATGTGGAGACGAAGGGCTGAGATGTGGTGATGAAGGGCTGTGATGGGGAGATGAAGGGCTGAGATGTGGAGATGAACATGCTAAGATGTGGAGAAGAAGGTGCAGAGATGTGGAGATGAAGGGCGGAGATGTGGAGTTGAAGGTGCTGAGATGTGGAGATGAATGTTCTGAGAGGTGGAGATGAAGGGATGAGATGTAGAGATGAAGGGCTGAGATGTGTTGATGAAGGTTCTGAGAGGTGGAGATGAAGGGATGAGATGTGGAGATGAAGGGCTGAGATGTGTAGATGAAGGTGCTATGATGTGGAGATGAAGGTGCTGAGATGTGGAGATGAAGGTGCTGAGATGTGGACATGAAGGGCTGAGATGTGGAGATGAAGGTGCTGAGATGAGGAGATGAATGTTCTGAGATGTGGAGATGAAGGGCTGAAATGTGGAGATGAAGGACTGAGATGTGGAGATGAAGGGCTGAGATGTGGAGATGAAGGGCTGATATGTGGAGATGAAGGGCTGAAAGGGGGAGATGAAGGTGCTGAGGTGTGGAGATGAAGGTTCTGAGATGTGGAGATGAAGGGCTAATATGTGGAGATGAAGGGCTGAGATGTGGAAATGAAGGTTCTGAGAGGTGGAGATGAAGGGCTGAGATGTGGAGATGAAGGGCTGAGATGTAGAGATGAAGGTCTGAGGTGTGGAGATGAAGGGCTGATATGTGGAGATGAAGGGCTGAACGGTGGAGATGAAGGTGCTGATGTGTGGAGATGAAGGTTCTGAGATGTGGAGATGAAGGGCTGATATGTGGAGATGAAGGGCTGAGATGTGGAGATGAAGGATCTGAGATGTGGAGATGAAGGTTCTGAGAGGTGGAGATGAAGGTTCTGAGAGGTGGAGATGAAGGCTGAGATGTGGAGATGAACGGTTGAGATGTGGAGATGAAGGGCTGAGATGTGGAGATGAAGGGGTGAGATTTGGAATTAAAGGGATGAGATTTGGAGATGAAGGGCTGAGATGTGGAGATGAAGGTGTTAAGATGTGGAGATGAAGGTGCTGAGATGTGGAGATGAAGGACTGAGATGTGGAGATGAAGGTTCTGAGATGTGGATATGAAGGGCTGAGATGTGGAGATGAAGGGCTCAGATGTGGAGATGACGGGCTGAGATGTGGAGATGAAGGTTCTGAGAGGTGGAGATGAAGGGCTGAGATGTGGAGATGAAGGTGCTGAGATGTGGAGATGAAGGACTGAGATGTGGAGATGAAGGGCTGAGATGTGGAGATGAAGGGCTAAGATGTGGAGATGAAGGTTCTGAGATGTGGAGATGAAGGTGCTAAGATGTGGAGATGAAGGTGCTGAGATGTGGAGATGAAGGACTGAGATGTGGAGATGAAGGACTGAGATGTGGAGATGAAGGTGCTAAGATGTGTAGATGAAGGTGCTGAGATGTGGAGATGAAGGACTGAGATGTGGAGATGAAGGACTGAGATGTGGAGATGAAGGGCTGAGATGTGGAGATGAAGGGCTAAGATGTGGAGATGAAGGTTCTGAGATGTGGAGATGAAGGTGCTAACATGTGGAGATGAAGGTGCTGAGATGTGGAGATGAAGGACTGAGATGTGGAGATGAAGGACTGAGATGTGGAGATGAAGGTTCTGAGATGTGGAAATGAAGGGCTGAGATGTGGAGATGAAGGGCTGAGATGTGTTGATGAAGGTTCTGAGAGGTGGAGATGAAGGGCTGTGATGTGGAGATGAAGGGGTGAGATGTGGAGATGAAGGTGATAAGATGTGGAGATGAAGGTGCTGAGATGTGGAGATGAAGGACTAAGATGTGGAGATGAAGGATCTGAGATGTGGAAATGAAGGGCTGAGATGTGGAGCTGAAGGGCTGAGATGTGGAGACGAAGGGCTGAGATGTGGAGATGAAGGGCTGTGATGTGGAGATGAAGGGCTGAGATGTGGAGATGAAGGTGCTAAGATGTGGAGATGAAGGTGCTGAGATGTGGAGTTGAAGGACTGAGATGTGGAGATGAAGGGCTGAGATGTGGAGATGAAGGTGCTGAGATGTGGAGATGAAGGTTCTGAGATGTAGAGATGAAGGGCTGAGATGTGGAGATGAATGGCTGAGACGTGGAGATGAAGGTTCTGAGAGGTGGAGATGAAGGGCTGAGCTTTGGAGATGAAGGGCTGAGATGTGGAGATGAAGGTTTTGAGAGGTGGAGATGAAGGTTCTGAGAGGTGGAAATGAAGGGCTGAGATGTGGAGATGAACGGCTGAGATGTGGAGATGAAGGGCTGAGATGTGGAGATGAAGGGTTGACATTTGGAATTATAGGGCTGAGATGTGGAGATGAAGGTGCTAAGATGTGGAGATGAATGTTCTGAGAGGTGGAGATGAAGGGCTGAGATGTGGAGATGAAGGGCTGAGATGTGGAGATGAAGGGCTGAGATGTGGAGATGAAGGGCTGAGATGTGGAATTAAAGGGCTGAGATGTGGAGATAAAGGGCTGAGAATTGGAGATGAAGGTGCTAAGATGTGGAGATGAAGGTGCTGAGATGTGTAGATGAAGGACTGAGATGTGGAGATGAAGGTTCGGAGATTTGGAGATGAAGGTTCGGAGATGTGGAGATGAAGGGCTGAGATGTGGAGATGAACGGCAGAGATGTGGAGATGAAGGGCTGAGATGTGGAGATGAAGGGCTGAGAGGTGGAGATGACGGGCTGAGATATGGAGATGAAGGTGATGAGGTGTGGAGATTAAGGTGATGAGATGTGGAGATGAAGGGCTGAGATGTGGAGATGAAGGTTCTGAGATGTGGAGATGAAGGTGCTAAGATGTGGAGATGAAGGACTGAGATGTGGAGATGAAGGACTGAGATGTGGAGATGAAGGGCTGAGATGTGGAGATGAAGGTGCTGAGATGTGGAGATGAAGGTTCTGTGATGTGGAGATGAAGGTGCTGAGATGTCGAGATGAAGGACTGAGAGGTGGAGATGAAGGTTCTGAGATGTGGAAATGAAGGGCTGAGATGTGGAGATGAAGGTCTGAGATGTGTTGATAAAGGTTCTGAGAGGTGGAGATGAAGGGCTGTGATGTGGAAATGAAGGGCTGAGATGTGGAGATGAAGGTGCTAAGATGTGGAGATGAAGGTGCTGAGATGTGGAGATGAAGGACTGAGATGTTGAGATGAAAGTTCTGAGATGTGGAAATGAAGGGCTGAGATGTGGAGATGAAGGGCTGAGATGTGGAGATGAAGGACTGTGATGTGGAGATGAAGGTTCTGAGAGGTGGAGATGAAGGGCTGAGATGTGGAGATGAAGGTCTGAGATGTGTTGATAAAGGTTCTGAGAGGTGGAGATGAAGGACTGAGATGTGGAGATGAAGGTTCTGAGAGGTGGAGATGAAGGGCTGAGATGTGGAGATGAAGGGCTGAGATGTGGAGATGAAGGGCTGAGATGTGGAGATGAAGGGGTGAGATGTGGAATTAAAGGGCTGAGATGTTGAGATGAAGGGCTGAGATGTGGAGATGAAGGTGCTAAGATGTAGAGATGAAGATGCTGAGATGTGGAGATGAAGGATTGAGATGTGGAGATGAAGGTTCTGAGATGTGGAGATGAAGGGCAGAAATGTGGAGATGAAGGGCTGAGATGTGGAGATGAATGGCTGAGATGTGGAGATGAAGGGCTGAGATGTGGAGATGAAGGTGCAGAGATGTGGAGATGAAGGGCTGAGATGTGGAGTTGAAGGTGCTGAGATGTGGAGATGAAGGGATGAGATGTGGAGATGAAGAGATGAGATGTGGAGATGAAGGGCTGAGATGTGTTGATGAAGGTTCTGAGAGGTGGAGATGAAGGGCTGAGACGTGGAGATGAAGGGCTGAGATGTGGAGATGAAGGTGCTATGATGTGGAGATTAAGGTGCTGAGATGTGGAGATGAAGGTGCTGAGATGTGGACATGAAGGGCTGAGATGTGGAGATGAAGGTGCTGAGATGTGGAGATGAATGTTCTGAGATGTGGAGATGAAGGGCTGAAATGTGGAGATGAAGGACTGAGATGTGGAGATGAAGGGCTGAGATGTGGAGATGAAGGGCTGAAATGTGGAGATGAAGGGCTGAAAGGTGGAGATGAAGGTGCTGAGGTGTGGAGATGAAGGTTCTCAGATGTGGAGATGAAGGGCTGATATGTGGAGATGAAGGGCTGAGATGTGGAGATGAAGGTTCTGAGAGGTGGAGATGAAGGTCTGAGATGTGGAGATGAAGGGCTGAGATGTGGAGATGAAGGTCTGAGGTGTGGAGATGAAGAGCTGAGATGTGGAGACGAAGGGCTGAGATGTGGAGATGAAGGGCTGAGATGTGGAAACGAAGGGCTGAGATGTGGAGATGAAGGTGCTAAGATGTGGAGATGAAGGTGCTGAGATGTGGAGATGAAGGACTGAGATGTGGAGATGAAGGTTCTGAGATGTGGATATGAAGGCCTGAGATGTTGAGATGAAGGGCTGAGATGTGGAGAAGAAGGTGCTGAGATGTGGAGATGAAGGTTCTGGAGGTGGAGATGAAGGGCTGAGATGTGGAGATGAAGGTGCTGATATGTGGAGATGAAGGACTGAGATGTGGAGATGAAGGGCTGAGATGTGGAGACGAAGGGCTGAGATGTGGAGATGATGGTTCTGAGATGTGGAGATGAAGGACTGAGATGTGGAGATGAAGGTTCTGAGAGGTGGAGATGAAAGTTCTGAGAGGTGGAGATGAAGGGCTGAGATGTGGAGATGAACGGTTGAGATGTGGAGATGAAGGGCTGAGATGTGGAGATGAAGGGTTGAGATTTGGAATTAAAGGGCTGAGATGTGGAGATGAAGGGCTGAGATGTGGAGATGAAGGTGTTAAGATGTGGAGATGAAGGTGCTGAGATGTGGAGATGAAGGACTGAGATGTGGAGATGAAGGTTCTGAGATGTGGATATGAAGGGCTGAGATGTGGAGATGAAGGGCTCAGATGTGGAGATGAAGGGCTGAGATGTGGAGATGAAGGTTCTGAGAGGTGGAGATGAAGGGCTGAGATGTGGAGATGAAGGTCCTGAGATGTGGAGATGAACGACTGAGATGTGGAGATGAAGGGCTGAGATGTGGAGATTAAGGGCTAAGATGTGGAGATGAAGGTTCTGAGATGTGGAGATGAAGGTGCTAAGATGTGGAGATGAAGGTGCTGAGATGTGGAGATGAAGGACTGAGATGTGGAGATGAAGGGCTGAGATGTGGAGATGAAGGTGCTGAGATGTGGAGATGAAGGTTCTGAGATGTGGAGATGAAGGTGCTGAGATGTGGAGATGAAGGACTGAGATGTGGAGATGAAGGTTCTGAGATGTGGAAATGAAGGGCTGAGATGTGGAGATGAAGGGCTGAGATGTGTTGATGAAGGTTCTGAGAGGTGGAGATGAAGGGCTGTGATGTGGAGATGAAGGTGCTAAGATGTGGAGATGAAGGTGCTGAGATGTGGAGTTGAAGGACTGAGATGTGGAGATGAAGGCCTGAGATGTGGAGATGAAGGTGCTGATATGTGGAGATGAAGGTTCTGAGATGTAGAGATGAAGGGCTGAGATGTGGAGATGAAGGGCTGAGACGTGGAGATGAGGGTTCTGAGAGGTGGAGATGAAGGGCTGAGATGTGGAGATGAAGGGCTGAGATGTGGAGATCAAGGGCTGAGATGTGGAGATGAAGGTGCTAAGATGTGGAGATGAAGGTGCTGAGATGTGTAGATGAAGGACTGAGATGTGGAGATGAAGGTTCCGAGATGTGGAGATGAAGGGCTGAGATGTGGAGATGAAGGGCTGAGATGTGGAGATGAAGGGCTGAGAGGTGGAGACGAAGGGCTGAGATATGGAGATGAAGGTGATGAGGTGTGGAGATGAAGGTGATGAGATGTGGAGATGAAGGGCTGAGATGTGGAGATGAAGGTTCTGAGATGTGGAGATGAAGGTGCAAAGATGTGGAGATGAAGGTGCTGAGATGTGGAGATGAAGGACTGAGATGTGGAGATGAAGGGCTGAGATGTGGAGATGAAGGTGCTGAGATGTGGAGAGGAAGGTTCTGTGATGTGAGATGAAGGTGCTGAGATGTCGAGATGAAGGACTGAGATGTGGAGATGAAGGTTCTGAGATGTGGAAATGAAGGGCTGAGATGTGGAGATGAAGGGCTGAGATGTGGAGATGAAGGTGCTGAGATGTGGAGATGAAGGTTCTGAGATATGGAGAGGAAGGTGCTGAGATGTGGAGATGAAGGTGCTAAGATGTGGAGATGAAGGTGCTGAGATGTGGAGATGAAGGACTGAGATGTTGAGATGAAAGTTCTGAGATGTGGAAATGAAGGGCTGAGATGTGGAGATGAAGGGCTGAGATGTGGAGACGAAGGGCTGAGATGTGGTGATGAAGGGCTGTGATGGGGAGATGAAGGGCTGAGATGTGGAGATGAACATGCTAAGATGTGGAGATGAAGGTGCTGAGATGTGGAGATGAAGGTCTGAGATGTGGAGATGAAGGGCTGAGATGTGGAGATGAAGGTGCTGAGATGTGGAGATGAAGGTTCTGAGATATGGAGAGGAAGGTGCTGAGATGTGGAGATGAAGGGCTGAGATGTCGAGATGAAGGACTGAGAGGTGGAGATGAAGGTTCTGAGATGTGGAAATGAAGGGCTGAGATGTGGAGATGAAGGTCTGAGATGTGTTGATAAAGGTTCTGAGAGGTGGAGATGAAGGGCTGTGATGTGGAAATGAAGGGCTGAGATGTGGAGATGAAGGTGCTAAGATGTGGAGATGAAGGTGCTGAGATGTGGAGATGAAGGACTGAGATGTTGAGATGAAAGTTCTGAGATGTGGAAATGAAGGGCTGAGATGTGGAGATGAAGGGCTGAGATGTGGAGATGAAGGACTGAGATGTGGAGATGAAGGTTCTGAGAGGTGGAGATGAAGGGCTGAGATGTGGAGATGAAGGTCTGAGATGTGTTGATAAAGGTTCTGAGAGGTGGAGATGAAGGACTGAGATGTGGAGTTGAAGGTTCTGAGAGGTGGAGATGAAGGGCTGAGATGTGGAGATGAAGGGCTGAGATGTGGAGATGAAGGGCTGAGATGTGGAGATGAAGGGGTGAGATGTGGAATTAAAGGGCTGAGATGTTGAGATGAAGGGCTGAGATGTGGAGATGAAGGTGCTAAGATGTGGAGATGAAGATGCTGAGATGTGGAGATGAAGGATTGAGATGTGGAGATGAAGGTTCTGAGATGTGGAGATGAAGGGCAGAAATGTGGAGATGAAGGGCTGAGATGTGGAGATGAATGGCTGAGATGTGGAGATGAAGGGCTGAGATGTGGAGATGAAGGTGCAGAGATGTGGAGATGAAGGGCTGAGATGTGGAGTTGAAGGTGCTGAGATGTGGAGATGAAGGGATGAGATGTGGAGATGAAGAGATGAGATGTGGAGATGAAGGGCTGAAATGTGTTGATGAAGGTTCTGAGAGGTGGACATGAAGGGCTGTGATGTGGAAATGATGGGCTGAGATGTGGAGATGAAGGTGCTAAGATGTGGAGATGAAGGTGCTGAGATGTGGAGATGAAGGACTGAGATGTTGAGATGAAAGTTCTGAGATGTGGAAATTAAGGGCTGAGATGTGGAGATGAAGGGCTGAGATGTGGAGACGAAGGGCTGAGATCTGGTGATGAAGGGCTGTGATGGGGAGATGAAGGGCTGAGATGTGGAGATGAACATGCTAAGATGTGGAGATGAAGGTGCTGAGATGTGGAGATGAAGGTCTGAGATGTGGAGATGAAGGGCTGAGATGTGGAGATGAAGGTGCTGAGATGTGGAGATGAAGGTTCTGAGATATGGAGAGGAAGGTGCTGAGATGTGGAGATGAAGGTGCTGAGATGTGGAGATGAAGGACTGAGATGTGGAGATGAAGGTTCAGAGGTGTGGAGATGAAGGACTGAGATGTGGAAATGAAGGTTCAGAGATGTGGAAATGAAGGGCTGTGATGTGGAGATGAAGGGCGGAGATGTGTTGATGAAGGTTCTGAGAGGTGGAGATGAAGGGATGTGATGTGGAGATGAAGGGCTGAGATGTGAAGATGAAGGTGCTAAGATGTGGAAATGAAGGTGCTGAGATGTGGAGATGAAGGACTGAGATGTGGAGATGAAGGTTCAGAGATGTGGAAATGAAGGGCTGTGATGTGGAGATGAAGGGCTGAGATGTGGAGAGGAAGGGCTGAGATGTGGAGATGAAGAGCTGTGATGTGGAGATGAAGGGCTGAGATGTGGAGATGAAGTTGCTAAGATGTGGAGATGAAGGTGCTGAGATGTGGAGATAAAGGGCTGAGATGTGGAGATGAAGGGCTGAGATGTGTTGATGAAGGTTCTGAGAGGTGGAGATGAAGGGCTGTGATGTGGAGATGAAGGTGTGAGATGTGGAGATGAAGGTGCTAAGATGTGGAGATGAAGGTGCTGAGATGTGGAGTTGAAGGACTGAGAGGTGGAGATGAAGGCCTGAGATGTGGAGATGAAGGTGCTGATATGTGGAGATGAAGGTTCTTAGATGTAGAGATGAAGGGCTGAGATGTGGAGATGAAGGGCTGAGACGTGGAGATGAGGGTTCTGAGAGGTGGAGATGAAGGGCTGAGATGTGGAGATGAAGGGCTGAGATGTGGAGATGAAGGTTCTAAGATGTGGAGATGAAGGTGCTGAGATGTAGAGATGAAGGGCTGAGATGTGGAGATGAAGGTGCTGAGATGTGGAGATGAAGTTTCTGAGATGTGGAGATGAAGGGCTGAGATGTGGAGATGAAGGACTGAGATGTGGAGATGAAGGTTCTGAGATGTGGAGATGAAGGTTCTGAGATGTGGAGATGAAGGGCTGAGATGTGGAGATGAAGGTTCTGAGAGGTGGAGATGAAGGTTCTGAGAGGTGGAGATGAACGGCTGAGATGTGGAGATGAACGGCTGAGATGTGGAGATGAAGGGCTGAGATGTGGAGATGAAGGGGTGAGATTTGGAATTAAAGGGCTGAGATGTGGAGATGAAGGTGCTAAGATGTGGAGATGAAGGTTCTGAGAGGTGGAGATGAAGGGCTGAGATGTGGCGATGAAGAGCTGAGATGTGGAGATCAAGGGCTGAGATGTGGAGATGAAGGGGTGAGATGTGGAATTAAAGGGCTGAGATGTGGAGATAAAGGGCTAAGAAGTGGAGATGAAGGTGCTAAGATGTGGAGATGAAGGTGCTGAGATGTGTAGATGAAGGACTGAGATGTGGAGATGAAGGTTCCGAGATGTGGAGATGAAGGGCTGAGATGTGGAGATGAAGGGCTGAGATGTGGAGATGAAGGGCTGAGAGGTGGAGACGAAGGGCTGAGATATGGAGATGAAGGTGATGAGGTGTGGAGATGAAGGTGATGAGATGTGGAGATGAAGGGCTGAGATGTGGAGATGAAGGTTCTGAGATGTGGAGATGAAGGTGCTAAGATGTGGAGATGAAGGTGCTGAGATGTGGAGATGAAGGACTGAGATGTGGAGATGAAGGGCTGAGATGTGGAGATGAAGGTGCTGAGATGTGGAGAGGAAGGTTCTGTGATGTGGAGATGAAGGTGCTGAGATGTCGAGATGAAGGACTGAGATGTGGAGATGAAGGTTCTGAGATGTGGAAATGAAGGGCTGAGATGTGGAGATGAAGGGCTGAGATGTGTTGATGAAGGTTCTGAGAGGTGGACATGAAGGGCTGTGATGTGGAAATGATGGGCTGAGATGTGGAGATGAAGGTGCTAAGATGTGGAGATGAAGGTGCTGAGATGTGGAGATGAAGGACTGAGATGTTGAGATGAAAGTTCTGAGATGTGGAAATGAAGGGCTGAGATGTGGAGATGAAGGGCTGAGATGTGGAGACGAAGGGCTGAGATGTGGTGATGAAGGGCTGTGATGGGGAGATGAAGGGCTGAGATGTGGAGATGAACGTGCTAAGATGTGGAGATGAAGGTGCTGAGATGTGGAGATGAAGGTCTGAGATGTGGAGATGAAGGGCTGAGATGTGGAGATGAAGGTGCTGAGATGTGGAGATGCAGGTTCTGAGATATGGAGAGGAAGGTGCTGAGATGTGGAGATGAAGGTGGTGAGATGTGGAGATGAAGGACTGAGATGTGGAGATGAATGTTCAGAGGTGTGGAGATGAAGGACTGAGATGTGGAAATGAAGGTTCAGAGATGTGGAAATGAAGGGCTGTGATGTGGAGATGAAGGGCGGAGATGTGTTGATGAAGGTTCTGAGAGGTGGAGATGAAGGGATGTGATGTGGAGATGAAGGGCTGAGATGTGAAGATGAAGGTGCTAAGATGTGGAAATGAAGGTGCTGAGATGTGGAGATGAAGGACTGAGATGTGGAGATGAAGGTTCAGAGATGTGGAAATGAAGGGCTGTGATGTGGAGATGAAGGGCTGAGATGTGGAGAGGAAGGGCTGAGATGTGGAGATGAAGAGCTGTGATGTGGAGATGAAGGGCTGAGATGTGGAGATGAAGTTGCTAAGATGTGGAGATGAAGGTGCTGAGATGTGGAGATAAAGGGCTGAGATGTGGAGATGAAGGGCTGAGATGTGTTGATGAAGGTTCTGAGAGGTGGGGATGAAGGGCTGTGATGTGGAGATGAAGGGCTTAGATGTGGAGATGAAGGTGCTAAGATGTGGAGATGAAGGTGCTGAGATGTGGAGAGGAAGGCCTGAGATGTGGAGATGAAGGTGCTGAGATATGGAGATGAAGGTTCTGAGATGTGGAGATGAAGGGCTGAGATGTGGAGATGAAGGGCTGAGATGTGTTGATGAAGGTTCTGAGAGGTGGAGATGAAGGACTAAGATGTGGATATGAAGGGCTGAGATGTGACGATGAAGGTCTGAGGTGTGGAGATGAAGGGCTGAGATGCGGAGATGAAGGGCTGAGATGTGGAGATGAAGGTTCTGAGAGGTGGAGATGAAGGGCTGAGATGTGGAGATGAAGGGCTGAGATGTGGCGATGAAGGTCTGAGGTGTGGAGATGAAGGGCTGAGATGCGGAGATGAAGGGCTGAGATGTGGAGATGAAGGGCTGAGATGTGGAGACAAAGGGCTGAGATGTGGAGATGAATGGCTGAGATGTGGAGACGAAGGACTGAGATGTGGAGATGAAGGTTCTGAGATGTGGAGATGAAGGGCTGAGATGTGGAGATGAAGGACTGAGATTTGGAAATGAAGGGCTGAGATGTGGGGATGAAGGGCTGAGATGTGGAGATGAAGGGCTGAGATGTGGAGAACGAGGTTCTGAGAGGTGGAGATGAAGGGCTGAGATGTGGAGATGAAGGACTGAGATGTGGAGATGAAGGGCTGAGATGTGGAGATGAAGGTCTGAGTTGTGGAGATGAAGGGCTGAGATGTGGAGACGAAGGGCTGAGATGTGGAGATGAAGGGCTGAGATGTGGAGACAATGGGCTCAGATGTGGAGATGAAGGGCTGAGATGTGGAGACGAAGGGCTGAGATGTGGAGATGAAGGTTCTCGAGATGTGGTGATGAAGGGCTGAGATGTGTAGATGAAGTGGTGAGATTTTGAATTAAAGCGCTGAGATTGGACATGAAGGGCTGAGATGTGGAGATGAAGGTGCTAAGATGTGGAGATGAAGGGCTGAGATGTGGAGATGAAGGTCTGAGATGTGGAGATGAAGGTTCTGAGATGTGGATATGAAGGGCTGAGATGTGGAGATGAAGGTTCTGAGAGGTGGAGATGAATTTGCTGAGATGTGGAGATGAAGGGCTGAGATGTGGAGATGAAGGGCTGAGATGTGGAGATGAAGGGTTGAGATGTGGAGATGAAGGTTCTGAGAGGTGGAGATGAATGGCTGAGATGTGGAGATGAAGGGCTGAGATGTGGAGATGAAGGGCTGAGATGTGGAGATGAAGGGGTGAGATGTGGAATTAAAGGGCTGAGATGTGAAGATGAAGGGCTGGGATGTGGAGATGAAGGGCTGAGATGTGGAGATGAAGGGCTGAGAGTTGGAGACGAAGGGCTGAGATGTGGAAATGAAGGTGATGAGGTGTGGAGATGAAGGTGATGAGATGTGGAGATGAAAGGCTGAGATGTGGAGATGAAGGTTCTGAGATGTGGAGATGAAGGTGCTAAGATGTGGAGATGAAGGTGCTGAGATGTGGAGATGAAGGACTGAGATGTGGAGATGAAGGACTGAGATGTGGAGATGAAGGCCTGAGATGTGTTGATGAATGTTCTGAGAGGTGGAAATAAAGGGCTGTGATGTGGAGATGAAGGGCTGAGATGTGGAGATGAAGGTTCTGAGAGGTGGAGATGAAGGTTTGAGAGGTGGAGATGAAGGGCTGAGATGTGGTGATGAACGGTTGAGATGTGGATATGAAGGGCTGAGATGTGGAGATGAAGGGGTGAGATTTGGAATTAAAGGGCTGAGATGTGGAGATGAAGGGCTGAGATGTGGAGATGAAGGTGCTAAGATGTGGAGATGAAGGTGCTGAGATGTGGAGATGAAGGACTGAGATGTGGAGATGAAGGTCTGAGATGTGGAGATGAAGGGCTGAGATGTGGAGATGAAGGTTCTTAGAGGTGGAGATGAAGGGCTGAGATGTGGAGATGAAGGTGCTGAGATGTGGAGACGAAGGGCTGAGATGTGGAGATGAAGGTTCTGAGATTTGGATATGAAGGTGCTAAGATGTGGAGATGAAGGTGCTGAGATGTGGAGATGAAGGACTGAATTGTGGAGATGCAGGGCTGAGATGTGGAGATGAAGGTGCTGAGATGTGGAGATGAAGGTTCTGAGATGTGGAGATGAATTTGCTGAGATGTGGATATGAAGGACTGAGATGTGGAGATGAAGGTTCTGAGATGTGGAAATGAAGGGCTGAGATGTGGAGATGAAGGGCTGAGATGTGGAGACGAAGGGCTGAGATGTGGAGATGAAGGGCTGTGATGTGGAGATGAAGGGCTGAGATGTGGAGATGAAGGGCTGAGACGTGGAGATGAAGGTTCTGAGATGTGGAGATGAAGGGCTGAGATGTGGAGATGAAGGGCTGAGACGTTTAGATGAAGGTTCTGAGAGGTGGAGATGAAGGGCTGAGACGTTTAGATGAAGGGCTGAGATGTGGAGATGAGGCTGCTAAGATGTGGAAATGAAGGTGCTGAGATGTGGAGATGAAGGACTGAGATGTGGAGATGACGGGCTGAGATGTGGAGATGAAGGCCTGAGATGTGTTGATGAATGTTCTGAGAGGTGGAAATAAAGGGCTGTGATGTGGAGATGAAGGGCTGAGATGTGGAGATGAAGGTGCTAAGATGTGGAGATGAATGTGCTGAGATGTGGAGATGAAGGACTGAGATGTGGAGATGAAGGTTCTGAGATGTGGAAATGAAGGGCTGAGATGTGGAGATGAAGGGCTGAGATGTGGAGATGAAGGGCTGAGATGTGGAGACGAAGGGCTGAGATGTGGAGATGAAGGGCTGTGATGTGGAGATGAAGTCCTGAGATGTGGAGATGAAGGTGCTGAGATGTGGAGATTAAGGTGCTGAGATGTGGAGTTGAAGGACTGAGATGTGGAGATGAAGGGCTGAGATGTGGAGATGAAGGTGCTGAGATGTTGAGATGAAGGTTCTGAGATGTGGAGATGAAGGGCTGAGATATGGAGATGAAGGACTGAGATGTGGATATGAAGGGCTGAGATGTGGAGATGAAAGGCTGAGATGTGGAGATGAAGGTCTGTGATGTGGAGATGAAGTCCTGAGATGTGGAGATGAAGGTGCTAAGATGTGGAGATGAAGGTGCTGAGATGTGGAGATGAAGGACTGAGATGTGGAGATGAAGGGCTGAGATGTGGAGATGAAGGTGCTGAGATGTGGAGATGAAGGTTCTGAGATGTGGAGATGAAGGGCTGAGTTGTGGAGATGAAGGGCTGAGATGTGTTGATGAAGGTTCTGAGAGGTCGAGATGAAGGTCTGTGATGTGGAGATGAAGGTGCTAAGATGTGGAGATGAAGGTGTTGAGATGTGGAGATGAAGGACTGAGATGTGGAGATGAAGGTGCTGAGATGTGGAGATGAAGGTTCTGAGATGTGGAGATGAAGGGCTGAGATGTGGAGATGAAATACTGAGATGTGGAGATGAAGGGCTTAGATGTGGAGATGAAGGGCTGAGATGTGGAGATGAAGGGCTGAGATGTGGAGATGAAGGTGCTGAGGTGTGGAGATGAAGGTTCTGAGATGTGGAGATGAAGGGTTGATATGTGGAGATGAAGGGCTGAGATGTGGAGATGAAGGTTCTGAGAGGTGGAGATGAAGGGCTGAGATGTGGAGATGAAGGGCTGAGATGTGGAGATGAAGGTCTGAGGTGTGGAGATGAAGGGCTGAGATGTGGAGATGAAGGGCTGCGATGTGGAGATGAAGGGCTGAGATGTGGAGAGGAAGGGCTGAGATGTGGAGATGAAGGTTCTGAAATGTGGAGATGATGGGCTGAGATGTGGAAATGAAGGTTCTGAGAGGTGGAGATGAAGGTTCTGAGAGGTGGAGATGAAGGGCTGAGATGTGCAGATGAAGGGCTGAGATGTGGAGATGAAGGGGTGAGATTTGGAATTAAAGGGCTGAGATTTGGAGATGAAGGGCTGAGATGTGGAGATGAAGGTGCTAAGATGTGGAGATGAAGGTGCTGATATGTGGAGATGAAGGGCTGAGATGTGGAGATGAAGGTTCTGAGAGGTGGAGATGAAGGGCTGAGATGTGGAGATGAAGGGCTGAGATGTGGAGATGAAGGGCTGACATGTGGAGATGAAGGGGTGAGATGTGGAATTAAAGGGCTGAGATGTGGAGATGAAGGGCTGAGATGTGGAGATGCAGGGCTGAGATGTGGAAATGAAGGGCTGAGAGGTGGAGACGAAGGGCTGAGATGTGGAAATGAAGGTGATGAGGTGTGGAGATGAAGGTGATGAGATGTGGAGATGAAGGGCTGAGATGTGGAGATGAAGGTTCTGAGAGGTGGAGATGAAGGGCTGAGATGTGGAGATGAAGGGCTGAGATGTGGAAATGAAGGTGATGAGGTGTGGAGATGAAGGTGATGAGATGTGGAGATGAAGGGCTGAGATGTGGAGATGAAGGTTCTGAGATGTGGAGATGAAGGTGCTAAGATGTGGAGATGAAGGACTGAGATGTGGAGATGAAGCACTGAGATGTGGAGATGACGGCCTGAGATGTGGAGATGAAGGCCTGAGATGTGTTGATGCATGTTCTGAGAGGTGGAAATGAAGGGCTGTGATGTGGAGATGAAGGGCTGAGATGTGGAGATGAAGGGCTGAGATGTCTAGATGAAGGGCTGAGATGTGGAGATGAAGTGCTGAGATGTGGAGATGAAGGTTCTGAGAGGTGGAGATGAATGGCTGAGATGTGGAGATGAAGGGCTGAGATGTGGAGATGAAGGACTGAGATGTGGAGATGAAGGTTCTGAGAGGTGGAAATGAAGGGCTGAGATGTGGAGATGAACGGCTGAGATGTGGAGACGAAGTGCTGAGATGTGGAGATGAAGGGCTGCGATGTGGAGATGAAGTCCTGAGATGTGGAGATGAAGGTGCTAAGATGTGGAGATGAAGGTGCTGAGATGTGGAGATGAAGGACTGAGATGTGGAGATGAAGGGCTGAGATGTGGAGATGAAGGTGCTGAGATGTGGAGATGAAGGTTCTGAGATGTGGAGATGAAGGGCTGAGATGTGGAGATGAAGGGCTGAGATGTGTTGATGAAGGTTCTGAGAGGTGGAGATGAAGGGCTGTGATGTGGAGATGAAGGTGCTAAGATGTGGAGATGAAGGTGCTGAGATGTGGAGATGAATGACTGAGATGTGGAGATGAAGGTGCTGATATGTGGAGATGAAGGTTCTGAGATGTGGAGATGAAGGGCTGAGATGTGGAGATGAAGTACTGAGATGTGGAGATGAAGGGCTTAGATGTGGAGATGAAGGGCTGAGATGTGGAGATGAAGGGCTGAGATGTGGAGATGAAGGTGCTGAGGTGTGGAGATGAAGGTTCTGAGATGTGGAGATGAAGGGCTGATATGTGGAGATGAAGGGCTGAGATGTGGAGATGAAGGTTCTGAGAGGTGGAGATGAAGGGCTGAGATGTGGAGATGAAGGGCTGAGATGTGGAGATGAAGGTCTGAGGTGTGCAGATGAAGGGCTGGGATGTGGAGACGAAGGGCTGAGATGTGGAGATGAAGGGCTGAGATGTGGAGACGAAGGGCTGAGATGTGGAGATGAAGGTTCTGAAATGTGGAGATGATGGGCTGAGATGTGGAAATGAAGGTTCTGAGAGGTGGAGATGAAGGTTCTGAGAGGTGGAGATGAAGGGCTGTGATGTGGAGATGAAGGGCTGAGATGTGGAGATGAAGGGGTGAGATTTGGAATTAAAGGGCTGAGATGTGGAGATGAAGGGCTGAGATGTGGAGATGAAGGTGCTAAGATGTGGAGATGAAGGTTCTGAGATGTGGAGATGAAGGACTGAGATGTGGAGATGAAGGTTCTGAGATGTGGATATGAAGGGCTGAGATGTGGAGACGAAGGGCTGAGATGTGGATTTGAAGGGGTGAGATGTGGAGATGAAGGTTCTGAGAGGTGGAGATGGAGGGCTGAGATGTGGAGATGAAGGGCTGTGATGTGGAGATGAAGGGCTGACATGTGGAGATGAAGGGGTGAGATGTGGAATTAAAGGGCTGAGATATGGAGATGAAGGGCTGAGATGTGGAGATGCAGGGCTGAGATGTGGAAATGAAGGGCTGAGAGGTGGAGACGAAGGGCTGAGATGTGGAAATGAAGGTGATGATGTGTGGAGATGAAGGTGATGGGATGTGGAGATGAAGGGCTGAGATGTGGAGATGAATGTTCTGAGATGTGGAGATGAAGGTGTTAAGATGTGGAGATGAAGGTGCTGAGATGTGGAGATGAAGGACTGAGATGTGGAGATGAAGGGCTGAGATGTGGAGATGAAGGTGCTGAGATGTGGAGATGAAGGTTCTGAGATGTGGAGATGAAGGTGCTGAGATGTGGAGATGAAGGACTGAGATGTGGAGATGAAGGTTCTGAGATGTGGAAATGAAGTGCTGAGATGTGGAGATGAAGGGCTGAGATGTGGAGAGGAAGGGCTGAGATGTGGAGATGAAGGTTCTGTGATGTGGAGATGAAGGGCTGAGATGTGGAGATGAAGTGCTGTGATGTGGAGATGAAGGGCTGAGATGTGGAGATGAAGGTGCTAAGATGTGGAGATGAAGGTGCTGAGATGTGGAGATGAAGGTTCTGAGATGTGGAGATGAAGGTGCTGAGATGTGGAGATGAAGTGCTGTGATGTGGAGATGCAGTTCTGAGATGTGGAGATGAAGGTTCTGAGATGTGGAGATGAAGGGCTGAGATGTGGAGATGAAGGGCTGAGATGTGTTGATGAAGGTTCTGAGAGGTGGAAATGAAGGGCTGTGATGTGGAGATGATGGGCTGAGATGTGGAGATGAAGGGCTGAGATGTGGAGATGAAGGATCTGAGATGTGGAGATGAAGGGCTGAGATGTGGATATGAAGGGCTGAGATGTAGAGATGAAGGGCTGAGATGTGGAGATGAAGGTTCTGAAATGTGGAGATGAAGGGCTGAGATGTGGAGCTGAAGGGCTGAGATGCGGAGATGAAAGGCTGTGATATGGAGATGAAGGGCCGAGATGTGGAGATGAAGGGCTGAGATGTGTTGATGAAGGTTCTGAGATGTGGAGATTAAGGTGCTGAGATGTGGAGATGAAGGGCTGAGATGTGGATATGAAGGGCTGAGATGTGGAGATGAAGTGCTGAGATGTGGAGTTGAAGGGCTGAGATGTGGAGATGAAGGGCTGAGATGTGGAGATGAAGGTGCTGAGATGTGGAGATGAAGGGCTGAGATGTGGAGATGAAGGGCTGAGATGTGGAGATGAAGGGCTGAGATGTGTTGATGAAAGTTCTGAGATGTGGAGATGAAGGGCTGAGATGTGGAGATGAAGGACTGAGATGTGGAGATGAAGGTTCTGAGATGTGGAGATGAAGGGCTGAGATGTGGAGATGAATGGCTGAGATGTGGAGATGAAGGGCTGAGAGGTGGAGATGAAGGGCTGAGATGTGGAGATGAAGGTGTTGAGATGTGGAGATGAAGGGCTGAGATGTGGAGATGAATTGCTGAGAGGTGGAGATGAAGGCCTGAGAGGTGTAGATGAAGGACTGAGATGTGGAGATGAAGGGCTGAGAGGTGGAGATGAAGGGCTGAGAGGTGGAGATGAAGGGCTGAGATGTGGAGACTCTAATGCAGGTCAACAGGAACTCAGAGCTCCCCTTTCTAACTTGCCCTCTCCAATCTCTGCTCAGATGAATGTTATCCGAGGAAGCTACCATATGAGTAAGGTAACCCCAACTCCTGGCCATTATTCAGCTTTCCAGGGTGGCAAGAAACCCACTGGAGTTTAGTAAAGTTCTCCCCTTCAGGAGTTTTACAGGGGAAACAGTGGGACTGTTCTCTTCTGGGTGGTGGTGGAGCCCATGGCGACGCATGGCCCCACTGCTGACAGAGGAAGGGTCTAGAAGCACTGGAGGCTGGGCGAGAAGTGATGTCTTCCCTGGGTCAGTTTCGTCTTGTCCAGGCTGACTCTGAGGCCCAGCCCCAGTCCTCCCCTTCCTGTTGCAGACCTGTGTCTGTGCTGTGCTCTTTGGGATCCAGTCCTGCCTCGCTTAATGAGAGGAGCACCTTCTGAGAGATGTAGCATCTGGAGGTTCCCCTTGTGTGAACGCCACAGTGTGCTCATGCTAAGAGGACCAGTGGTCACGAGGTGGCATCATCCTTCGGGACCACCCATGTGCATGCAGCCCATCCTTGGTCTGGTCACCATGCAGCTGTGTTGGAATATCGGAGCTCAGCTGAGGCACAGGCTTTGCCCAGTGGGACGGTGGGTGGTCTGGATCTCACAGAACCTCGGAGCTCACGGCACTGTGCGTGGGGTGTTGGCCTGGAAGGTGGAGGAAGCCACACGTCCACCCACGGCTACTGTTGCGGCTGTTTATATCCACCCAGCCTGCCATCTTCACCAATGGTCACCCTGAGAGGAGGCATGGAAGATCTCTGGACCATCTCCAGGGCAAGGATGCTAATGGTGGGAAACTGCCAGAAGTAGATGTGGAGCTGGCCCAGGAGACCAGCGTCCTGCCTGGAAGAGGAAAGGGAGCCAAGAGCCGGGAAGCAACTGGGCCCAGGAACACTAAGGGGACACTGAAAAACTGTCCAGGCTGCAGCCTTCTTGGACCTGAGAAGCAGGGATTTTGCAAAACAAGTGGACTTTCCAAAGGAGCAGGTTTGAAAGACCCTTATTGAAGATCTCCAGGGAGAAGCCCCAGAAGGAAGAGGACCCTCTCCAATGAAGGGGGTGAGGGACGTGGGGCTGGAGACAGTGTCACCCATGTGAGACAGGAAGGGGTGAGGGACGTGGGGTGGTGACCATGTCACCAATGTGAGAAAGGCAGGACGCCACCACTTGGTGTCAGTCTGCCCGCAGGCCAGCAGGGTACAGGAGCAGAATGGTGGCCCTCTCCCATGCTGTCCAAGCCCTTCTCTGTGTCCCATGCACCTGGTGCAAAGGCAGACCTTGCTGGTGACTACATGGGTTCTCAGGAAGTGGAATGTGTGTGTGTGTGTGTGTGTGCGTGTGTGTGTGTGTGTGCGTGAGAGAGAGAGAGAGAGATACAGCGTGTAGTGTCTGTGGCATGAGGTGTGTGGTGTGCCCAATGCATCCACCTGTGTGTGCGTGACCATGGTGCAGTGCTGGTTGCGCTGTGTGGTGTGTGACAGTGTGTGTGGTCCTGGGAACTCAGTCCTCACCTGACCCATGGAGGTGGAGCCATCCTCTGTCAGCGACTGCAGCAGGGTGTGTGGGAAGATTCAGGGGCACAGACTGAGCCTCAGTTGGCCTCCTGAGAGTTCCCCACAGTGGCAGTTCCAGAAAGGGGCATTCTGGTGGCCATGGTCTCAGGAATCCTTTTCACTATGCGTTAGAAAATGCATGGTTCGCATTCCACCATTTTCTGCTCCCGTCCCACAGATGAGGACTTGGGGAGGCATGGTGAGGTGCCGACAGTCGCCATCATCTCACGGTGGCTCTGTGCCAGGGAAAGGAACGCAAGCTTGTCTATGGTCCCTCCCGTAACCTCTGTCTCTTCGCTGTGCTGCGTCCAGTCGCTGTGAGGAAAGATGGTGCAATGAAGGGAAGACCCCAGGCTCTCCCTGCAGCAAGTGAACGCCCGGCATCTCCAAACACATGGGGCTCTAATGAGTGGTGTGTCCTGGACCCCTGCAAGGGTGTTTTGAGACAAGGCTAACTGTCACCTAGTGCCACAGGATTATGACATGGAGCCCAATGCTCACATTCTAAGTTCCCGTCTATATTAACTAGGGATGTGATGGCCTTGTGGTACTGCCCAGTCACCGCTGTGCTCAGTGACCAAGGGCTGTGCCTTGTGCACTGCAGTCTTCCATGCCTCTTATTTCCCCTCCAATGGCTATCCCTGGTGTCCTGTCCACAAGTGGGTGAAGACAGCAGGCAACAGAACCAGAACACAGGGTGCTGTTCTCTTCTGCAGCAGCTCCTGGGGATGGTCTGAGAGGACACGAGCCCACTGGCTGAGACAGCCTTTGAAGGTTACCTTGATTTGTTTCTCCATGTTTCCTTCCTCTCTTCCACCCCAGCCTTCCTCACGCCCAGCCACAGCACACAGGCACGCACACATACACACGTGCACACACACACACACACACCTACCACATACAGGCACATACACACGTGAGCACACACACACACCCGCACACACATGCACACGCCCACCCACTGCATGCAGGTGCATGTACACACACATGCACACACACCACATGCAGGTGCACATACACAACCACGCCACCCAGGCACACACACACATGCACACACACACACATGCACACACACACACACCACACACTCCCTTGCTTTTTTTTTTTTTTTTTTTATTGGTCGTTCATAACATTACATAGTTCTTAATACATCATATTACACGGTTTGATTCAAGTGGATTATGAACTCCCGCTTTTACCCCGTATACAAATTGCTGTATCACATCAGTTACCCTTCCATTGATTGACATATTGCCTTTCTAGTGTCTGATGTATTCTGCTGTCTGTCCTATTGTCTACTATCCCCCCTCCCCTCCCCTCCCCTCCCCTCCCCTCCCCTTTTCTCTCTCTACCCCTTCTACTGTAAATCATGTCTTCCATTTGTATTCTCTTGACTTACCCCTCCTTACCTCTTATATGACATTTTGTATAACCCTGAGGATCGCCTTCCATTTCCATGCAATTTCCCTTCTCACTCCCTTTCCCTCCCACCTCTCATCCCTGTTTACTGTAAATATTCTTCTCAAGCTCTTCGTCCCTACCCTGTCCTTGTTTACACCCCTTATATCAAAGGAGTCATTTGGTATTTGTTTTTTAAAGATTGACTAGCTTCACTTAGCATAATCTGCTCTAATGCCATCCATTTCCCTCCAAATTCTATAATTTTGTCATTTTTTAATGCAGAGTAATACTCCATAGTGTATAAATGCCACATTTTTTTTATCCATTCATCTATTGAAGGGCATCTAGGCTGGTTCCACAGTCTTGCTATCGTGAATTGAGCTGCTATGAACATCGATGTAGCAGTGTCCCTGTAGCATGCTCTTGTTAGGGCTTTAGGGAATAGACCGAGAAGGGGAATAGCTGGGTCAAATGGTGGTTCCATTCCCAGCTTTCCAAGAAATCTCCATACTGCTTTCCAAATTGGCTGCACCAATTTGCAGTCCCACCAGCAATGAACAAGAGTGCCCTTTTCCCCGCATCCTCTCCAGCACACACCACACACTCCCTTGCAAGGCACACTGAGGGCAGGTTCGATTCTCCAGGATCCCTTTAAGACGTAGAGAAATCTTGGAGAACAGCACCACACACACCCTCCAGCTCAGAGTGTGCCCTGCATCCACCACTAACCAGAAGTTTGGCCTTGGATATGTGACTCGTTGCCTCTGCGCCTCACTTTTCTCCCCTGAGTGGAGGTTGGCTTGCTGCCTGCTTGATTTTCCTTCCAACTCTATGGAGCCCCTAGGAGCAATGAGTCCTGCGCCTGCAGGGCGTGAGGAGTACTCCTCCGAAGCTCACGCTCCAGCAGCTGGAGATGATTAGTCACAAATATTAGAAAGGTCTGCCGCCCAGCTTTTGGGATGAGATTCTGGCCACGGTATTTCCATGAGCACCGCTAGGCTGATTCACCGTGGAAATGGCCGATGACTCACCAGAGCCACCCAAGGCTGGGCTGGAGGCGGTGCACGGAGAGGCCAGGACCTCTCCGGGGAAGGGGCATGTGTTTACCATGAAGGACCTGGGACCCCGGGCACAAGTTTCCTGGAAAAGTCAGCCAAGGTGTGAGCCACTCACTAAGCTCAATGCTCAGGATTGGATCTGAAGTTTCACCAGATGCTTTTCAATCAGTTACGTGAGTTACTCAGACACGTGCAGGTCTTGGCTGTCTTCCCAGTTCCCAGCAGTGAGGGTGCCTTCTGCTCCACACCTGGGGACAGCCATGAAACAGGCGCAGGCAAGGACAGCAGCCGTGTTGAGGGCCCAGCAGGGGACAGTCCGTCCTGAAAGAAGAGAAGCACCCTTTGGGTTTGGATTCTTTCCAGCAGTCATTGTTCTTAGATCCCTGGCAGGGGGCAGGGATGTTTCCCCAACTAGGGGGGAATGCCCTCTAACCTGGGTGCCATGGGAGCTCCCCCCCGACACCCTCTAACCCGGGTGTCTCCTCTCAGCTTATCTGGGACTGTATTTATACGAGTAAAAATAGGGAAAAATATACGAGGCATCCTTTAAGTACACAGGCATCAACTTCTTGCTGTACAGCTCTGTTCAACCAAATAGTTCACACTTTTGATGAAAGTATCGCATAATATAGGGAGGACATGTGTACGTGTGTGTGCACGTGCTTCTTCGAGGCTTTGAACATTCTAGTCCCTCCAAAATTCATTTTGACACTTAATGGCCATTGCAATAGACTACAAGATGGGACTTGGGGTGATTAAGTAATGAGGGCTTCACCCTAATGAATAGGATCTGTGCACTTCAGAGTCTTCAGAGAGCATGTGGCCCTCCCAGCTCCGCTGCCACACACAGACACCAAGAAAGACATCCTCCGCAAGGGTGGGTCCTCTCCCAACACCCCCCTGCCGGCACCTTGACTGGGGCCGGCAGCCCCACCGAAATGACTTCTTCCCCTACACACGCTGCACAGCCTCAGGGGTTTTCTAGGGGCAGCCAAAATGGACGGAGGTGTTTGCATGCATTTTTCTTGAGGAAAGTGAGGAGGGAAAGGGAAGAAGCTGTGTTTGATTACGAGTGGCTTTCTGTATCCTAAATAAAGATCTAGATTTTTTTTGTGTTAGTTGATTGTCCATAAATTCCATCCCTTAAAGAACAAAAAGAAGTACATCCTAATTTCAGAAATGACTTTTTAGTTCAGTTATGCAGTTCTGTGTTGAAAATGCAAAAACATTGTTTCCAATATTCTTTACTTGAGCACAAGCCCGTGATTTTGATACCAAGGAGTCTGCAATAATCATTGGCACCAATTCTTCAGCTTTGGTAAAGAGGGAGCAGCTGGGTAAAGAGCTGGCACGGGTCACATGGTAGCTTGACTTGGTGCCCTTTTCTTGGCAGAAGAGACGTGGCTAATTAAGAGTGTGTCTGCCAGCTTCCTGCAGATCTGGGATGCTTATCAAACCCTTAAATCAACTTCTGAAGGTCTGACTTCTTCGCCGTTGGCTCCATTTTGCTCAGAGAGAGCTCTCCTTCATTAAGGCTACAACCCGGTGTTTGAGCTTCTTCCTTCCAGTTCAATGGCCAACTTCACAGATGCTTCTCTCTAGCCAGGGTATCCCCTGGTTCCTTTTTGGGGGTTGAGTACTGTGGATTGAACCCAGGGGACTTAATCTCCGAGCCACATTCCCAGCCCTTTTTACTTTTTATTTCGAGACAGGGTCTTGCTAAGTTGCTCAGGTCCTCACTAACTTTCTGAGGCTGGCTTTGAACTTGTGATCCTTCTGCCCCAGCCTCCCAAATCGCTGAGATTACAGGCGTGTGCCACCATGCCCAACCATTTCTAGAAATATCCCATGCCCAAATTGTTGATCTGCCACACACGAGTTGCTGACAAACTGACGTCAGATGGAATCCCTTTCTCGGGTGGGGAATGAATTCCTACTAACACCTGCCCCGGGCTGGCATCTGGTAGACCATGTTGGCTATTTGTCCTTGCACAACTGTGAAGTCACCTGACTGGTGACACAGCGTTCCTCTGACACAATGAAGCCACACTAATGATGTGCTGATATGAACACTGTTCCCTAAAGCTTTTCTATTCTGTTCTTGCTGTGGGTTGTTAGGATGGAGCAGGAAGGCCCTTGTCACCTTCTGGCCCCTTGATACTGGACTTCCCAGCCCCAGAACTATGGGTCAATGAGTGATCTTTATAACAGGTGCCACTCCGGGATCAAAACACTCAGCTTTACCAAGTCACGGAGAGCAAACTCAAAGTCTTCACGGTGGCCCTTCAAGAGCACATAAAATTGATGAGATACAAAGAGTCCTAATTTTATAAATACACAAACACACAATCGCAACACCAATGTGTGTTCTCACAGCATCTATTCCAGAATTTAACAGCTATGTTAAAATCATATGACCTCTAACACAAGGATAACTGGAAACTCCCCAAATACTTATAGTTAAAGGACACTCCTTCAGGAAACTTGTGTCAAAGTGGAGGTCTCCAGAGAAATCAGAAATCATTTTAACTGAATAAAATGTTCCTTTCTCTTTTCTTTTTAAAGCAATTGTGACAGGATTTTCTCTTTAAATGCTTGCTACTCCTGCAATGATTTCCATCTAGAGTTTTGTTTTTCCTAAGGATTTTTGGCTGCAAACTTGATTGGCAGGTACAAGACTAGTCAGGTTGTCTATTTCATCCTGGGCAAACTTTACTGTGTTCATTGTTTACTTTTTCTACCTTCTCGGAAATGGCTCCTTTCCCCTAGATGTGAAATTCCTTGTAGACAGTTGCTGTCAGTGTTTTACCAACCCCCCTCCCTCGGGGTCAAGAACAATTTTAGAGGAGGAAAAGTTTATTAGGGACTCAGTTTCAGAGGCCTGACTCCACAGTTGGCCAGCTCCATTTTTCTGGGCCCGAGGGAGGCAGCATCATGGCAGAAGTGTGTGGACGGAGGAAAGTGTCTAAGGACATGGCACAGGAACCAGAGAGAGTGCTCCACTCAGCAGGGACCAAATAGACACCTCAAAGGCACAGCTGCAGGGACCCACCTCCTCAGCCACACCCTACCTGCCTAGAGCTACCACCAGGTTAATCCATTCAAGTGGATTAGCTCATTGATTAGGTTGAGGCTCTCAGTTCACCTCTGAAATTTCTTTCATTGTCTCACACATGGGCATTTGGGGGACACCCAATATCTAAACCATATCAGTTAATATATTTTGGGGGGGGCAGTGCTGGGGATCTAACCCAGGACCTCGCACCTGCTAGGCCAGCACTCCAGTACCGAGCCGTACCCCAGCCAGTACCCCCGTTCTTATGCCTGTGAGTTTCTCCTGATATTCCCTCTTCACTTCTTGATAGTAGTCGTTTGTTCCATTTCTTTCTTTATTTGTGACTCTGACCAGAAGCTTATCAACTTTATTAATCTTTCAAGAATCAAGGATTTTTTTTCTGTTTTTCTGTTTTCAAATTCATTCATGATCTTATTTGTATTATTATAACATTGAGATGATTCTTTTTTTTCTGTGAGTTTTGGAGTGTTTTCTCTCTTCTTCTTCTTCTGGCTTCTTGATGCAGAAGTTTAAGATGTGAGTTTGAAATCTTTCTTCTTTTCTCCTGAAACTGTCAAGTGCCATAATCTTCCCCAGGCACTGCTTTACCTAAGTCCCATAAGTTTTGGAAATTTTCCGTTTTATTCAGTTCAAGTATTTTCTACTTCCCCTTGAGACTTCCTCTTTGACCCATGGATTTGGGGGAAGGTTGTCGCTAACCTCCAAGTATGTGGAGATTTTCGGTGATCGCTCTGTTGGAGTCCATACCATTTCAACATAATTGCTGACTTTCTGAATGGCCCTGTGGGAACCCCATGTTCCTCTGAGCTCCGAAGTCCAGTAGTCATACTGTATCCCGTTCAATGTCAGCTTTCTGGTCTCAGAGAATCAGAGCCTTCTGGTCTTCGTGAGCACCATTTCTGAACTCAGCCACCCCTGGTCCCTCCAGTGTTTTCTGTGTAAAATTCAACACCTCTGCTGGTTATTTGATGCTCTGCCAAGTTCTGGTATAGCTACTGCTCCCAATTTACTTCATATTCCTTCCTACTAAGGCCTCTGCTCTGTGTGAAATGTCCCTCCGTTCCCCAAAAACAACAGCTCAAAGCAGGAGCCTTGGCCTCTTAGCTACCACACAGGGACTGTGCGCCACCTGGCCTGATGCTCCTTCTCCTGGATCCTCCCTTGCCTGAAACCTACCACTTTTTCAGTGAGTGGTTAATTTTTCATCTTCCCTTCTGAACTCCTTTTGGCTGTTCATGACCACTCCCCAGTGGAAAATTTAATGGTGCTAAACCAAAGTAAAATTTCCAGTCTACTCAGATGGTATGTTGTCAGCTGCTTGACGATCGTCCATTCTGCATCAGACCGTTCATGATGGTAAGAGAGTTGATGGTCACTCATTGTGCATCAGACCATCTGGGAAGAGAGTTCACTGCATGTAGCTCCCCCCTCCCTCCCCAACCCCCATGAAAGCTTCTGCCCTTTTGGCTCTTCTCTGCTCTTGATTTAGTGAGTATTTCCCAGAAAATCTGACATAGCTGGTTCTTTAGCCGGAGTCTTTGTTCGGTAAGAGAGGAGCCTTTCCCAGTTGTGTGTGTGGTGTGTGCACCAGAGTCCAGTTCCAACGGGGAGAAAGGGCCCTGTCTTCTGAAGGCTGGGAGACCACATGCCCTGGCGGCTCCTACTCACCCCTGAGGAGGATGGATTCCCCACCTGAAGCCCAGGGGTGACCACACCCAGCCCTGCCGTTGGACAGGAGAAACAGAACTTCACAGGACCCACTGCTGGGGTGGAGCACTGCACACTACACAGGACCTCAGGACCACTGCACCGGAGCAGAGATGTGGCAATAGGGAGGGGCCTGTCCTGTGGGAGGGTGTGACCGGCTCAGTCACCCTGGAAGGTGGGACCACAGCCAGGGGAGGTCTCCTGTGAGGACGGCATAAGGCCTGGGGCGAGGCTCTGGGCCCTTGGATGCTCCAAGACCCATCAGCCCTGAGTCTGAGAAATGAAGCGGATCAGCTTCATCCACTGCAGGACTTGGCGAGCCCCTGAGGCGACCCCAGGAGGGGACAATGGCACAGCTTCCGCAGACAGTTTGTGCACTAAGGTTTAAGGAAGCTGTGGAAATGCTGCCTCAGAAGACAGACATGCAACGTTGGGGCTAAAATGGTCACTCACGGCTGCAGGGACGCCCGTTTAGTTCAACGTTGTCATCGGAAGTTTTGTGACGGAACCAAATGCTGTCTGCTTAGACTCAAGGTCTGTTTTCAGAAATGTACCTTCTCTATTAAATGATATGGATGACACGAATACTGTAGGGACAATTTTTTGAGATCACGCTTCACGTATTTCAATTGGATACAACCTGCAAGTAAAATTATGGGGTCCGTTAGAGGAACGAAGACCGTGAGCGTGAAGCTTGGCAGTGACTTCACTGATCTCCTCGCTCACACAGAGGAAAACCACGCTGATTGCAAGACTCTGCAAGTGTTCAGGGTAACTGGGGCCATCGTCACGTAGAAAACGGCTCATCCACCCCACGGGGCTGTCAGTTTGAGTGACCTTAACACACACAGGGGTTGCCCACCGACCCCATGAAGCCGTGTGGCACCTTTATTCTACCCTCACGCTGAACAGGTGCACATCATGGGGGAAAGGACCTATGGGGCACAGAATCCTCGAAGGCTCTCATGGCTGGCAGATCCTTCCCTGGCTCCTTCCTGTGTCCCTTCTCGCTGCCTCGCTCCTTCCTGCCTTTGCAAGTCAGCTCCTCTGCATCTGCCCCAGGCCACCTCTCTCCCCTTTTAGGACCGCTGGGTCCTGGCCTGGCCCCTTGGTCCTGGCCTGCTTTAAGGCGCCAGTCCTAGTTTCCTTTGTCCATACAGTTTCTGGGCACTTCAGAGAGATCCTCAGCAACATTCGACGGCAGACTGAAACACATCCTTCTTTCTGCTGAGAATTTTGTTTCAGAAACTCACTTGTGGAATATAATTGCAGCCAATAGTATATCAGTTAGTGTACGGATATTAGGCACCTGTGTGTCAGATGAAACAGTTCATGGGTTAAAAAACGAGCACACAAACACCTGGAGTCTACAGCCATTGGTGAGCTTCGGGACTCACAAAAGCATCTTGCTTTATCATGCCTTTTCCATAATTGTTGTAGGGACAAACGAGGCAAGGCACCGAAGACAGCAGGAAACAGTTTTATTTGGCTGCAGCCAGGTTCAGAGGGTACAGCCTTTGCTGTAATCAATCAGTTCTCTGAGTTTTATACCCAGCATGTAAGGGGAGGGGCTCAGAAATTCATAGTCTGCAGAAGTTCATATAAAAGCAGCTTTTTCTTTTCTTCATTTCTTCAAAGTACTATACTGGATATGTTTGTGAAAACTAGTAAGGGGTGTCCAGCACCTGGAGTGCTGGTATCTTCTCGGCCAGTGGCCAAGTAGAATAGGGCGACATGAAAATAGGAAGTTTATCTACAATGGACTCTTTTGCTGACAGTCCCAAAATCAGCCATGGTGAAGAGGGCTTTTCTGTGGAGAAAGGGGGTGCCCACTTCATAATAAGGTCATGGAATTTGCCAGAACTGAAATCAACTTAGTATTTTAGTTGATGATAAAGAAGAGTCCAAAATTATTTTTCCTTTAATAAAGTTATTTGATGCCTCAAGCCACAAACAGTAAATTACTATCTTATGATTTAAAAAATTAATATGAACTTAACCCACATTAGGAAAACATGGACATCCCAGCAGAACTGGGACCACCCTGCGGAGCCAGAGCAGGAGGGCGGGCGGGAGGAAAGAGCAGGACGAGGTGTTGGGAACCCGGGGTGGATCTAGAGGCAGACGCGCCCGGTGAGTCATGCTGGCCGTGTCTGGGCCCTGGGAGACCCTCCTGGCCTCCTGGACTCTCCCAGGAACTTGGCAGAAGCTCCACTCTGTCTGAGGGAGTCTCCAGTCCCTGACCACAGGCAGGAGAGCACACACCATCCGAGGAACAGGCCAGTGGGAAGCCCTTGACCAGGGCAGACAGATCAGGGTTCTCAGAACCTCCAGCCCTGCTGCCCAAAGCTGTGCAGAGGACACCTCTGGCCACAGGTGGGCCTCAGTGCCGCCCTGGTGGAGATGGACCCGGGGGCCCACGAGTCGCTCCAGACAAGCTGTCCCTGTGCCAGGTCCCACCCACTGACCTCCAAGCAGGTGCCTGACCGTCCTGCTTCTTGTTCTTCACTGTTAGATGGGTCACAGATGTGGGAGGGACATGGAAGCCATTACCTGGACCACAGGACACACTCCATTGGTCCCCTCCAGTTGTCTCAGTACCTAGTGCTCATCCTGTCCCTAAGCCCCTTGAGGCACTGCTGGGTGGGATGAAAGGGTGTGGACAGGGAGCCAGGCCCTGGAGGAGCCTGCCTGTGTCCAGGGAGGAGAGACCCCAGGGGCTCTGCTCTTCTTCACCTTCACTGAGGTGATTTGTGACAACATTCAGCCCCACTAAACATTTTTAGGGTAGAATTGTTTGTTCTAATTGTGTATTAAAATGACTTTGTATCAGGATTAGGCTGTGGAATCATTTTAGAGTTAGTTTTCCCTAAAAACTAAAAACTAGGTTTTGCTTAGAAAGACATTAGAGCAATTGGAAAATCTCCTGAGGTTGCAGCCAAGTCAGCCTCAGGTATATCTGCATCAAGATGCGGGCCTTGACCTGAGCCTCCCGGTCCCTGGTCACATGGAGCCTGATGTTTTATGGTAGAGCAATGAGACTCGGTGCCCTTTCCTTCCTGAAAGAAGGACGTGTGATGTACCCAACATTTAAGATGAGTCTTGTCTCCTTGATGGTGGGGTGAACTGTGAAAGCCTGTTTTCTTTAAATTCTTCTATTTTAAAATAGACGTTACTTTTTGATTTCTTTCTGTGATTTTTTTCCTCATATATCTCAACACATGAGCAGCTTCTGTATTTAAACGGTAGAACAGAGTTGTTTTAGTATTATTCTACAAATAAAACCTTGTGCTTATGAAGTACGTGAAACATTTCATATCAGAATCTCATCATTTTAATTTTGACAGCTACATGTAGCCAGTTGCTGCCAATTTTCTTTTAGAACTAGAAACAACACGGAACCCCACACACTTAGAAGGACAAAAAAAGTCCATCTAAGTTGAGACTCATGAAGCTTTTTACAGTGGATTTCAAAATCTAGGCATTGGACAACGTAAGTATATATGCCTATTATAATATGACTTGAAAAGAACAAGAATATGAATTCAAGTTGTTAGATGAGTAACCTCAACAGGCATTCTGAAGAACAGCCATCTGCCATTTTTAACCTTTTCCTGTCATTTAGGAGCCTGAAATTCAATTTTTTGTTTTTCTTTCAATACAATATTTTATTTCACTGCATTGACTTTGGAAAAGCGTTTGCTTATTCATTTGCCTGTTTGTCTACTTATTTATATTTTTAAAAACCACTTATAAGTACAGTGGCTTCTGTGGGTGAGCGTTGTGTCAGGGGCTTTGGCCACCAAGGTTCTCAGCCCTGTAGAAAACTGCAGAGGAAGGGGGAGGGGACCGAGACAGAAACAGGACAACCACCAACAGCGGGTGGACCCCAGGACTGCAAGACCTTGCAGTGCCATCCCCGGATTAAGTGAAGCCACTTTTACAGCTGCTTTCTTGACACTTTTCTGATCTTTAAATTTTAAAATTCTTGGGATTGTGTTTAAGCATTTGCTGTCATTATATACCTATCTCTGTGTTTTCCAGAATCAATAGGATGGAAATAGGGTGGGTGTGTGCATGTGTGGGTGTGTGTATGTGTGCACATGTGTGTATGCATGTGTGTGTGTCTATACTCTCATGTGTGTGTGCATGAGTGTGTGTGCGTGCATGAGTGTGTGTGCGTGCATGCATGTGTGATTGCTGCTGGTTCCTGGAAGCCATGCATGGTGTGGGAATGGAGACCATGCCAACATGGAGATCCAGGCAGAGCAAGAGAAGAAAGGATTCTGGGTGGGGGGACGAGAACTTAAGTGCCTCACAATCGGTTCCCCAGGACCTGAGACTACTCAATGCTTGCACAGGGCTGTACAAAACTCCAGGTCCTCCTGTCTTCATAAAGCTCAATGAATTCTCACTAAGTTGTGATTCTCTCATGTCCCTGATACAATCAGAAAATTCGTTCAAGCTAGAAAAAAATGTTTTTAAAAACCAAGTGTGTGAACTTTCAATCCTCGCCCGAGGTCTCCCAGGGCTGAATCCCGTGATGTCCACAGTGCAGAATCCTACAGCTGTTAAATGCCCGGGGCTTCGCCAAAGTCCATGTGAACTTGTACAACTGTGGATAGTTTCTGCCAATAGATAGTTTCTACCAATAGAACAGAGAGCTTCACAATTACTAATTATGATTATTTTCTAGCTAAGCGTTCTTATCCTTTTGTAAACAGCATGGTTCTAGCATGTTCTTTCAGTGTTCGTCATGCACACAGGTTCCCTCTTCACTGAGGTCACATTTTGGTGTGCCACTATGACATATACATTGGTGGTGGTGGGGATCGAACCTGGAGCCTTGTGCATACGAGGTGGGTGCTCTACCAACTGAGCCACATCCTGCCCATACATTCTTACCTTTGCACCCAAGTCTAATGCTGCTCTTTGAAAACCTACCCTTCAGCTCTCAGAGGCTCACAGGACCCCAGGCAGGCTTACTAGAGTCAAGTGAGGCTGCTTCAGTGTGGCCTCAGTCCCCAAAGTGAACCTCAGCATGGCCTCTGTCTGTGGCCTGAACCTCAGTGTACCCTCCGTCTGTGGCTTGAACCTCAGTGTGGCCTCTGTCTGTGGCCAGAATGGCCTCCATCTATGGCCTGAACCTCAGCATGGCCTCCATCTATAGTCTGAACCTCAGCTTAGTCTCCATCAGGATGTGAACCTCCTCTTGTTTCTCAGGTTATCGAGAAGTAGAGTAGCTGAGCCTTGCTTGGCTTTTCAGAACATAAAATTTTGTTTAGAAAAACGAGATCGGAGTGGATATAGACAGTTGTAAATGATTTGCAGAAGGACAATTTTCTTGTGCTTCAAGTCAAGTCTCAATGATTCAATCAAACACATCACAATTTTGTAAAAAATTTGCTCATTTTTTTTTAATAAAAAGATGTAATTTTTAAAATGTATTTTTAATTTGTTGATGGACCTTTGATTTATTTATATGCAGTGCTGATAATTGAACCCAAGGCCTTACACATGCCAGGCAGGTGCTCTACCACTGAGCCATAGCCACAGTGCCATTTTTGATGCATTTATTTGTAGGAAAGGGAATATTCTTGTGAAACTTACTGCCAAATATTTTTATATTAAAACATGTGTCAGGGTTTTTAGTCCTCATTCCCTCCTGACCTGCGGGAGAGATGGGGAGAGCATGCCCCGACTAGGACGAGCCAAGAAAGGAGAGGGCCAACTGACCGCCCGCACCCAGCACTCCCTCGCAGGAGGACAATCAGATGCTTCAGGGAGACCAGTCAGTTCTTTGAGGAAGTACACACAGCTAATATAATGTACAGGAGCCAATCAGGATAAAGGTCAGCAGCATGGGGAGAGTTCACATGTACACCCATTCTACAGGCCGCCATGGGAGACATGAGCTGTCGACGAGGGTGGAAGGGTTCTGAGCCTCTCCTAGAGGTGGTCCGATTTTTCGTCACAACCCACGGTAACACCTTCTGGCTGATCGCTAGGTGCTATCTTAGCCATGTGAGGCCTCAAGACCAGGAAGTGAGCATCAGTCTGCAAGTCAGGTTCCCTTTTCTCTATCATAGGTTTCTATTTCTCTGATGTGATGTGCCCTACAAACATGAACTTGGCTTTTTCTCTACTGAGATGATAAATTTATCTTAGAATTCTTAAGAGGTAAGATAAAGTTTTTTCTTTTCTTTTCTTTTTTTTTTTTACCTTTTCTGTCCTGGTTGACAGGAGAGATTCTGTGCTTTATTGGAGTAATTGTCCCTTGGTGGCCCTTCGAGGCATTAACCAGTTTTGTGTCTAAGAAGGACCCCTATCCTCCTATAAATGCTGTGGCTTCTCAAGTGCTTTTCAGATGGTTCATGGCATCTCACTGACTCCCTCTTTCATTAATGAGAAATAAAACCTTTGATGACGCATGCTCATTTTGCATTTGCCTGAGACCCCTGGATTTCCCATTTTTGAAGGCTGTACATGAACATTTTATGGCTAATGAAGAATTGATGAGTTGACTGAGAAGGAATGACATTCCGGATTTCCTGCATTTGAAGCAGGTCCCAGTCTGAGCCAGGTTCAGGTCATGCCCTGCACTGGGCAAAGGGCAGGTGGGGAGACGGTCCAGCAGCCTGAGCAGCAGGGCCACCCAGCCTCTGCTGAGGCCGTACAAATGGGGACGAGGGCCATGGAAGCCACGGGTGGCACCTTCTGCAGAACACAGGTCACTCATCAAGTGACAGGAGACATTGTGAGTGAGGTCACATCATATACTCTCAGGACTGCTAGACACACTCAAATGAATTTTATGGGGCTGGAAGTTTCCTAAGGGTGTGTGAAGGTGGACCAGACAAATGCTACTTCTAAAATGTACTCCTAGATTGATGAACTCAAAAAGGGATTAGAGGGAGCAAGATTTTGTAATCAATCCCTTGACGTGAATTATAGCAAAATGTGCCAAGTGTTCCCTCAGGGGCACTGACATAAGAATTGGGACCTGGTCGTAGGGTGCCTCTTGGCTGGAAGGTGTGTGGAATCTCTGCAGAGACGGGGTATTCCCATGGGTTTGGTTTACCCCCGGCAAGTCTTTCTCACTCACCAAATGACTGTAAGGCTTTCGCAGTACTCTGAGATCCAGCTTCTCATCTGTGCAAGATGGAGCCGACTTCCTGACTGTCCCAGGATTTTACAGGATCACACAAATATCCATGAGCTTGTCCCATGCCACCTGGAACGTGGTGGCAGCCAGTGCTGACATCTCACTTATGACGAGCTCAGGACTGTTGTAGGTGTTCTTTACGCACAACCTGCTCAATCCTCATGACAGCCGTGAAGATGTGATGGTCTCCTCTCTGTGTTGGAGACGAGGGGACTCACCTGAAGTCCTGCCCTTCTTTCCTGGTGAACCAGGATCTGAACTGTCCACCTGTCTGCAGGTCCTGCAGTTCCACATCTCACTGTGCTGTGATGACAGGACTGCCCCTCAGCACCTCCTGATGACCTCTGAGAAGGTAACGGCGCTATTTCTGCTGATGTCCTGTCCCCTAGGGAATCCGGTGGGGACAGTAGATATTGCTATCTGAGGGACAGCAGAATCACGCTTAAGCTCACAGAGCCAGGACCTCATCAAGGGGGTTTTGTGATCTTTAACCTTCTGCCATTGGGATTATGTCAGTAGGCTTTACAGCGTTCCCCGATATAAAGCTGCATAAAATTGAATGGGGCCTTTTTTTTAACAAAAATTGCACATATTTATTATACAAATGGTGGGCTTCACTGTGCCTTGGCGCAGTCTCCCCACTGACGTACATTTGCTTTCTAATCCTGTGCACGCGGTGGGAGGTGTGGAAGCCTGATCCCATATTTCGTGGATTTAGAAAAACACTTCTCCTGAATTCCTATCTTAACATGGGCATTTTCTTTTGGAGCCAGGGATCCAGTTTGGGGATCACAGGGTGACTTAGTCGAAGGGCTATCACATGACTGCCAAATGTTGGAGTCACAGCCCTCGGTCCAGCTGCCCAGTGCAGAGCTCAGGAATGTGTGTGGGTCTGGCTGCGTTGGCCTGGGGAGCCTGAGAATGGAGGCGGGAGTCGGTCCCTGCCTTCCTGCTAATGAATGTGTGTGCCTCCAGCAGCTGAGGTGAGTGGGGTGCGCTGGTCCAGGTGAGCTGGCCTTTGGCATGTCACCACACAGGACTAATGTAGGAAGGATCATCTGAAGGGGACACAAGAAGCCACAGGGCTGCAGTTCTCCTGACCTCAGAACTCACTTCTAATTTAGCTTGTGCCACTTAGGAGCCACAAGGGCTCTCTGCCCCCATCATCTGCTGAGGGCAATACGTAGAAATTATAAGGGGAAAGGAGATGCCGAGGCAGAGGGGAGTGGGCTCTACAGAGTTGCCCTTGGTGCATCAGAAGCACCCTCCTGTCAGACGTGTGCATGCAGCAGATACAGCCCATAATCAATGCTGTTTTGAATTATTAATAATCGATTTACCCAGAAACAGCAAAGCATCCACTTTGATACCAGGCTTCAGCCTGGCACGCCAGGCCCACGTTTCCTTGGACCACCACTTCAAATTCTCCCCACACACCCGCAGTCACCACAGAACACAGTCCCCGCCTTCTGCCATCCCTGTGTAAGTAGAGGGCACTCCAGAAAAGACTGCATAATTTCACAGTTTTTTACTTTATTATTGTCAAATTACCAACTATATCCTGGAGCTCTGTGTGTAGCTCAGTTACAGGGCACACGCTTAGTGCACCCCCGGTCCCAGTTGGTAGTCTGCTCTTTATCTCTTTAGGGACATGTGTGGTACTGGGGACTGAATCTAGGGGCTTGCTGAGGCCAGGCGAGGCCTCTGCCCCTGAGACACACCCCAGCCAGCTACTTTCCTTCTCTATTCAAACAAAATCCACCACACAATTCCCACGATGGGACTCCTTGTTCATCCACCCCACCGTGATCTGCAGCACAGCCAGCCCCAGCTTGTGTATCTGTTTACACCAATGGAGCACAAGCCAACAGCCATTTCAGGGTTGGGGTCTGGATAGTTTGATATAAACAGAAACCACCAAACTCCCTGTACCTGTGACCAGTTACACCCTAGCCACCCACGGATCAAAATTTCAGATTTCCCATACCCTCAGTTGCATCAAATTATCAAACTTTGGCTTCTTGGATGTTCTTATCGCTTCAAAAGTAGTCTTCCTATGGGAGCACAGAGCCCTTGTTCCTACCAGGTTCCTGATCTTTAAGACTGAATTGTTTATTTTCCTGACCTACCCTGATACAGTCTTTTATCTCTTTTCCAGGAGATTCTTACTAGAATTCCATTTTTGTGTTATAATTGCTCTCTGTGTTAGAAACAGAGTTACTGTTGGCAAAAGTGAGATCAGGAACATTCACATGGACACATTTTCCTTTGCAAAAATCTCTCTTCTAATTGTGTTAGCTACTCATCACTGTGGCACCATACCTGAGAAAATCAACTTATGAGAGGAAAGACACATGATTTCAGAGGTTTCTGTCCATCGACGTTTGCCCAAAAGCTCTGGGTAGGTGGAGGTACAACATGGCCGGAGAACCTGCTCACCTCATGATCAGTGGAACGGGAGAGTGATAGGAGGGACCAGGGTCAAAAACCCGCCTCCAGGGCACATCCCAGAGGCCCCACTTCCTACCTCAAGGTCCCACCTCTTAAAGGTTTCGCCATCTCCCTAACCCTAACCCTAACCTACCCCTATCCCCCTAACCCCCTAGCCCTAACCCTAACCCAGGCTGGGTCCAAGCCTTGGACACACAGGCCTTCCCTCCACATCCAGACAACAGCCGGGCTGAACAGAAGGGTGTGTAGGGAAACAGCACCTGGAACAGGCTGCGGAAAACCCCGGCAGTGGCGCTGGGTGGTTCAGACCTCTTCACCTCAAATCAGTGGTGCCCTGGGACCATGGAGGATAGATTTCTGTCCATCCTTTAAAATCTGGTAACGACGACTGTCAATGTACACTGTTTAGACAAGTTAAAACAACAAGCTTGAATTGTTCATAACGGTGTTTGCAGCACAGAAGTAAATTGCAATACTGTGGTTTTTAAAAACATTGAAGCTGTAGAAACACCATAGGCCTTAAAACGGCCCTCGTGTGCTCTCTGGGATGAGGAAGTGGCTGCAGTGGAATCTACTAATGGACTTTTGACATGAAATAGAAAAGAATTAGTCTGAGCTCTGCGTGTGAGTGTGATTGGTCACACAGACGCTCCCTGCAGAAGTGTCCTGTCAAAGATGATGAGCACTTGGTCTGTGGCTGCCAACATCCTATGCATCAAAGTCACCAAGATGCTTTTTAAAATAGAGAAGCTGCTGCCTGTCCCTAAAGGCTGCAGCTGGGCTTCTCCCCGGTGGAGCCCCGACACCTGCTGTGGCTGGAAGTCAAGGTCTGTGAGCAGCTAGCTTCTGACCCTTGGCTGTCATTAGTCCATTGCGGAATGGAATCGGCACACACATAATGAAGCTCCTCGGGGTTCTCCCCAGGCCAGCTGCTCCCAACTCACCGTGAAGAGTCCAGTGTCCCTTTAAGAATCCAGACCTGGAACCCTAGTCCCTCTGACTCACCTGAGTTCCCTGCCTCTGAAACCCAACAGTCGAGCCCTGTGGTGACATGATGATGACACTTTTAATGACGTCTATTGCATCTGTTCCTCTCTTTCCAAGCTATCATGAATCACATCCTCCAACTCCAGCCTCTCGATTACCTGTCAGCAGTGATGCTCACTGCAGGGTCAGATCCTAAAGGTTCAGTTTTCAGCGCTTCACGCTCCTGCTCTGAATCGTTGACTGGTTTTGTGGAACTGAATTTCCACCACAAAGTGTGAGCTCTCCATTCTGATGCCTGAGGCCCAGTGCAGCATCTCACGGGTGGCCTTCCGGTCTCCTTTTCCACCGGCTTTTCACAAATGTCCTTTGCTTTGGCAGGTAAGAATTGTGTGGCCCTCAAACGTAGTCTACACTTACTGTCACCACAGCTGTACTCCTGCCACCTTGGACTCATCCCATGGCCCCACAAATGCTGACCCACAAAGGCCCACCTCATAGGTCCTCCCACATGTACGCTTCCTTCATTCCTCGAACCAGACAGGAAGCTCCACCAAACGGGAGCTTATGTTTTCCTTACCACTTGCCCAGCTGGACTTCCAGCAGGTGATAACAAGAAGTTTTCTTACTCCTCTAACAGTCTATGGCTCCTCACTGTCTGCATGGCCACACTGGAAATCATGATCTCATTATTGTCATCCACCCTAGATTTCTAGTCTAGCTCCTCAGAAGAGATGCAGAAAGGCGGAGGTGAGCCCACAATTTCCAGTGCACATGAACATTGTGATTAATGTCTGATATTTGTCCCACTCCTTCCCTCATTGAGTAAAAGGCATGTGACTTGAATAAGTGACTTAAGATAAGGAGATAAACCTGCCTTATTCTCTTTTCCAATGACTATTACCCAATATTAACAATTAATGATGAGGGTGGATTGAGAGAGGCTTCTGGTAAGGTCTTTCTAGACATAAGATATGCTCCTGGTCCCATGCCATCAACTGCCTGGGGCTATTCATACACATGGAAGTATGAAGAATCGATTTTCTATCTACCTTGTATCATGAAAGGGACAGATTTATGATGATGTCAAGGCTATGGTAGACAGAGGGACAGAAAGCTTTTTATTTCTTTTTCTTGTCCAGTTGCACTGGCTAGACTCTCTAGTGCAATGTGGCATAAAACGATGTAAGCAGACAACTTAGGAGAAAGTCATCCAGTCTTTTACCCTCATGCATGACATTCACTCTGGGTTTTTCATAGGTTCCTTTGATCAGTTTGAGGTAATTCACTTTGATTTCTAGTTTGCTGAAAGTGTGAATCAGAAATAGATATTAGAATTTTTCAAATTCTTTTTTCTGCATATATTGAATGAATAATGTGACTTTAATTTTTTAGTTTGTTAACACAGAGAATTATTTCACTTGATTTTCAGATATTAAACTGAACTTGCATTCCTGAGATAAATCCCATTTAATTATGTTGTATTATCATTTTATATAGATAAAATTTAATTTTCTGGAATATTTTTTAGAACTTTTAATCTATGTAACTAGGAGATACTGGTCTGCATTTCCCCTTGGGGTAAATGTGTTTGTTTGTTTTGTTATCATAGGAATGCTGGCTTCATATGATACCTTGGAAACACTCCTTACTTTTCAATTTTCTGAAATACTTCTGTAAAATTAGACCTTCAATATTTTAAATGGTTGGTAGATTATACATCTGTCCCTATGTATTTCATTGTGAAATGTTTTCAGTTCAAATTTTTTTTATTGGTTGTTCAAAACATTACAAAGCTCTTGACATATCATATTTCATACATTAGATTGAAGTGGGTTATGAACTCCCATTTTTACCTCATTTTAAATTTTTGTAGATAGATGGATAGATAGACAGACATAGGTATTCTTGTTGAGTAAATACCATCTTTGGAAAGATTGGGTTTGCAAGGAATTTGTCCATTTTCTATGATTTTTTAACTGTACTGGCATATATTTGTTCAGAATATCTCCTTACTTTCTCTTAATGCTACTGTTCTTATTCTTTTACTAATAGTAGAATCTGAAGTGATAATATCACTCTGACTACAGATAATGGGAATTTGCATTTCCTCCATTTATTTATGAATAATGAATTAAAGCTGATTGATTTATTTCACCTTTTTATCACATTAACTTCTGATTTTATTACCTTCTTATTTTTGTTGTTTTCTATTTATTTCTTCTTCATTTTTCATCTCTATTAGTTTTCTATTGCTGCACAGCAAGTTACCTCAAAGTTACTAGCTTAAGATAACAGAGGTACCTTCTGGGGGTTTCTGTGCTCAGGGTCTCACGGGGCTGGAACCCAGGTGTTCTCTGGGTTGGGAGCCCATCGGAGGCCAGATCTAAACTTTCGGGTGGTTGACAGAATTCAGTTTCTTGCAGCCGTGGTCCCGTTTTCCTGGTGGCTATTGGCAGGTCACTCAGCTCCTGGATTCCACCTGTCTCCCTGGTGGCTCATGGCAGCTTGCTTTCTTCTTCCAGGCTAACAGGAGAAGCTTTCCAATATGTCAGCATCTTGTAGGGGCTCACTTGAGAAAGCCAGGCCCACACAGGGTGATCTTCCTCTTGATTAACTTCCCGTTGGTTGGCTCAGATCCTAATCACCCTTGACAAACTCCTGTTGCTGCGTAAAAATGGCAGGACAATTTTTGAGGTGACATCCTGTCATACTCAGAGATCCTTCCCACATTCAAGAGGAGAGTTTTATACAGGGTGCGAGAACCAAGCAGCAGGGACTTTAGAGAGCATCATATTCCACATGCCACATGATCACTTCCTTTTTTTTACCATTTGGACCTAATTTGAATTTCTTTTTTTTTTTTTTGCTTTCTTCAGGTGGAAGTTGGGGTCACTCATTTGATACCTCCACCCTTCCCGACATCATAATCTGCCCATATGCTGCTTTGCCATTCCCCACAAGCGAAGGCGTCTTGCATTTTCAACTTCTTTTGGCTCAAAATATTTTCAAATTGTTCTTTTGGTTTCTTCTTTGACCCTTGACTCATTTACAAGGGTATCGTTTCATTTCCCCAATTTGGAGGTTTTACAGAGATCTTTCTGTCATTGATTTTTTTTACTCAATCCCATTATGGGCCCTGAGTATTCTTTGCACAGCTTGGATCTGTTGATCTGGTTTCACTGAGACTTATTTCACGACACAAACCATCGTTTGTCTTGGTAAAGGTCCTGAGGTTCTTGTGTGCTTGAAAAGAATGTGCATTCAGCTCTCCTTGGCCAGAGGGATCCACAGTGCCAACTGGGCCAGGCTGATTGATGGTGTCTAAGTCTTCTCCATGCAGCCTGATTTCTACCTGTTTGTTCCATCAGTTTTTCCATCAGGGGGCAGATGATTGTGGATCTGTCCATTTCTCCTTGAAGATATGAGTGACTGCTTCTTGTATTTTGAAGCTCTGGTGTTAGGTACATAAACACTGAGGATTGTGGTGTGCTCTTGATGAACTGGCCTTTTGGTTTTAATTCAATATCTGCTATAAAAGAGACCCTGTGTCTCATCCCTCTATGTGATGGCGGCTGGTGAGGTTGTTGCTGCCGGGGGTGGGTAGGAGGGGTGGCTCTGGGGGCGACCTCTTGGACCCCAGTACCACCAAGTGTGAGCTCTCTGAAGATCCCTAAGAATCAGAAGCTGGAGACTTTGGGCAAATCTCCAATGTAAACAAAAAGGAAGAAGAAAAGGAAGAATTTGGTGGCACAAAAGTGTAAAAGCACAGAGGACAGAACATCTGTCAGACAGATGTGGCAGAGGAGATCAGGAAAATCCAAAGCAGGAGAGCAACACAGTCTGCTATCCTTGGCTCTGAATATAGAAGGGGCCATAAGCCAAGGAATGGTGGCCTCTGGAAGCCGCTAAAGGCCCATGGTGGACGGCCAGTAAAGGGCCAGCCAGGATTCACAAACACCCTCCTTCCCTACTCCCAGCAGGCTGCCCTCTGCCTTCTGTAATACTGCCTAGAAGCACCTGTGGAGACAGGGCTTATAGGGTCTCTGAATCTTCCTTTAAATTTTTCAGGGAAACAGAAGTCTCTAAGGAATTTTAAAAATATATCTTACAGCTCTTTTAAATGGGCACAGACAGGTTTTTTAAATATGCATATATAATATAAAAGTTTTGCATTTTCGTAATTTCACAATAGTCTATATATTGGCTCAAAAGGCTGTTAATAAAAGATGCTCTCACATTAGGCCTGCTGTTCACAACACACTTGAAATTTTCCAAGTGACCTACAGCGGAGAGTCCAGATTTCCCAAGCAGCACCAATAGCTCCATCCTGTTGGACCACTTTTACTAGTCTTGTCTCCCAAAATTTAAGATCTCCCTAGGTAATTATCTAAAGGTCTGGGAGACCTCGTCTGGGACATTTGGAGTAACGCTCTCGTGACATGCTAACTCTGAATCACAGAACCGGATTGCTTCCTGGAATGTCAGCATCTGACCAAAAATCACAATCACAGTGAAACTCTCCTGGATTCTGCGACCTCTAAAATGTCTCCACGAGAAAGATGCCTGTGTGTTAGGTCCATTGCTTGGCCCAAGGCTCCTTTCCTCAATCAGATACAGACCACTTGGAAAGTGGTAGGACTGCCGGGCAGTGGCCAGCACAGTGAGTTCCTGGTGGAATGGTCAAGTTTTTTCCAACTGGTAATAAAAACCAGGGACACTGGTTCAAAACCTAGTAATGAAAACGTTAGCTTGCAGATGATTATTTTTTTAATAAAATTTATTTGAAATAATTAAATAAATTAGGTATGAGTGCTAATATATTTTTTAGCTGAACTTACTTGTATCCAGCACTAAACTTTCGAAGGACATCTATATTTTCCCAAGGAAAAGTCACCCCCCTCCTTTACATCTGGCCAGACAGAGGAGTGACCCTGATGCACACGAGGCTGGGATGTGGCGGTAGTCGCCAGCTGGGTCACACTTCCAGCTCCAGGGTAAGTCCCGCCTGGGGATTCCAGCAGCATCGAGCCCTTTGTCTGGATGTCTTTCCTTTGTGTCTTTTGCCTCAGGATGGAGAGAGAGAAAACTCTGCCTGGACTGGCTTCACTGGCTTCTGGCAACAGAGTGTGGAGCTCTGAAAAAGAATAAGACTTGAGCTCTGAAGCTGGATCCCGTGGAACATGGACCAACATGGGCGCTAAAGGGAAGGCCACAGAGTGGGACTGGGCTGCAGAGAGGCAGGGCTGCTGCTGGCGCTCCCCCACCCACAGCCCCACCAGAGCAGACAGGAGACCCAGAGATGCTGGGCAGGGCAGGAAGGGGAGCCGGGTCCGCCTGCTCAGGAGAGGGGCCTCTGGGAGGTGACACCATGTAATCACATTTGGTTTTCCTAGGGTTTCTTCGACATTTTCAAGGGATTTGTGAGGTCAAAACCACTTCCATACCCAAAATGAAATGCCATATGCACTTTTCACCATGTTCACATTTTTTTTAAAGGGAAATAAAAAGTGCTAAGCTCTGAATACAATCTCAAGGCCATGGAAGAACTGTTCGAGTCACTGCGATTCCTGCGGCACAGGCGGTTCTAAAAAGACTCCTGTTTGACTTAAGCCCATCATGGACAGAACTGCTCGTCCACATGACCATATTGCATTTTAGCCCTGACGTATGTCCTTTTCTACTATCTGCAGAAGCTCCTGTGCGATGGCTGCTGTGAACATCAAGGCAACCACTAGTGACAGACATCAGTGACTCAGTCTTGAGTTTCAGCCAAAATTTTTCTCGAGATAGGTAGTGAGTCTGTCCGTTTAAAGAAAGTAACAGAAGGCATTTATTGCCAATGCCCAAATTAAAAACTTTCAAGTGAATGTTAGATTTTGTGAAAACTTTTAAGAGCTCCTGTGAGTCTGACCACCTCCCATTTTTAAAGAAATTATGGTGAGGTTTGTAGTGAAGTAGCAACTGCAAATTTTAATTTTGTTCAATGAGACGGATCCACATTCACGAGACCGTAGGAACCTCGGAATCCATGTTTTCCCAACACTGAAAGCACATTGCAGCCTCCTGGGCCTGGGTGAGGGGTCTGCTCATCTGCAAGCAGAGCTGAGAAGTTGACACAGCAAGAACGTCCCTCCGATACGGCTGCAGATCCTTCAGCGTAGCCGAACTCTGTGAAATGACTGTCAGGATTGGGTGTGCTGTCAAATAAGAATACCTACCATAGTCTGGAACATTGATTAAAATAATCACTTATCTTCCTAAATATAACATCTCTCTCTGTGAGTTGGATTTTCTTCATTTATTTCATCCTGAACAACTGTCCACCCTCCGCATCCTTGGCTTCCAGGTCCATCGATTTGACCAACCAGTGGTTGAAAATATTTGATAAAAACCACCTCGGCCTATGTACAGACTTCCTCCTTATTCATTATTTCCTGAACAATACAGTAGAACAAATATTCACATTGCATTAGGTAATGTGGAGAATCTAGGATGATGTAAGGTGACGGGAAATTGTGTGGAGGCTACACAAATGCCTCACCAGTTCCTACCAGGGCTTCAGCGTCTGCAGGGGTTTGCATTGGCCAGGGGGCCTGGAACCAATGCCCACAGTACCAAGGGGCACTTGTAGCTATGGAAGGTGGACGTAGGTGTGGACCCAGCCATTGCTAACTAGGCTTGGTGGCTGAGCAGAGAGGGTGCACTTGGGGAAGGGGTGGTCTTGTGGAGAGAGGAACAGCTAGGCTTCAGAGAGGAACTATCTAGAGAAACAAGGTCCAGACTGAGAAACAGCAAGAGCCTGCCTGGTGATGGAGGGCTCCGCCTGTGTGCTAACTGCCGATTACTGCGTGCAAGTGAGGAGATGACTCAGCCTGGGGAAAGAGCCCCCAGAGGAAAGGAAGCTGGAGCCTGCACCAGGTGGAACATCTTCTGTCCCTGGTGCCCCAGGGAGGAGCACATCATAACTCATGGGGTGTCAGGGAGCGCTCAGAAGCCCACACAGCATGCTTACCAGCGTTAACCAGGTTCTGAGCCATGAAGTAAATCCCCCCAGTTTAAAAGGATCCAAGCCATACAAAATAAGTTCTCTGTCCACAGCGAAAATAATTTAAAGGTCAGCAACAGAAAAAATACTGGAAAATCCCCCAATATTTGGAAATTAAGTAGCTCATGGAAAGAAGGGTGGGGGTGGGGAAGAAAATAGAAAGTATTTTGAATCGAATGAAAATGGACATCTATTCAGACTGGAAGGAAAAGGAGAGCACCCAAAGCAAAGCTGAATCGGGAATGAGAGGAACTGACGTGATTATGCAGGTGTGGAGAACAACAAGGGAGACTTCCAGACAGCTTCCTGACAGCAGGTCAGCAACGAGGAGGAGAGGGACAGCCCCTGAAAGGGCACACCAACATAGCTGGCTCAAGAAGAAACTGGAGAGTGAATGTCATTCGTTTAATAATGCAGTCGAAAAGAAAGCCCCGGCTCCGCTGTCCTCACTAACTGCCATGCACTGGAGGGAGAAATAACAGCAAGGATCGACACATTCCTCCAGAAAAGAGTAACTTAGAGGGTATTTCCCAGCTCATTCCACGAGGCTGGCTTTACTTTCATTCAAACACCAACCAAAGGTATAGAAACAGAGGACATCTAGAGACAAATGTCCCTCCTAAACAAAAATGCAAGCAGAAATCTATCAAGATCTTAGTGAATAGAATGCAACCATTTGTAAAATGATAGTGCATAACATTAAAGAATGAGATACGTGGAAATTAACCTGAAAAATATTTCCAAGACTTACTCATTAAACACCAGAAAACATTGAGAAAAACTAAAGACATAGATATATGTGAAGATCTACAAGTTTGATGATCAAGATTCAATGTGATTAAAAATGTGAGTTACTTTCATATCGGTCTATAAATTCAATGTAATTTTTGCCAGAGTCACAAAATCCATATTTGTAGTAACAAAAAGGTTGATTTTGGAGCTGGATAATAATATGCTAAGTGAAATAAGCTAATTATAAAAAACCAAAGGCGATTGTTTTCTCTGATACGAAGATGCCAATTCACACTCAGGTGGGGGGCACCGTGGAAGAACAGTTATTTTGGATGAGGTAGAGGGTAGGGGGAGGGGGCATGGGGGGAGGAAGGAGAGTAGAATGAATGGACATTATTACCCTGTGTACATATATGACTACTCGACTAGTGGGATTCTACATCATGTACAACCAGAAGAATGAGAAGTTATGCTCCATTTAGGTATGTGTCAAAGTGCATTCTACTGTCATGTATAACTAATTAGAACAAATTAAAAAAAATAAAGAGCTTGCTGGGAGCTGTGGTGCAAGCCTGTAATCCCAGTGGCTCTGGAGTTTGAGGCAGGAAGATCTAGAGTTCAAAGCCAACCTTGGCAACTGAAGCCCTAAGCAACTTAGCAAAGCCCTGTCTGTAAATAAAAAAAATTTTTAAAGGCCTAATTTTAAAATTTATTTGAAGAGGAAAAATATCTAGGATAAACAAACAAATGTAAAAGAAGTACAGAATTCAAGATTTCGATTTACTGACTTCTGATCTCATTTCAAAGCTACAGTAATCAATTCAGTATGTGATAGATTCATGACACAGAATATTGATGTAGGACAGATGAGGCTGGACACTGAGGAATTTTCAGGAAGCAGGTTTATTTTATCTGCTGTGATCCAAAGGGGCTAAGCCTAAAAATCTCTGGACCTGAGTCTGGAAATTCTTTAGACTTTATACTCAGTGAGGTGGTTCCATGTCAGTGGGTGGGAACTTAACAGTTACTCTCGGTCCCATATTCTTAGGCTAGACAGAGGTTTTACACGTTTTAACCAAGTAAACAGAGGTAGTATCTTCTGCATAGCAACAAGCTCTCTTTGAGACAGACTACCACATCTTTTGTCTGGAAATCTGGCACCTACGAGTAAGAAGAAGCTTCAAACCACAGTACTCTCTGCAGAAATCCCACTGACATTCTGTTGATGTTTTTTGTAAAATGTCTTCTTTCTGACAAGAAGAGAAGCTTAACAATGGCAGGGGTCTTTGGGGTGGGGACACCTGGTCTACTTCAATACAGACTCTTGAAATATACATACATACACACATATATATATATATGTATATATATATATATATATATATATTCATATATATACATTCATGTATATTCATATATAGAGAGATGTGCTGTCAATTTATTGTTTATCAAAGGCACAAATGCAATTTGAGGGAAAAATAATAACTTTATTTCATAAACATTGATGAAATAATTGAGTGTCTATATGCAAAAAAGTATAATTTAAAACCCACACCTTAAAACAAATATTAACTCCAATGAATGATAGACCTCAACATAGAGCCTAAAGCTAAAACCTTTAAGAAAAGACAGAGAACAAGGTCCTTGTGACACTAGCTTGGGCAGAGGTTTCGTGCACATGTGCTAGTATCCTTCTCGGGTAGGTACACAGGAGCAGAATGGCTGACTCTAAGCAATGACCGGATCCGAGTATAAACACGGGAATCTCACATGGCACAGCTGGTGTCCATTCTGCTGCTGAATGCATTGGTCATTCTGAGTGTCAGGCCACAGCCTCCGATGGTGCTCTGCAGGTCTCCAGAGGATCCCTTCAAGTCCCCAGCTGAGGGCACTAATGACAGGAGGAAACCCCAGAGTGGACTAGGACAGTCCAAGTGTGTGATTCCAGGAAGCAGCCGTCCACGCGGTGCAGCACCCATGATCACACAGGTCAGGAGTCACCCCTCTGCCAGGACCTGAGTGGAAAACTGCAGAAAGGATTGACAGTCTGTTCCCCAGGTTTTCTTTTATCCCCAAATATCCCCGACTAGGTGCTGGAGAGGACTCCAGCTCAGAGTTACCAATAGGCAGAGGGAAAAACTAAAAAGCCTGCTCTCTCCAGCCAAATGGCCAAGAAAGGGCGGCATCGCTGGACGGCCTCTCCTGGCCCTTCCCCAGCAGAAGAAGGATAGCCAGGGATCCAAGCCCAGCATCTGTGAGCCAGGGCATAGGAAGCCGGCTTCCCAGCACACCCCTCCTGCCCCAGGAGCAAAAAGTGGCCCAGATAGAAGTCCTTCTCCTCCAGCTGCACAGACATCAGCTGGCCCTGGGGTGGCAGCAGCAGGATTGGGTCCTGCCAGCCCCGAGCAGCCTAGAGGGCTGCTCTCTCCACTGGCATCCTGCACCCACCCAGAGGAACAGGCCAGGGAAGGGCATTCTTTCTCTGCAGGAAGAACCTGCAGGGATGGAATGGGGGCTTCATGAGGCCAGGGAGGGACAGCTGAGGGGACGTACCGCAAGGACACCCCTGAAAGCCAAGTTATCACTCGAAACAACCGGCTCAACCCGACAGAGGAAAGGCATGCCAGAAGAGGAAGCATCCAACAGGATCTAGGTCTCCCAGGAAAAAGTTGGGAAAGTCCAGCACACAATGGAAAAACATTTGTTTAAAAAAAAATAAAGGAAATCTCAACATCTCTTTAAAAAGCCTGGATTTTTAAAAAATCACAATAGTAATAATCAGATATTAGAATTACCTGAAAATGAGTTTAATACAGCAGCTACAAAAATGTTTCCATAAGCAATTAAAAATAAAAAATATCAGCAAAGAAATACAAGCTATGAAAGAACCCAGTGGAAATCAATTAAGTGGGAAATACAATACCCAAAAGGTAACAACAGCCGCAGCCTACCGGATGAGTTTTAAAGTCCACTGGAGATGGCAGAAGATAGTCCAGAACTTGAGGACAGATCAATGTGTGATTTACTGTCAAACAAGAGGCAGAAAACAGAAAAAAAAAATTAGAGGCTTCCAGGTATCTGTGGGCAGTAACACAAGGTCTAACAGAAGTCATACAGTCTGAATTCCAGAAGGCAAGACCAAGAATACAAGGCTGGGAACCCATCGAAATAAGTAATGGCAGGAAACTTCCAAATTAGGCCAAAAGGATGAACTATAGGTGACCTGCGTATTCAGGGAAAATATAAACTATAGGTGACCTGCAGATTCAGGGAAAGTATAAACTATAGGTGACCTGCGGATTCAGGAAAGTATAAACTATAGGTGACCTGCAGACTCAGGGAAAGCATAAAATTTAGGTGACCTGCAGATTCAGGGAAAGTATAAACTATAGGTGACCTGCAGATTCAGTGAAAGCATAAACTGTAGGTGACCTGAGGACTCAGGGAAAGTATAAAATTTAGGTGACCTGCAGATTCAGGGAAAGTATAAACTATAGGTGGCCTGCAGATTCAGGGAAAGTATAAACTGTAGGTGACCTGCAGATTCAAAAAGTTGGGGCAGCCACAACAGGACACAGAGAAGTTCACAGGAAAATTAAAATTGACCCAGAAAACTTCCAAAAGAAGCCAGAGAATGGCATGTTACCTGTAGGGGAGACCACATCCACTAGAGACAGTGCTCGCCAGAGACCACAGAGGCCAGAAAGCAGTACCCGCAGCATTTCCAGTGCTGAGAGTACGTGCTGGAGTCGACCCTCAGAGGTCCGCCTGCTGGAGGCTTGGTCCCCAGGGTGATGGTGTCGGGGTGGGACCCCAATTGGTGGGGCCTGCTGGAAGGCAGTGAGGCCGTGGGGTACCTCCCTTGCAGGAATTCCCGCAGGCCTAGGAAGGTAAGCTTGTTCTCATAAGACTGGATCATCGAGCAAGTCTACCTCACACACTGGGCCCCTTCTGTGTGCGGCCTCTGTCCTTCCCACTTCCACACCCTGTAGTCACCTAGCCAAGAGGACCTGCACCAGAGGCCAAACAGAAGGGGCCACCAATCTTGGACTTTCAGCTTCCCAAACTATGAGCTACACACACCTCTTGTTGTTGTAAACACCCAGTTTCAGGTATTTTGTTATAGCAACATCAGATGAACACATACATCAATGAAGGGAAACAAAGATGTCCTAAGACAAAGGAAAAGAAGAACTTTTCTCTAACAGGCCTCGCCTTAGATCACGGCCCAAACCAACAGCATTGGGTTGGCTCCAGTGGAACAAGGCTCCACCTGAGGGCAGACACACACATTAAAGCACAGTGAAATACCCATCAAGACAGCCTGTCTTCCTGGAGCACAGACCAAACCTCATGAGCTCAAGCAAGCCTTAACTTCTACTGCATGGTGAACTAGCCCTGGCCTCCACACAGGCAGGGAAACGGCGGCTGATACTCTAGACCCCTGTACTGCAGACGCAGGAGATAAGGAATGTGGTTTAGAAGGGCGTCTTCTGAAGAAGAAGACATCCTAAGGGAGTTGGTTTCCAGCTCCAGGGGAGCACGGCAGGAATGAGCAGTGGGTGTCAGGCAGAGCTGCCCTCTAGAAAAGCAGGCAGGACGGAGGCACAGCGCAGGCGGCCCTCACTGGATCTTCTGGTTTTGTCCCAGGTTTCCTTATGGACAGAGATGCCTGGGGACCTCAGAGTGCATCTGGCCCCCATGTTCAAGTGGGGTGAAGGACACTATGGAGCTTGCAGTGGCCCTCCGTGGAGAGGGTTATCAGCATGTCTGAGTGCTGACAGTGAGGGCCGGAGGGGGACGGGGCGGCTACCTTGGGGACAGCCTTCCACACACAGGGTTCCCAGCCAGCCATTCTCCGTTTCCTGTCAGAGTGGACGATCTGCAATACAATCTCCATGACAGCTTTTCAGGTTCAGGGGTTGTTACCACCCTAAACCTAAATGTAGAATGAACTTCACAAAACAATGTTTTAAAAAACACAAATATCATTTTACCCATCAGAAATCATTGCACATACATGTTAATGATAGAAATGTATTTAAATATAATCTATGAGCATGCACCTATTCCTTATGGTAAGCCTGAAGGAGACGCCCGTCTCCGTGGCACTCATAGATAAGGGCCACCCCTTTCTACAACACGGGTATTAGCAGGCCAGAGAAACTCACAGTCAGGCACTGCAGGAAACCAGGCTCTGCCAAGGCTGGGCTTTAAACCATTGCTCTGACGTCTTTGTTAAATAACAGGAGGCTCGGTGAGGCCCTGGGTCATCCCCAATACCAGGAGACCAACCAAGGACGGACCACCATGATGCCCTTGCCTTAGCCCCAGGCAGAGGATGAGGGCTGACGGACTCCCTCTGGTCTTCTGGGGCCATGGGAGTTGAGCTTTAGAGTCCCGGCACGCAAAGCCTCCTTCTTTATACTTTTATAACTTCATTATAATGTGATTTCCTTCATTTCCAAATGAAGAGAAGCAGTACCTCCTCCTTCTATAATTATCTCCCCAGTGCAAACATTTCAGTGGGAGAAGTGGCACTTTCCTCACACCCAGGACTTTCTGCAGAGTGCACACTCTCGATGACAAGGGTGTCTTCTCTCAGGAGCCCGGAGCTTAGGCAGCCTGAGGCCTGCAGCAGGGACAGCCTCAGCTGGCACTCAAACCCAGTGCCCTCCTCCTCCAAGGCTCTGCCTGCAGTCGGGCCTCTCTAGTTCTGTTTCTCTCACGGTATTTTTCCCCAAAGGGAGATATAAATCCCACCACTTTTTTTTTTCACTCTCTTGCTTGACATTTTTGGGTATCCAGAGCAACCGTGAGGCCTTGTGTGTGACGGTGTGTGAGCATGTGGCAAAGCACAAGTCAGACCTTGCAGGTTGAGTTCTAAGGGAGAAAGGTAGCTGCCAACAAGACACAGGTTTCTTTTCCATGGTGGAAGGATCCTGTGGCAGACAAGGCCCTGCTGTGGCGGCGGAGGGTCCACATGCCTGGAATCACAGCCCAAAGTTGATGAGCAGACGCCACTCCTATGTCACTAAGGTGTTTTTCTCATTTAAAATGCTGTTTATGTTATCCTCTGGACTTTGGTTAAGAGATGGGGACACTGATATCCACCACAGGCTCCTTCCTACCTTCAGATACGTGGGCCCACACTGTTCGTGATTTATTCATTAGAAAGAGGCTCTTCCTCCTGCTAATCCATCAAAATAGGATCTTTAAAATGAGTAAAGTCAGTGAAAACAGAGTTGCATGGTGGCATTCCATGGTGATTCATGGTGCACAAACCGAGAAAGGATTCTAAGTGTGTTCTTAAAAGCTAAACCCTTCTGAGGATTTGTGGTGCTTTAGGGGGGTTGGGGGAGGGAGTTCAAGCCCCTTTCAGAGAATCCACTAAAATTATGTTCAGGGGATTTTCTTACTAAATCCTTAAAATTATGACATTTAGTTACCACAAATTATTTTGGAATAAAAGTTGATATAATAAATATGACCGTGCTGTGACATTTTTTTAAGCCCCCAACTTTTTTCACATATGAACTATGATGACAGGCAGAAACTCCACCAGCCAAATTCTCTGTCATCCTGGCTGAAGCTGCAAGAGCAGAGCCAGCAACTGCCAGTTGACATTCGGTCTGACCTACGTGGCTCTGCTCCCCTTAGACGGTGTCCTTTCTGGTCAGAAGCTGGAACCTAGTCCAACAGTAAGAGATCTACTATATTTTGAACATTACAAAAGTAATTTATCTTGATTCTATCACTGTATATAAAGTCTTTTTTTTTCCTGACCCTATTTCCCTTCTCATGTCCAAGGAACAATAAAGTGAAGTTTTAAGGCTGATAAAATTTCAGTTTTCATGCTGACTATATTTGTTTCATAAAAACAGAGTGGCTCCATATGGTGAGCAGTGGACGCCTCACTCTGTGTATCAGATGCCCTGGATGGGATGACCCAGAGACGCTGTCCTGGCACAGGTCTGGAACGTATATGCCAGATTTCACAGGCTCCAATGCTCGGTTAGCGCCTGGCTTCCAGGGCAAGTGACCAGCCCCCATGGACATTTGTTGGACGTACGGTTCACTGCTGATCATCATACTCCCTTTGAGAGCTCGCACACCATCTTGTTCTGATCAGTGCTACATCATTTTTACCTGGAATGGTGCCTGGCAGAGTGTGTGCTCAAGACATATTTGTTGACTGATGAAATATTTGGTGAATGAGTGCATAACCTGCTGGACAAACCGTGTCTTGGAGCATCTGAAATGCCGACCCGATGCATTGCCACCTAGCTCAGCTTCCAGTGAGCCTGGGTTCTCATACAGATACCACAGGAATAATGCTAACATCTACCTCATAAAGCTCTTGTGACAGCTGATAAGATACGTGGGGAGTTCACAACGCAGTACCCAGCACGGAGTAAGCACTCAAGCCAGACCCCCGTTATGGAAGTCTTAGTGTGTTTGGGTTGCTACAACAAAATACGATAAACCAAGTGGCTTATAAACAACAGAAATTCACTTCTCACTATTCTGGAGGCCGAGAAGTCCAGGATCCAGGAACTAGCAGATCCAGGTCTGATGAGGGTTTGTTTTCTGGTTCATGAAGTGTCATGCTTTTGCTTTAATCTCACATGGAGGACGAGGTGAGGGGTCTCTCTGGTCTCTTCTATCAGGTGAGGGTCTATCTGGACTCTTCTATCAGGGGTCTAATTCCATTCTTTGGAGCTTTATCCCCAATTATTATTCTTAATAGCTATTAAACTCAGGATTTCCTATAAATCTTAGTATAAACCAATTATGGGATTATATTAACTTTTTGGACACTAAAGAATAATAAATATTTTAATACTGCTTCCCACAATATTGTACATGTAAGATATTCTCATCAGGGAAGAAAACAAGTGAGCAAACCAGCAGCTAGCCACCTGAAGTGTTCCTCACAGTGCACCCATCTCTCTGCTTGCTGCCAAGTCAGCGGAGCATTTCTTAGATGACTGAGAGTTTGGGCTGTCACATCACTGTGATAATTCTCCTTGCCCCACGACCAAAAGTGAATTGAAGGCTCCACAGATCTGAACTCTGTGTGGATTTGCTGACGTTGCAGAGGTCTGTGTAAAACATTGGCATGGACTGAGAAACTCTTATCAAACAAGGGCAATATATTTTTATGTATTGACTTTTGCGTGATTCAATTTGTAGTAAGTAGAAGAGTAACCTTTATAAACGGCCCTCTGAACTTAAAAGCAAGTTTGCATTTTGTGGTTCACTTTTCTTTTACTGTATGACTTCCAAAATGATGACCCAGCTTATTGGATCTCTTGAAACCCTTTAGCCAATAATGAAAATGAATGGTTTTCCAAATGCTTAGAATCATAATCCAAAAGTTGGATGGAGACTTTTGGGAAGGCAGACCCTATGAATTTATGGTTTAAAGAAAGCTGGGTAAGGGATAAATTATACTTTCATTGTTTATATAAAAAGGCAGTAAACATTTAACTTTAAACCCACTTATTTTTAAATGTTTTTAAGTTGAAAAACATAATTGTACATATTTTGGGAACACAATGTGGATTTTTTTATACATAAAAAGTATGTGAGGTGATGAGTTTACTAATCACCTTGATTAAATCTGCCATTCTAAGTCAGGTCTAGAGAGGTAATTTCCATAGCAAGTAGCCTGCATCAATCATTCAAAGCAGATCAGTGTTTTTGTTTTGTTTTGCTGATCCTTTTTGCCACGTGTAAAAATTTATACACAGCATCACAGAGGATTAAGCATTGTCCAGTGTTCTGGGCCCACATTTCCTCGGAACTAAATTATGAATTATGTTAGAAATGATGAGTCCTGATCTTAGGCTTCAGCTCGGTTACTTTCTTTTCATTTCATTAGTTCACTCTGACCCATCACAGATTTATGTGGAAATTGTGGAACTTTCCTACTGAAGTTTATCATTTTTATAGCTAAGGAAGCGGTTCTTTTTTATACAACAGCATTTTAGTCCCAAATTAATCAAATGCATCATACTCTGTTTTAAACTAACTTTTTGACTATATAGCACTTCTAGATGGATTTCTTTATGAAAACAGTGCAAATAAAAAGTCATATAATGATTTTTGCTTTGATATACTATCAAAGGTCTTTTTAATTTGGCAACTTGATGTAGAAATATGTCCTTCCTACTTTCCATTTAGAATGTTTCTGGAAAGTTCCAGTGTGGTGATTAATAACCTGAATTGCTGAGATGTTTTAGCGTTTGCTAGTTTTTAGTGAAAACCATATTAACAACCTCTCTTGCCATTTATTATCTGAATTTCTTTTAGACTTTTTTTTTCTGTGCTAGGGATGGAAACCAGGGTCTCCATATCCAGGCAAGTGCTGTATACTGAACTTTGCCCCCAGCTCATCTTTCAATCATTCTTAAGACCAAAAGCTCAACAATGAACCCTTCAAAAGTTATCAATTAACTGTTAGTTTTTAAACACCTATTTTGTTGTGGGGGATGCTGTTCAGGGTTGTGTACAAGACCCCTCACCTCCCTAGAATTAAAGCTCTCTTTAGCTGGTTGTGTGGCTTCATAGCCCTAAAAATTGTAATGTATCAACGTTTATTAATTCCATTATTGTTCTCCTCAAAAAGGCTAAAGTGGATCTAATAGTCTGTCAGTTAAGTATTGCATATCTGTCTCTGAACATTTGGTATCAAGAATTATTTGGCAGAGACTAAAATGTGGCCAAAAACTAAATCATGCCTGTGAGTCAAAGAGCAGGATCAGAGACTACCGCAAAGTGGTTTCATAGTCTGATTGACTTCAAGTCACACATTTCCTGAGTCTCAAAAGTTCTACCATCTATCACCTAATGAAATTTTAAACTTCCTTTCTGCAGTTTTAAGAGTTTCATAGCCATTCCTCAGGAGTCCAACACTTACTAGTTTATAAAGTATCATCCAGACACATGGAGCATCGTGGAGTCCTCCGCTGCCATGTCCTGAACTGAAGGACCAAGAGCCAGGTGCTCCCTGAGCTTCAGCATTCAAGGTGTCTTTGGTCCACATGTCCTGCCTTGGAGCCAGGTGCCCCCTCAGCTTAACATTCAAGGTGTAATTGGTCCACAGTGACGAGTCATTGCATTATTTTAACATGTTTTCCTATCACCCTCCTAGTCCCAATTCTTGTCCTTTTAAGTACACAAAGACTCAGAGATCTTAGAAATATAAGTACAGTCGACCCTCCTCATCCATGGATTCATCATCCACAGATTACACTAACTATGAATGGAAAATATTTTACCCAAATCTCAACTGTGATGAACACGCACAGACTTTTCTTCTTGGCACTGTTCCCTGAACAATACAGTATAACTGCTATTTACACACACTCTAGTAGGAATTACAAGTAAGCTAGAGACAACTTAAGTCTATAGAAGTGTATACATATATTCTATGCAAATATTTTGTAATTCTATGAAAGAGACTTGAGCATCTGTGGATTGTGGTAGCCACAATGGGACCTGGGACTAATCCCCTGTAGTTCTGAGGGACAACTACAACTGAATTTCATGTCACATCTGATATTCTTCCCAATCACCTAACCCATTCTCTTTTGTATTATGCATTGATTCACACATGACATGGACTGTGAACTGAAACTCACCAACCAGTCCCTGTTTGTAAGGCTCTATTAGAAGATAAGAGAAAGCTAAGCCCTCACCTTGGTGTGCTGGGTCTCATACCACAGTATTGGCTTGAACGGCAGCTGAGCAGAATGTTTGCCTGAGTCATTTCCAATAATGTTCATGGGTTCAATGGCACAGGGAGAGAGTAGCAGTGAAGGTATGATGCGTGATGAGGGGTCAGGAGGAGAATTCTGCTCAGTAAGCACAGAGCCGTCTGCCATTGCCTCCAGCTCTAGAGGGCTCCATCCGTTAATGACTCACACCTGAAAAATTCCATCTAATGGAATAGAAAATGTTAGCAAGTAACCACATCCCACAGAGCAAGGATACACATCAGTTGCTACAATTTTGTTCTGGTTTTAGATGTATATGTGTAGTCTGAAAGGCAAATGCATTTCTTACCTGGAGTTGAGGTTTAAAGATCTGCAGGAGATTACTCTACAACACAACTCCCATTTCCAAATGGTTGGAGATTGTTCTCAAAACATACATCCTCCACCTGGGCTTGTGTTTAACAGGCTCTGAACTGATGCCAGAATATAACTGAATTCGACTAGACACTTGTGCAGAACGTGCAGCAGGAGTGGGATGAAGAGTGGTCCTGACCCTAACCCTGCAGACCAGAGTCTCGATGAGCCAGGCCTCGGGGAGACTCCCTTTGCTTGCACTGATTTTGTCTCCAAGGCAGACTCTCCTTGCAAAGCACCCTGGTCTGAGTAGATGAAGGTGGTTAGTGGAACAGGTTGGATGAAAGCCCAGCCTTTCCCAACAAGAAATGAGCAACAGCTCTGCAAGACTGAGATTGGTAAGCAGAAAACCCCTGCGAGGTGCTGACTTCTGAGAACTGGCAACACTCCTCACCAGTCCTTTGAAGGAAGGCCTCTTGAGCTGGGGTCCCTGCAGATCAATGCAGCCTGATTCAGAGTGGGTGTTTGACAGGCATCCTGATATTTGGGATCTTAAATACATTCTTTGACTGTCCAGCCTCCTCTGTCACCCAGTGTTATGCAAACTGCTGTGGGGGGGGGTCCCTGAGAGGGGTGCCTATGAAAGAGAGAATTGCATGAAGCATATAAGAAGCACTCCAAATCTTGTTTCTTCTAATATAAAATAACAATAGGCCCTGAGAGTAAATTTTCCAATGCCAGAATAAAATTGACAAATTCCTCTTAAGACTCCATTGTACCCATTGATTCATTTTTTTTTCTTTTTTCATACATTTTATTAACCAAGTGGACAGTATGGAAAAGGATCTGTGCCAGCGGTCAGCAGAGAACAGGCAGGGAGGGTCCTGGCCCTCCTCAAGCTGAGAGTCTAATGGGAACAAAAGGCACCAGATAGATAATTACGAATAATAAATTAATTGCTGAGTGCAGGGAGGAGAAGCACATGCACTTCTAACTTAAGAGCCAGTCCTTCAGCGAAAGGCTCACCAGGCTCCTGCCAGGAGGGCAGGCTCGGGGGGTGGGGTGGCGGGGGTGGAGACAAGAGGCTTCCACCTCCAGCACTCCCAGCCCCTGGTCCCCCCAGTCCAGGCCCAGCTTGAAGCTCCCAGCCCAAGGAGCCCACAGATGGCTGCTGGGCTTCAGGCTGGAGGCCCTGTCGGGGAAGAGAAGCCTTTCAAACATCTGTCACTCAGGCCCAGATCACGAGGCTGTGAGCTGAGGAGGTGGGGGTGTTTATTTCCCCCCTAATATCCAATGTTGGAACCTGTGGCCATTTGCTAGATGTTTACCGTTTTAAATTGTGGTGAGATTCAAAGGTGCTATAATTTCATGTGTAATGGCTTGGAGGACAATAAAGGAGTTGGCCCAACATTGATATAACTGACACCCATCTCTTCCTATCCTGGGCTTCAAGCACAATAACTGAAATATCACTAAACCTTTGGAACACACATCATTCTGCTGGTTGGCCTCTCTGAGAGGCTCCAGGTAGATGATTCTCCAGAGGACGGTGGCACCCGTGGATTGATGACCTCTGTACAAGCTCGGGGAAGACCTTTGCCAACTTATTTTTTCTTTGAAGTAAAGCATGTATTTATAAATGTCTTGAAATTTAGTGACATCCCTATTCAATTACTCGCTGTATTCTAATACGAATTAGTGAATGAAATTGAGAAAGACTTTCTTAAAAATGAAATTGCTTTTCCAAAATTGAGCAAATCTTGATGAAAAATGAACCTGAGGTTTGGAACCTTTGACTTACTTCTACTTCTGAAATGTAAAGTGATCTCCAGAGGAAGGAAGAGCACATAGCTGTGGCTAAACTCTGTGGGCCCTGAGGCCAGGGAGCCCACCATGGGGGTATGGGGACCGCCAGCTCTGCCTGCCTTCCCAGCTGGACTTTGGGCTTGGAGGTGCAGCACTCCCCGCAAACCCAGGGCAGCTGTGAACCTGGTGGGTTCACGATCAATCATGGTGTCACGGGCTCTCACACCCAGTCACGTCACCAGCTGGAGGTTGGAGCACCCACATCTGTCCCCTGTCTCGCAGGGATGACCAGCAATTCCTTCTGTGTTGAGCAGTGACTTTCTGGTCGGCAAAGCCCATGGCCATCTGGTGCCTTCCAGGCTTTCCGGGGCTCTTTGTGGCCACTTGTTCTTCAACAACACACAGGTGCAGCGACAGGCGGACTTTGTCCTGCAGGTGAGTCGCACTTCTCTTCAGAACTGTGGGCTACAGGGACAGAAAGGAGGTCTCCAAGAGAAAACATAAGCAGTGGCAGTTCTGAGGGAAATGCGTTCACCTCTCTCCTCCCCTGTGTCCACTCCCACGGCTCCACTGCCACCTTGCCCTATATCCCAAGGCCCCCGAGGCCCTCAGGACCTCTCTCTCAGCAGCACCTCGGACGTCCCAGCACAATCCTGCTCTGTTGTCTCTCTGGAGGCCAGTGCTGGGCCAGAGCCACCGGAGGGCCTCTCCTGTAGGTACCCATCAGGGCTGGCACCCCGGGGCAGTGCCCACCCCCAGCCGCATGGCTGTACTCTACCCCACGACTCTGACTTCAGTGGGGCATCCCTGCAGGTGCTTGTCCACAGGGGAGTGCTGGAAAGAGACCAAACGCGTCCCAGGTGCCCAGGAGCAATGGGGCACTGGTAAGTTCTCCTCTCCTGAGCCGGCCGGCCTCTGTGCTGGGGCCAGTGGCTCCTGCAAGGGGCTGAGGCCCTGGAGACCCACAAAAGACGGCATTTAATGGAGCCTGTGATATCCTACCTCTGGGAGGGCCCATCCAACTGACCCAGGTCTCTTTCTCACTTTCCAAAATCCTAAGCAAACATTCTCTCAGGCTCTGTAAATTTAAAAGCTTGTCATGAGACAGGTTCGGCCAGCTCCCTTGCCACTGTGCCACAAGGTTGGTGGTGGTTCCTGCCCTCATCGTCCTCCCCAGAGCCCAGCCTGGGCCACTGCCCATGGCACTCCCAGCAGGCTCAGTTCCATTGTCCTTGCACTTGCCCTGGTTTCTACAGACTAATCAGAATCCCAGGGAGGGGTGGAGGACCAAGAAGCCCCAGCTCCTGGACCACCGTGTCCTCAGGGATTCTCTGCAGTAAGAATGAGGTGGGCTGGGACAGCTCCCCAGGGCCCCTGGACCTTCACCAATTCCTTCGTGAGAAGTCGCTGGAAAAATCTGACTTGGAGTTAATCCTCCTCAAGGAGGTCTTGCTGCCAGTCACCTTACTACCACCCCAAGACTCCTGAGCCCTCCTCACCCAGCGGCTCCGTCTTTCACTCCGGGCCCTCCAGCCTCACAGCCACCCATCTCTCTTCCCAGTTTTAACTGAAATCCTCTCTACGCCTGTCTCCAGGACCAAGCCCACTACACCTTGTTGCTAGAGAACCAGAGTCACAGCTGGGGCCCGGCTGCCCTTCCTCTCTGGATGGCCCTTCAGCTCCCAGTCAGCCAGAGACGTCAGACTCTCCCAACGGACTCTGGCTACAATCGGCCAGTGCAGGACACAGCCGACCACCAGTGACAGATCTGCTTTTGCTGCCCGAGGAGCCCCCGTCTGTCTCCACTGACTGCAAGGTTTCTCTGTGTCCCGCTCCTTGTCCTTGGCCTCTTGGGTAGACTTCCCCTCCTCTTGGTCCCCTCCTGATGAGTATCAGACCCACTGCAGCCTCACAGAAGTCAGTGGGAAGGGCTCTGGTATGTGTTACCCCTCGACATGTGCTTCCGGTGGACGGGCCAGGGGGTCTGGGTTCCAGAGAGTCACGATTCTGCCACTCCATTGCTGAAAGCAGCCACCTCCATCTTTGGACACCTTCGACGCCATCTTTAGTTGGGGCAACTCCCAGCTTGGAACACCAGCTGGGCAGATACACATAGTCCCCAACTCCCTCATCTCTTCTGCAGCCACTAACTATGCACAGTGACTGCCCAATGAAAAACAGTTCTCCAAGACAGGTGTGCAGCCCCCAGAGTACAACCCACCAGACCTACAGAGAGAAAGTCCCCAATTAGGACGTAGAAAGGGAGGGGGTGAGTGAGATACAGTTTAGAGACTATATTAGAGACCAGGAACTGTGAGGTCTACAGGCGATATAAGGAGATAAGGCCAGGTGCCCACATCACAGGAGATCCTGGGGGTGAAGTTTCCCATTGTGGACCAGCTAGTACCATACTCCACTTTCAGGTGCCCTGGACCCAAGATCAACCCTCCCACTCAGGTAACCTTCACCATCCTGAGGGTGGAGACACCAGCAAACAACAGACAACCCACCTACTGGATGAGAAGGGAAGCAGGAAAGACTCTGAACTCCAACCAAAACAATCCTTGTTTCTACCTTCGAGATTTTTTTTCTTTTTTCTCCCTCTCAAGTCTCCCACCCTCACATCCCCAACATTTGTGAAACCAAGTACTTTGCATGAATTAGGCTACTGAGGACTGGGATGTCGGAATAGTGTATTACACTTGTGGTGTATATTATTTATCTCCTAATTTTTACATTTTTATTTTTTTTAACATTTACATGTGTTTGTTTTATGTATTCTACTGTCTTCCCACTTGTCTACCCAAAATCACTTCCTCTCTCTTCTCCTGCTACTGACCATCTTCTTTAGATTCCTCTTCCACCCTTCCTAAGATCTAATAACTCTATATCCTCACCTCCTACCCCCTCAAAACCTCATCCTACACCTCACCCCAGTTACTTGTCCACCATCAGAAACTGTAGACCCTTTTGCAAACCTAGTGTTCATATTGTAGATAATAATTGAACTCTTCATTTCTGTATATTGTGACCAAACTATAAATGTCTTAATAGCAACTATTTGGTTTAAGGCTATATAATGTCTGTATTGGGATCTGTTAACATTGTCCTTCACCTCAGAGGAGAGGTATTGGAACCCTGCAGGGACACTATAAGCCTATAGGGTAAAAGTGGTAACGCCTTGGATGCACAGTGCTAGAAGGGAAGACACAGGAACAACATGAAAAAACAAGGGAAGAAAGTGCCCCAAACAAATCAATATACTGCATTATTAAAATCCATGGCTACCACAGCAGAAGAAATGGCAGAGAAGGAGTTCAGTATGTACATAATTAAAATGTTCTGTGAATTAAAGGATGATATAAGACAGCAAATACAAGCAGCAAAAGATCATTTTGATAAAGAGCTACATAAGCAAATATAGAAAGCAAAAGATTACTTCAATAAGGAGATAGAAATTCTAAAAAACAAACAGAAATCCTGAAATGAAAGAAACAATAAACCAAATTAAAAGCTCAATAGAAAGCATCACCAACAGATTAAACCATTTGGAAGAAAGGACCTCAGACAATGAAGACAAAATATATACTCTTTAAAAGAATATAGATCCCACAGTGAAGATGGTAAGAAATCATGAGTAGAACACTCAGGAAATATGGGATAACATAAAAAGACCAAACTTAAAAGTTATTGGAACAGAGGAAGGCATACAGTTCCAAACCAAAGGAATGAGCAATGTATTCAATGAAATAATGTCAGAAATCTTCCCAAACATGAAGAATGAATTGAAAAACCAAATACAAGAGGCTTACAGGACACCAAATGTTCAAAATCACAACAGGTCCACACCAAGGCACATTATAAGGAAAATGTCTAGCATACAGAATAAGGAGAGAATTTTAAAAGCCACAAGAGCGAATCCTACTTGGATCTCTGCAGATTTTTCAACCCAAACCCTGAAAGCTAGAAGATCCTGGAATCAAGCTCTGTAAGAAAATGGATGCCAACCAAGAATTTTATATCCAGCAAAACTAAGCTTTAGATTTGATGATAAAATAAAAACCTTCCATGAAAATCAAAAGTTAAATGAATTTACAGCCAGAAAGCCTGCACTACAGAACATCCTCAGCTAAATATTCTACGAAGAGGAAATGGAAAACAGCAATGCAAATCAGTAGAGGGAGGGATTACTCTAAAGGAAAAGCCAATCAAAGGAGAAACCAAGTCGAGTTAAATACGAAAACTAAACAAAAATGACTGGGAATACAAATCATGTCTCAATAATAACCCTGAGTGTTAATGGCCTAAACTCACCAATCAAAAGACATAGATGGGAAGACTGTCATGAGCTTTGTAATGTTTTGAACAACCAATAAAAAAAAATGACCAAACAATATGCTGCCTCCAGGAGACTCATTTCATAGGAAAAGACATCTATAGACTGAAGGTGATGTGTTGGGGAAAAAATCATACCACTCACATGGATTGTGGAAACAAGCAAGTGTTTCTGTCCTCATATCAAATAAAGTAGACTTCAAGCTAAAGTTAATAAAAGGGAAAAATAAGGACTCTGCATGCTGCTCAAGGGAACCATATACCAACAAGACATAGCAATTATAAATATATATACCCCAAACAATGAAGGATCAAACAAACACTTCTCAAGTTCCAGAGTCATATAGACCACAACACAATAATTCTGGGTGACTTTAACATATCTGTTTCACTATGGGATAGATCTTACAAACAAAAGCTGACCAAAGAAACTATAGAATTCAATAACATAATCAATAACCGAGACATAACTGACATATATAGACTATTTCATCCCTCAACGAGTGAATACACTTTTTTTCTCAGCAGCACATAGATCTTTCTCTAAAATAGACCATGTGTTATGCTGCAAAGCTATTCTTAGCAAATGCAAAAAAAAAAAATACTACCCTGCATTGTATCAGATCATAATGGAATGAAATTAGAAATCAATGATAAAATATAAAAAATAAAAAATAAAAGCTACTCTAAAAAAATTAAAGGAATATGGATAGGAAAAGAAGATCTCAAACTAGACTAAATAATATGCTATTGAATGAACAATAGGTTGCAAAAAACATCAAAGAGGAGATTTAAAAATTCTTAGAGGTGAATGAGAACATAGATACAATGTATCAAAATCTCTGGGACACTATGAAGGCAGTACTAAGAGGAAAGTTCATTGCATGGAGTTCATTCCTTAAAAGAAGAAAAAGTCACCAAATAAATGACTTAACATTACATCTCAAAGCCCTGGAAAAAGAACAAATCAACACCAAAAGCAGCAGAAGACAGGAAACAATTAAAATCAGAGTTGAAATCAATGAAATTGAAACAAAAGAAACAATTGAAAAAACTGACAAAACAAAAAGTTGGTTTTTTGAAAAAATAAATAAAGTTGATAAACCCTTAGTCATGCTAATAAAGAAAAGGAGAAAGAAAACTCAAATTACTAACATCCATAAATGAAAAAGGAAATATCACAACAGATGCTACGGAAATACAGAAAATAATTAGAAATTATTTTGAAAATTTGTACTCCAATAAAATAGAAAACATCAAAGGTATCCACAAATTTCTTGAGTCACGTGATTTGCTCAAACTGAATCAGGATGATACATACAAGTTAAAGAGATCAATTTCAAGCACTGAAATAGAAGACACCATCAGAAGCCTACCAACCAAGAGGAATTGAATAGTAGGAAATTGGATTTGTATAATAATAAATGTATTTCCCCCCCAAAAAAAAAGCCCAGGATCAGATGGATACACAGCTGAGTTCTACAGGACCTTCAAAGAAGAACTAATACCAATACTCCTCGAATTATTTCATGAAATAGATAAAGAGAGAACATTTCTAAACTCATTCTATGAGGCCAATATCACTCTGATTCCAAAACCAGACAAAGACACATCAAAGAAAGAAATTTCAGACCAATATCTCTAGTGGACATAGATGCAAAAATTCCCCATAAAATTCTGGCAAATTGAATACAAAAACATGTCAAAAAGATAGTGCTCCATGATCATCCCAGGGATGCAAGTTTGGTTCAACATACGGAAATCAATAAATGTAATTCATCACACCAATAGACTTAAAGATAAGAATCATATGATTGTCTCAATAGATGCAGAAAAAAGCATCTGACAAAATATGACATCCCTTTATGTTCAAAACACTAGAAAAACTAGGGATAACAGGAATATATCTCAACATCATAAAGGTTATCTATGCTAAGCCCCAAATCAACATCATTCTAAATGGAGAAAAATTGAAGGCATTCCCTGTAAAAACTGGAACAAGACAAGGATGCCCTCTTTCACCACTTCTATTTAACATAGTTCTTGAAACTCTAGCCAGAGCAATTAGACAGACTAAAGAAATTAAAGAGATATGGTTAGGAAAAGAGGAACTCAAATTAGCACTATTATATGCCAACAATATGATTATATACATAGAAGACCCAAAAAAGTCCACCAGAAAACTTCTAGAACTAATAAATGAATTCAGCAAAGTAGCAGGATATAAAATCAACACCCATAAATCAAAGGCATTTCTCTATCTTAGTGACAAATCCTCTGAGAGAGAAAATAGAAAACCACCCCATTTAGAATAGCATCAAAAACAAATAAACAAACAAACAAAACGTGGGAATCAATAAAAGAGGTGAAAGACCTCCACAATGAAAACTCCATAACACAAGAAAGAAATTCAAAAAGACCTCAGATGATGGAAAGATCTCCCTTGTTCTTAGATAGGGAGAACTAATATTGTCAAAATGACCATACTACCAAAAGAACTATACAGATTTAGTGCAATTCCAATCAAAATCCCAATATCATTTCTCACAGAAATATAAAAAGCATTCATTAAATTTATCTGGAAAAATAAGAGACCCAGGATAGCTAAAGCAATCCTTAGCAAGAAGAGTGAAGCAGGTGGCGTCACTATACCAGACCTTAAACTATACTACAGAGCAATAGTAACAAAACAGCATGGTATGGGCACCAAAACAGACTGGTAGACCAATGGTACAGAATAGAGGACACAGAGACTAACCCACAAAGTTACAATTATCTTGTATTAGACAAAGGTGCCAAGAACATGCATTGGAGAAAAGATAGCCTCTTCAACAAATGGTGCTGGGAAAACTGGAAAGCTATATACAACAAAATGAAACTAAATGGTGTCCATCTCCTTGGTCTATACCCAAAAGACTTAAAAACAGCATACTACAGGGACACAGCCACATCAATGTTTATAGCAGCATAATTCACAATAGCTAATCTGTAGAGCCAACCTAGGTGTCCTTCTGTAGGACGGGGAGAGGCCCCACAACCCGAGCCTTGCTCCTCACAGGCCTCCCACGAACATTTCTCTCTCTGACCATTGTCTCTTGGGACGGCTTCTCTCACTCTTTTTGGCCCTGTTTTCATCTTAAAAGGTGCTTGCAGTGTATCCATGAGATCCAAACGCAACATATGTGCCTATGAAATTTTGCAGCAAATCCATTATGTTGTACAATTATTATGCACTAACAACTGTAAATAGTAATAACAAAAGACTCAGCTGAGAGTCTGAATTTGAACATTGAGAGCTCAATGAGCCTTTTGTAATTCATTTTATTTTAATTTTTGGTTCTGGGGATTGAACCCAGGGGTGCTTACCCACTGAGCCACGTCTCCAGCCCTCCTTTATTTTTTTATTTTGAGCAAGATCTCTAGTTTGGCCCTACTTTTTCTTCCATTAGGCATTGAGAGCTACAAATTGGGAAGAAAGGGAGGGGAAAGTGGAGGAGGGACACGGTGATGCAGAATGAGTGACCACTGCCCAGGGGGACTTCCAAGCCTGAAAGCCTGCTTTCTGTGCTCACCTGGATTTCCATGTTCATGATAATGTGATATGATAATGTTTTCATGATAATAGTGCTTTCACTGCTATTGGAGTTTTGTCTTTTCTTAGGGAAAAGGGGGAAGAGAAAACACTCTGCTACTTTCCCTCCTCACTACCAAATAGTATAATACAATTACAAAATTGGAAAAATATGGTGTTAAATGCCATAACTCTGTAATCACAAAAGCCTAGCAGCAGGTGCATGAGTTATGCTGGCACAGAAGCATGCACGGGTCTCGCAGCTCTGCGAAGCCTATGAGAATATGAGAATCTTGTCCATTTAATAAAGGGTTACATTTTATGTGTTAAAATTCATAATTGTTATTATTCTTATTAGTGTTCCAGATCCCCAAGGTGGCCAGGGCAGGTCCCTCCACGCTGTCTCCAGGCCGTGTGGCTGCCCCCCCCTGCAAACCTCTGAGCTTTTCTTCCTAGAATAAGGTATCTAAGCTCCCCAGTACTTCCCACCTGCAACCCAGGGGCTCCCAGTCCTCTGGTCTGGGTTCTTTGCAGTGGGACATGGTTCTTGGAGAGACAGTGGGTGGAGGGATGCTGACTGCCCTTCAGGCATCGCTGCTGCTGGACCCGATCAGTGGAGAGCCCACATGAGGGTTTTTAAAATCACATGGTAACCATCGATGTGTCCAAGTCAAGTCTGGCATTATGACATGTCTTAAATCATTTTATTTTATATTGAATTTCCCTTTTTATCTTACACTAGAACTTTCTTAACATTCATATTTCTTCTTATTATGTAAACCTACAATAATCATTAATTTCAAGATTGTAATACCAGTATTGCTACTACCTATAACCTACTAACTATATTCTCACAAAGGAGGTACAGTACGGGGATTGTGTTTAAAGATTTTTATAATAATTATTTCCTCTGTGTCTATGGCAATTTTATCTGGAATTCAGTTCATCAATGTTCAGCTTCAGGATTTTTTTTTCCTCTTCATGTAACTTCATTTTTAAAAATAATAAAACATTTTTCATGTTCCATTTACATTTCTTTTTTTTTAAAGAGAGAGATTGAGAGAGAGAGAGAGAGAGGATTTTAATATTTATTTTTTAGTTTTCAGCGGACACAACATCTTTGTATGTGGCGCTGAGGATCGAACCTGGGCCACACGCATGCCAGGCAAGCGCGCTACCGCTTGAGCCACATCCCCAGACCCCCCATTTACATTTCAAAATCATATAAAATGTCCTCTTAGAGGATTCTCACGCCCATCCTATGATCTCCAACCATTCTTTCCAAAACTCATAAGTACCTGTTGTCCTTGCCTTTCTGTTATTCATCTGCATTTTCTTAAACATAAATAAGCAAGTACAAACACACGTTAATTACTCTCCGTGATTATTAACAGTCCTGTGCTTTTGTTCATTGTTAAGCTGAACTCCTTCATTGTTTATTAGAATATAATCTTAATATCATTCTGAAATGAAAACGTTAATAATCTTTATCTATTGAAACTTATTCTCATAACCTTATAGGGGTTAAAAACCCAAACTGTATCAAATCCTCTTCCGCCTCTACCTGGCTTCCCTCCTCTGCCTACTAATGAAGGCATCTCACGTCTCCAAGGAGACAGAAGAGCTGGTGGTGCCTTCCCTGACCTCTGTGGATGGAGCCACCTCCTCCAACTGGTCCCTCAAATTTCCACCTTCTCTGTAAAATCTCCCGTCACCTCTGCTTGCCTGGGGTGGGGGCGACTCCCACACAGAGCATGCTCCGACAGGCCCTCACCTTTGTTCCCTGTGAGTCACTTTGGTTACTACTTGGACGTGATGAGCAACTTCCATACAGAGGAAAGCACCATTGCGTGGCATTTCTGCTCCTGGTGTGTTTCATTTAGTAACGTGAGATTTTTTCCTATTAGTACTTAAAAGCCTTCCTCATTCATTTATTTCCCCCCAGCTGTGCAGTATTCTCTCCTCATTCGAGTGGCCAAAACCAAATCAAGAAGCACAAAGACAGAAGAGGCATGGGAAGTTAAAAACAGTCACATCCTCACTGGTCTCTGGGATGGGCACCCACATAAGGTGAAGGAGAGGACTGCAGAATGGCAGGGCCTGGCTCTTGCTCGGGGACCAGCCGGCATCACAAGAGCCTGCCCCTGAGATCCCCTGTGGGAAGTGGAGCCCAGCCACCTGTGCAGAAAAGTGGGGGCTGAGCATGTGGAGCACCTCCCCGGGCGTGCCCCAGTGGCTGAGCGTGTGGAGGACCTTGTGGAACCACGATGCACAGAAAAGACCACTGATGGGGCTGGGTTCCATCCTCAGCACCACATAAAATAAATAAATAAAATAAAGGTATTGTGTCCAACGACAACTAAAAAAAGAAAAAGACCACTGACTTCCATTTAAACCAAATTAAAGCAGCTTATATTGTGTACACAAAAGAGAGCGGCTGCCTCACCCAGAAAAACAGGGCAGCAGCGGGTCCGATTACAGGGAAGTTTTTATGATACAAAAAGCCGTCGTCTTGGGAACTCAGAGCTGACAGGGTTCAGGCAAGAGAAACACAAGGGCAGATCGCAGGTTACTGATCTGCACGGCTTAACATCTCAAGGAAGGGAGCCAACGCAGACTCCAACATCAGGGTTGATGAGGAGCAGCTGGGATTTCAGGGAGGGTGGTTATCTGGTCAAGAAGAGCCGGGCACTGGTAAGCTCAAAGCACAGGCAGGAATCCCAAGCAAGTTTTTAAAACATCAAATTATGGTCAGGCCAAATATAAATCTTAGCATTTTATAATAAAACAGAAATGAACTTTTCATGATTTTGTGATGAGATGACTCCCAATCTTAAGATGGGAGTCCTGGAATGGGGAGGGGGAAATGGTTCATCAACGTACCTCAGTGTGGGCCCAGCAGCTGAGCATGTGGAGGAACTACCTTGGGTTGGGCCCAGTGGCTAAGCATGTGGCAGATCTACCTGGGGGTGGGCCCAGTGGCTGAGCGTGTAGAGAATCTACCTTGGATTTGGCCCAGTGGCTGAGCCCGTGGAGGACCTACCTGGGTGTGGGCCTACTAATGAAGGCATCTCATGTCTCCAATGAGCACAGAAGAGCTGGTGGTGCCTTCCCTGACCTCTGTGGATAGAGCCACCTCCTCCAATCAGTCCCTCAAATTTCCATCTTCTCTATAAAATCCCCGGTCACCTCTGTGACTGTAGCCCTGCTTGCCTGGGGTGGGGGCGACTTCCACACAGAGCATGCTCTGGAGCAGGCTGCCCCCTGACTCGACCAAGCTGACTTCTCCCAAACACTACTCTTGCATGCCTCAAGATAGTTCTGCGTGTTTTTCTCAATTACTCTAATATGGTGAATTACACTAATAGGTTTTCAACTACAAAACCATTCTGCAATTAAGAAATAATCCTGCAAACCATGTGGAGGTTTTTAATTACAAACACCACCCCTTTACTAGAAAATTGAAATCATCCTTATTCTTTGTAAATGTTTTCAAATATTCTTCTCCCTCATTGACTAAAGGTTTTTCTTTATGGTGTCTTCTTTGCTTCGTGAATCATTTAGGATTGTGTTCATTTCCAACTATTTGGGGGATCTTTCCAGATGTCTTCCTCTTATGATTCTTAATGTAATTGGCTAGGATCAGAAAATATGCTCTAAGTAATTTCAATCTATTTGAATCAATCAGGTCCTATTTTATGATTCACAGCATAATCTTAGTGGTTGTTACATGAGAATTTGAAAAAAAATGTGAATTCTGCAGTTGTTGTTTAGAATCTTCTATAATTGTCAATGAATCCCCTGTTCTACAATGCCTTGAGTTTTCTTGTTGTACTGTTCTTTAATTGTAAGTGAATGTTCCTCCTGATCCTTGGTGATATTTCTTATTCTGATTTCTAATCTGCTTGATACTTTCTTCTAAGTGATGTTATTATGGTCTATTTTTATGTCTGTTTACTTTTAACCTCTATGAGTCTTCTTATTTAAAATACACTACATATAAATAGTATGTGGGTCTCATTTTTTTGTTCAGTCTGACAATACTTGCTTCATAATGAAAATTCAGAAACCATTTACATTTCATTGAATCATCCATATAGCTGAGTTTAAAATTTACCATCTCATTGTCTGTTCTCTTTTCTACTTTTCTTGAGTATTTTTTAAAAATGTAATGCATTTTTAAGATTTAATTTTTTACCCAATCCTGGAAAATTAGCTAGATGTTTATGTTTTATTTTCTATTGGAACATGCTGGGTTATAATATGAGTTTTTAACTCACCAAAGCTCACCTTTAAATATTATTATACTATTCTTGTATAATTTTATGGTCTATATAGGAGGTGTCCCTCAAAACCTCATGTATGGGACATTTCAGAGGTGAAATGATTAGATTATGAGAGCTGTGACCTAATCAATCGACCCACTGGTAGGAATTAACTGGGTGGTAACTGTACCAGATAGAGCGTGCCTGGAGGAGTGATCACTGGGGGCGGCCTTTGGGGTTTATATTTTGTCCCTGGTGAGCGGAGCTCCCTCTCACTCTGCTTCCTGATGCCATGCGTCCAATGGCTTCCCTCCACCATACCCTTCCACCATGATGTTCTGCTTCCACTTGGACCTAGAGCAATGGAGTTGGCTGGCCATGGACTGTACTTCTGAAGTTATGAAACAAATAAATGCTTCCTCCTCTGAATTGTTCTTGACTGGTGTTTTGTCCACAATAATGAAAAGCTGGCGAAAACACCCAACAAGAAAATCTTACAGTCGTACATTTTTATTTTTCCTCTTATTTGTATTGTTGCTCTCATAATTTAATTTTATATAGGTGGTATAGGCCAGAACGCAGTTTGTTTGCTTTAAAGAGTTAATTAAATTTTAAAAAATTGATATATAATTTACATTTCATAAAATTCACCTCTTTTGTAGTGTGTAATTTAACAGTTTTGAGTGTATCCACATGGTTGGGCAATGGCCACTGTCATCCAATTTTAGAACGTTTCACCAGAAGAAACACGATCACACATTTGGAATCAGTTCTCGTTCATCCCTCATCCCAGCTGTTGGACACCACTGTTCTATGTTTTGACTCTGTGGACTGGCCCATGCTGGACATTTCATGAAGCAGAATCACACATATTTGGCACAATCCATCTGGTGTTTTTCAGGTTCATTCACCATGGAGCATGTATCAGTACCTCATTCTTTTATGGTTGAGTGACATCTCATTGCACGAATATTTGTCATTTGGCTTTTCTAGTCATAAAGTGATGGACACATGGATTGCTTCCCACCAGGTGAGAACACTGCAGATATTATGGACTATTTAATGCTGCCATGAATACTCATGTACAAGTTTCTGTGTGGAGGTAGGCTTTCTGTCCTCTTGGACATAGGAAGTTGTCACCACATCTAATATCACAAATGTTCACATTCATGTTTCTTGCAAGAGTTAAGCTTTGATGTTTCAGCTGTGGTCTGTTCTGAGCTAATTTCTGTTTTACCATCTTTTGTTGAAAAGATTATTCTTTTCCCTATTGATTATAATTATTGACACTTTGTCAATAATTATAATCAATTGACTATAAATGTAAGATTTAGTCTCTGGGCTTTCTGATTGAGTGCACTGATCTATGGGCTGTCCCTGTCCCAATAAAGAACCGTCCAATGAATGAGTCCACTCCGGCAGCTACTGCAGGCCAGTGCTGGGGAGTCATGCTGGGGAGTGTGAGCTCTCCAAATTTGCTCTTCTTTTTCAAGATTGTTTGGCTACTCCAGATCCCTGGCATTTCTATTTGAATTTTGGGATTATTTTGTCAATTTCAGCAACAAGGGCAGCTGGATTAATGATAACAATTTGCTAAAGCAGTAATTCAATTTGGGGAACACTGCCATTTAACAATGTGAAGGCATCTACCCTTTGAACACTGGGTGACTTTGGGTCTTCTTTAATCTTTCCATGACATTGTAAGTTTTCAGATTATAAATTCAACATGTCTTTTGTTCATTTTTTTCCTAAGCACTATGTTCTTTGACATGCTATTATAAATGACATTGTTTATTCTTAAATTTATTTGCATTCTCTTCATGTCTCGTGTATAAAAATACAGTTGTCTTATTTTTACATATAGATCTGGTACTAACTGACTAGTTCTTATAATTTCTTAATGTACTCCTTTGGATGTTCTGCATATAAGCTCACATCATCTGCAATACAGAGTTTTATTTCTTCCTGTGGTCTCCAGGGGTCCTTCATATCTTTTTCTTCCTTCATTACCTTGGCTGTAATCTCCAAGTGAATGCTGCATATAAGGAAGCTGTGATACAAATTGGCCATCAAATACAGAAAGGAGAGTAGAATAAGCATAGAAAGCAGCACTTGTGGTGAGACCCCCAAATCCTTGTGTTTTTTTCTCCTGACCTTAGGAAAGTGTAATGTCACTTGTAGTATTTTCATAGAGCAGCTTAGTAAGAGAGAAGTGTCTTTCTCCTTTTGCTTTTTGAGTATTTCTGTCATGAAAGGCTGCTGGACTTTGTCAAATGGCTTCTTTGCACCTATTAATATGATCGAGTGTTTTTTGTCCTTTATTGCATTCAGTACCACGTGCATTGTTTTGTGTATGCTGAGCTGACCTTGAGTTCATGGGATAAATTCCACTTGGTCATGTCATATAATCCTTTCAGTATCCTGTTAGATAGACTCAGTTTTATGGAATTTAAATGAGGACTTTTGCATCTGTATTTTTTTAGGAATGTGGTCTGTCGTTTTCTCATGGTTGCCTTTGGCTGGATCTCATGTCAGGATAATCTTCTTTAAGTTCATTCAGGAAGTGATACAGAAAAAGTTGCATGACCCCACTCTGCTGCCAGGAAGTACTGTCCTACTGCACGCCCAAACAAAGAAGTCAAATGTACAGGGCAGCAGATCGTCTCAGGCTCATGGGTCTGGCTTGCACAGAAAAGACATCACGGGTTTTAAATTATGTAGATCTTAGTTCAGGTGCCACTGATCCTCCTTAATGCATGTGAGACTTGGGACATTTCCCCCTCCCTTATCTGGCTTCTCCTGTGATCTATAAGGTGGGATGGTGGTGTTTGTGGTGTGGAGTTTACGATGTGAATGAGTTAGAATGTACTACAGCCCTCTGCAGATTCTGCCCCTGGTGCTGATCATCGGCGCTGCTCTTACCACCCCGTGGTCAGCGTTGGAAGAGACTCCCTCATTGCCACTTAGGGTGTGAGGATAGCTGCAGAGACATCATTGATATCCACCAAGGCTGGGACTGGCAACAGGAATTCCTCTCTCTCTCTCCACACTAAATGGAGATAAGAATCTGTGTTCATCAGCCTGGTGCAGGGGAGGCCATGAGATCTGGGAATTTCTTTGCTCAAATATTTTGTCTTCTCTTCTTATTTTTCTACCTCACCAGGCTCAGTTCCTGTGATGTTAGTAGAGAGCAAGGAATAAGTTTAAAAAGGCATAAATAGTGCTACTTACAACATCCATGCTTCTGCAGGGGACTCTTGACTCCCTCCTGCCTCGTCCCTCCCACTGCAATCTGGGCATTTTAACCAGCCTGGAATTTCTTAGAGCTTCCTGGGTTCAGTGTATGGACCCAAGAAGAATTATGGCACAGGCTTACAAAGGGGAAGGACAAAGCGGAGGGGCCATCTCTGCCGCACACTCCCCTCCTGGTCGGTCCTGTGGGGGCCCCTCTTCACATGGCCTTGAACTTCTCCGTAGTCAATGCTGGCCATTAGCCCGCTCTGCAACTACAGCCCTGGTGGGTTTTTTGGGAGAAGGTGAAGTCAGATATGTTTACTAGAGCAGGTGAGAGGGAATAAGCCCTCCTCCAAGTACTTTGTTTCAGTTCTACCTGTGTTTTTAAAATCCACCCATACTGCCCCTCCAATCAAGAGTCTAAACTCTGCCTTCTAATATACTTAAGTATGAGGAAGTCTTTTGTGAAGACAGAATAGCCCATTGAAGCACAGAATTTAACGATTTTAGAGTGAGCAAATTCTCTGTTTTCTGCTTTCTCCTTGGCAGACATCCTCCTAATTTGAGTCCAGTGTGATTTACCAGATGAGGAATGTCTTTTGGGCAGGAATGTTTTTTGAGGGGAGTTCCAATAAGTGTTATTTCTTCTTTGTGGATTATAAGACTAAATCCATCCCCTTTGTCTTCTCTTCCCATTTGCAATCATCTCCTTGCTTTTGAGAGGCCTGTTCTAAGGTGTCACTGAGAGTGAGTCTCAGCTGCCCACATGGTCTCCACAACTTGGTGCTATGAGTGGGGCCACCAAGCCTGGTGTGACAGACATGAATGGACACACACGTAAGTACAACTTAAAATAGTGCTTGAACATGCTTCAAGTGAGTTTCTCTGAGGCTCATGTGCTAGAAGGGGGGCCCCCAGCCTGGTGGTGCTGAGTGGTGGGCAGGGGTTCGGTCATTGAGGGTGCTGCCTCTTGAAGGGGACAGCAGAGTTCTCCACCTCCTCTCTTGCATGTGCTCTCCTCCTTCTGCACACATAGCCTTGTAAAACCTCCCTCAGATATACAGACAGGTGTCCCTCACCAGAGCCAACACACTGTGCATACTCCCAGCCTCCAAAACTGTGAGCTGCAAGAACCTCTTTTCCTTACACAGCCTCAGATATTTAACTGTTGTAAATGGTTTAAAATAAATAGTGCTAAGTGCTATGAAGCAAAAGAGTAGTTAGGGGAGTTGGGTAGTTACAGAAAGATTATTTCACGCGATTACCCAGGGTAAGATTAAAGAATGAGAGGACTACCAGAAAAAAAAGGAGCTTTCTGGGGAAAGAAACTACGTGTCTAAAGAAAAAGAAGGGGGGGGAGGAGGAAGAGGAGAAAAAGAGGAGGGGAGGAAGAAGAGGAAGAGGAAGGAAATAACTCTGTTTTCAGGAGGAGGGAAATCAAGACCATTTGTCTGGTGATATAGCCATATGTCCAAGGCATTCAATCAATATCAATGTTCACATCTAGTTCTTTTTAACACACACACACACACACACAAATATGAGAAACTAACGCTTGCTCTTGTTGGTCAGGATGGTGACTACCCTGGAAGGGGATGCCAAGCCACATTCAGGCCACCTCATCTAGCAGGATTAGCTGCCACACATCCAACCAGAATGGCCCAACATGGCGTCTCACTCTTTCCAGAGGGTCTGTGCAGACCCCATGGAAGACCTATCCAACATGGGCATGGAGGCCTGCCAAGAGGACTTCCAGCACATGTGGGGAGAACAGTTTAGTGACCCATCATTTCCTGCAGTGGGTCCTGGAATATTGTGCTGGGGAGTGGAGATTCCCACACTGCACCAACCACTTGTGGGGATTGGAACACGTCTCTGCCATTCATCACTGTGTGCCCAGAGCCAGAGACAGTGCCTAACATGTGGTGAGGGCTCAGAAGAATTGGTGGGTAAGTTGAAGGTAGGATATGGGCTGGGGGAGAGAAGGAGGAGGACTTGTCCAGCCATTGTACTTTGAGAGTCGAGGAAACCTGGTAGATTCTATTAAACGTCTTGTTGGATGGTTGATTCCTTATTTTGTTTTGCTTATTAGTTATTTTATTGGTGGGTTGTGTAAAGGTTTAGTAGAAGTGGAGGGGAAGGTGTTTTAATGAGAATAAAGAAAGTCTTCCAAAATGTATGTCCTGGGAGAGGCCTTGGTGCTTCCTGCTACCTCGTCACTGAGCCGAGCAGAAGGCCAGCGTGTCCCTGTTCCGGCTGGCTCACCTCCACCCCTGATGTGCTCAGAGAACTGCAGCCCAGTGGTGCCTGCCCTCCTTGCATGAAGAAGGGCCTCCTCTCTAGGCAGTCAGGAGCCCCCCGACTTATTCAGGGCAGCTCACGTCAATGACTGACCAAGAAAGATGCCGAAGCCCGCCCACCCTCACTAGCTTTCTTCCCCGTCCACTTGCTTCCTGACCCCTCTTCTCCTGGGAGCCTCCCTCAGCCATCACTGTGCAATCACCCCCACTCAGACCCTGCTTCTAGGGAGCCCCAGGCGGCCAGCCCTCACTGTTCTTGACTTGCATTTCCTCTGGCAGGCTGGCCCCACCAGATGCTCACACTTTCCAGACACTACAGCCAGAGCCCACCTGTCTACCACACTGCCCTTGGGTATCGGGACAATGGACAAGAGAGTTTTTTCTCTTGGAGTGGCCTTGCTCATGGGAGCCAATATGGGCAGTGCGTGCATCTCACCTCCTTTCCAGCTGCTCAGGGTTTGTTCTGTCCCTGGAAAATATGGCTTCTCCCTTTCCACATTTTTCTTTTTGACTGGCATGTTCTTCCTTTGGATCTGATGATGTCTTCACTTGGGATAGTCAGCGCACGTTGGCTTGTGTCTTATTTTATGTATTAAAGGTGACGTTGCCTACCTCTGACTCTGTTGGCTTTATGGTAATTTTATAACCTACCTCTCAATGTGCAGGCACACCCCAGGCATCCCCATGTCAGTGCTGGGTGTGGGGAGTTCACATTTATGCACACAAAATCCAGGAATAGCTTTGAACTTCACTGGTTGCCCATTTCATTCCTGAGAGTAAAACTGTATAAAGACTTTCATTGGTTAAGAAGGAAAAGAGGAAGATTTTTCTTACAATAACTCACCTGAAAGGTAGACTATATTCAAGATACCTAGAATCTGGACTTTGATACTCGGCATCTGGGGTTTGATTGACAGTTGACGTTTGCACGCAAGACGTGCTGGCTTTCGAGGAGAGGACATTTCAACCTTTGGCTCACAGTGAAGTGGTAAGCTAGAAACTTCTGTCTGGCTTCATTCCTACAACTCCCAGGAATGATTTGCAAACTAATGAGATAATGGCTGAGAAGCACTTTGAGCTCTTAGGAGACAGGAACCAGATAAATGCAAGGTATTGTCGTTATCACGGCTACATTCTGCTTAACTTTCACACTTCTGGGAAAAAAGATGATGCTGTGGCTTTCTTTCCTGAAGTCCTTTACTTTACAGGTGGCCAGATCCTTGTTCCTCATCAGTACTGAGTTTACTGTTCTCGGTGGTCACACTTCTCCTTCTTTATTTTAAGGGAAACAAAAACACAAGGTTGTAGGTAAGCCGCTTAGGTCACACAGTTTCTGAGTGCACCAACAACTGGGACCTGAAAGTAGACCTGCAGATGCCCACGTTCTCAGGGTTTCAGGGTGGAGGGGGAGAAATGGCTTACTGATGTCACTGATCTCATTGTGAGGAGGATCTGGAAGGAAGTCGGTGAGGCTGAATGACTTTGTGGAGTAATTCCAGCTGCACAGGTGTGTTTGTAAACACTGCTGCAGAAAAGTGACATGGGGGCAGATGCCGTGTAGCCCTCAAGGGTCAGGTTCAGCCAGGATGTGGGTGCTGAGCTTGGCCCAAGCCCTACAGAATGTGGTCAGTTCCTGTTGGAAACACATCATGCCTGCTGTCCTGCAGGTGAGTAGAAAGGACTCCTTCAGGGGTCTGCCCACCTGCCGGCTGGGCTTAGTTCTGTCCCACACTGGCTGTGAGACCTGGACCAAATTGTCAACCTCCAGGTGTCACCTTAGTTGGGAATGAGAAGAAAAGTAGTTTGGAAGCAAGGAGGAAAGAAGATAACCTTTTAATCTAAAGTCTGCTTCTCAAAATGTACCTGGAGCACACTAAGTTCTCAATGAATACACCACTCCCTTGTCCTCTTCCAGCCCTGAAAAAAGATGTGGGGCTAGGGGCAGATCCATCTTGCACGCGGAAGTCATGATGAAGAAGAAAGTCAGTGGCTCACACCAACGGGAAGAAAAGACCAAAGGACAGTCATCCCTCAGTTCCCTCCAGGGATCAACATCAAGGTACACACATCCTCAGCCCACCAAATCCCTGGATGCTCCAGTTCCTGTATGAAATGACTTAGTGTTTTCACATGAGCTATACACATCCGCCTGCACATGTCAAACTTCTCTAGATTACTTACTGCACCTAATCAATGTAAAAGGTGTGTAAATAGCAATTACAAATTTGTTCAAATTCAGTGACAAAGCCAGGTGCTGCGGCACACCCCTGCAATCCCAGTGGCTCTGGAGGCTGAGGCAGGAGGATCGTGAGTTCAAAGCCAGCCTCAGCAAAAAGCATGGCACTAAGTAACTCAGAGAGACCCTGTCTCTAATAAAATGCAAAATAAGGCTGGGGATGTAGGTCAGTGATCAGGTGCCCCACGTTCAATCCCTAGTAGCCCACCCCACAAAAGAATTCAGTGACAAGATGTTAGTATGTGTTTAGTATGAATACATTTTCTTTCCAAATGGTTTCAGTTCATGTTTGCTTGAATCAGTGGATGTGAAATTTACAGATACACAAACCCACGGTGGTTTGAGATACTGGAGGTACAGCTGCTCAAGTCAAGGATGCCCATCTGAACACTGGGCAGGTGAGAAACATTCATTTTTGCTCAATGAAGCCACTATAATTTCATCAGCTCTCATAAGAATTCAACAAAAATTCAACATTATTAAGAAGTTTTTGAAATATGACTCATTAATGATGATCCTCGCCCTAAGTTTTCAGTGAGTTTATTAGTTGATGATAGTTTATATATATATATATATATATATATATATATATATACACACACACACACACACACACACACACACACACACATACACCAATGCATATAAGACATAATATACATATAACTGTTTCCTCATATAGATAAAAGGCATACTATCTATGTATAACTTGTAACTTGGTAATATATAATTACTCACATTGAAGCACATGCACAAAAATATTTTTTGAATCTATGTGATGCAAACAAGTTTGGAGACCATTTTTAAGAATTTTTATCTTTTATTTAATGTAAATTTCCATCATAGCAACATTTATAATCTGTTATACTATGTTTTATATTTTGTTTACCTATTTTGATTAGAGTATTATAATTATACATAGTATTTAGGCTCATTTTGAAAAAATTCTGGGTCTCTTATTTTTCCAAGTGAATTTAAGGACCATTTTTTTTCTAGTTCTGAGAAGAATGTCATTGATATTTTGATGGAGATTGTGTTGAATCTGTATTATTCTTTTAATGATATGGCCATTTTAACAATATTAATTCTGCCTATCCATGAACATGGGAGGTCTTTCCATCTTCTGAGGTCTTCTTTTTTAAAATTTTTCTTTAGTTGTAGATGAAAACAATACCTTTATTTTATTTATTTATTTTTATGTGGTGCTGAGGATCAAACCTAGTGTGCAAGGCAAGCGCTCTACCACTGAGCCATAACCCCAGCCCCTGAGGTCATTTTAATTTCTTTCTTCCGTGTTCTACAGTTTTCATTGAGGAGATCTATCACCTCCTTGGTTAGATTAATTCCCAAATTTTTTGAGGTTATTGTGAAAGGGATGTTTTCCTTATTTTTTTTTCAGCTGAATTGCCTTTGGAGTATAGGGAAGCTATTGATGTATGAATGTTGATTCTTATATCCTGCTACTTTACTAAATTCATTTATTAGCTCTAGAAGTCTTCATGGAATTTCTTAGGTCTTCTAAATATAGGATAATGTCATCAGCAAACACTGACAGTTTGACTTCTTTTCCTATTTGTATCACTTTAATTTTCTTTTCTTGCCTGATTGCTTTGGTTAGAGTTTTAAGAACTGTAATGAATATAATTGGTAATAGTAGAAATCCTTGTCTTGTTCTTGACTTCAGAGAATAAGCTTTTATTTTTTTTCCCTCTACTCAGTATGAAATTGGCTTTGGGTTTGTAATAAGTAGGCTTTATAATGTTGAGGTAAGTTCCTTCTAGCCCTAGTTTCTGCAGGTTTTTACCATGAATGATTGCTGTATTTTATCAAAGGATTTTTCTTTATCTATTGAGATTGTCATATATTTTTTATTCTCAGTTCTATTTCTGTGGTGAATTACATTTATTGACTTGTGAATGTCAAACCTACCTTGCATTCCTGGGGATCAAGCCCACTTGGTCATGGTGTAATATATTCTTAATGTTTTTAATGTGATTTGCTAATATTTGATTAAGAATTTTTGCATCTATGTTTATTAGGGATATTTGTCTATAGTTTTCTTTCCTAGATGTGTCTTTGTTTGGTTTTAGTATCCCAGTGATAGTAGCTTCATAGAATGTATTTGGGAGTGTTCCCTCCCTTTCCATTTCATGGAATAATTTGAGAAGGACTGGGAATAGTTCTTCTTTAAAGATCTGGTAGAATTCAGTTGAGAAATCCAACTGGTCATGGGATTTTGTGGTTGATAGGCTTTTAATTGTTGTTTCAATTTCATTACTTGATATTGATTTGTTTAAGTTTCCTGTATATTCCTGGATCATTTGGGGCAGGTCATATGTGTGTAAACATTTGTCAATGATTTTGCAGTTTATCAGAGTATACATTTTCAAAACAGTTTTCAGTTATCCTCTGGATTTCAGGAGTGTCTGTGGTGATATCTCCTTTTTCATCTCTAATTTTGTTGATTGGGTCTCTTCTCTTTAGTTAGTTTGGCAAGCAGTTTATCAACCTTATTTATCTTTTTGAAGAACCAACTCTGAGTTGCTTGGATCCTGTGTATTACTTTTGATTATCAATTTTGTTAATTTTGGCTCTGATCAGTTTTTATTTCCTGTCTTCTATTGAGTTTCAGGTTAGTTTGTTCTTTCTTTCCAAAAGCGTTGAGGTGGAGCATTACCTTACTTATTTGGAATCTCTCTATTTTCTTGATGTAAGCACTTAAACAATAGATTTTATTAAATATTTTTTTCATACTGTCCCCCAAATTTTGATATATTATTGTTTTCATCTGTTTCTAAGAATTTCTTGAATTCTCTCATTTTTTCTTTGATCCATTCTTCATTTAAAAGAATATTGTTAAATCTTCATGTATTTATATTTTTATTGCTGTTGAATTCCTTTCATTTCATTATGATCTGATAGGATGGGGTTATATCAGATCTTTTGTATTTGCTAAGATTTACATTGTGGCCTAGAATGTGGTCTATTTTGGAAAAAGTTCCGTGAGCTTCTGAGAATGTAAATAGAGCTGTGTTGGGGTTAAATATTCTGTGGATGTCTGTTAGGTCCCCTTGACTTACAGTATTATTTAGCTTGGATTCATCTTCATTGATTTGTGCTTTGATGCCCTGTCTATTGGTGATAGGGGTGTGCTGAAATTATCCAATATTATTGTATTAGGGTCTACATGGGAGTTAATATCAACTAGTATTTTTTAAATGTAATTCTGTGCACTGACATTTGGGGCATATATATTTACTATCATTATATCTTCTTATTGAATCATTTTCTTTACTGGGATTAATGGCTTTCTTTGTCTCTTCTGATTAATTTTTTTTTTTTGAAATCTGCTTTGTCAGGTAGGAGAACAGTTACTCCTCCTTGTTTTTGGAGTCAGTTTATGAAGAATACTTTTTCGCATCCTTTTACCTTTAGCCAGTTGGTGTCTTTGCCTATGAGTCTCTTGTAAACAGCACATAGTCAGATCTTGTTTTTGATTTAACCCATGTCCTTTGTTTGGGGAGTTGAGTCCATTAACATTCCACATCAGTACAGACATGTGTCTGTGCATTCCTGCCATTTTGAATCGTTTGCTATATTTAATACTGTCTTACTCATTTAGTGGACCACTCTTCTTTTGGTCTTGCTCTATTTGGGAGACTTGGGATTTGTGTTTGGGTTCCTCTGTGTGCAGTTTATCTTGGAGTATTCCCCGTATTGCAGGCTTGGTGGTCATGAACTCTTTCAGTCTATTCTTGTCATGGACAGTTTTTATTTCCCTCTTGAATTTAAAACTGAGCTTTGATGCGCATAATAATCTTGGCTGGCATATCTCATTCCAGGCACTCCTTGATTTTAGGGTCTGAGCAGAGAAATCAGAAGTGAGCCTTATGGGTTTGCTTCTAAATGTGACCTGATATTTCTCTCTTTCAGATTTTAACATTCTTTCTTTATTTCTGTTAGACATTTTGATTATGTGTCTTGGAATACTTTTCTGGTTAAGTCAATAGGGAGTCCTACTGTATGCAAATGTTTATTTCAGTTCTGAAATGGGAAAAGTTTTCTATAACTATCTCACCGAAAAATGTTCTTTATGCCTTTTGCCTGTATCTCCATATTCTCTTCTTGGGCAGTGATTCTCAGGTTTGGCCTCTGCATGTTGTGGCAGAGTTGCTGTATGTTCTGATCTGTTCTATTATTTTTCCACTTAATTGTATTATGTGTACTCAAATTCATGTCTCCTGTTTTCAAAGCCTGAAGTTCTGTCTTCTAATACTGAAGGTTTATCTTCTATGCTGTCAAATCTGTTGCAGATGCTTTTAAGTGAAGTTTTAATTTGATCTATTGTGTCTTTCCTTTCCAGGAATTCCAATTGGTTTCTATCCCACATTTCTATTTGCTCTCGTAATTCACTCCTTGGATCTTCTTTTGGTTCCTTGAACATTTTAATACTCAGATTTTCATAATATTTCTCTGGAATGTCATCCACTTCTGTATCTGTGAGGTCCTTTGGTGGAGGGCTGTGACTTTGGTGGGGAGATCTCTTTGCCTGTTTCCTCAGGTTATAGAGGTTCAGGACTCGGGGGGGTCACCGAGACGGAGGCCCCCTCCTTCTCCATGCTCCTGTACTTCGCGGGCAGTGTGACCCCCCCGGGAAGGGCGAGCCCCACTTTCCCCAGGGTGCCGGCAGGGCTTCCACAGGGCGGCTTCACAGGAGCCAGTGGCCCTGCCCACGCCCAGAGGGCTTCCCTCCTATGGGAGTTATTTTTGCCCTCACTGATTCCCTTCCTTTACTGCTCTGTGCCTGTGCGTGTCACCCTTCCTCTCTAATCCGCCTTTCCTGCTTCCCTCCAGCCACAGGCTCCTTTATGCACCTGCTCAGCCGCAGCCCTTGGCCCCGCCCCCTGCCCTCGGCTCCGCCCCCTGCCCTCACTGCCTCCTGTGTTCCTCACCGTCCATTCCTGATTGGCAGGTACTTACATAGGGCTGAAGGTAGTACCTCATTGGTCAGGTCTCAACAGGAAAATGACATCTTCCCAGGCCTTTATCTTGGCAGCTGGGGACAGGAACTTTCCCAGGCAAGAGCAGCAAAGTTTAGCTTGTGGTCGACCCAGCTATCAGATTCCAGTTGTGAATTTTAGTCCCTTTAGCCACTTGTGACACTTTTTTCAGTTCTCCTTAAAGATCACACTGTGTTCCTTAGAGTCCCAAACTGGAAACACTCTAAAGGGCCATCAGCAGGAGAAAATAAATTTTTTTTTTAAGTTTTTACAGAATGGAATAACATTACAAAGCAATAAGAAAGCAAGACCCGTGGTGCACACGTCAACACGGATGAGTTTCACTTACATGATGCTATGAGAGTGAGTACCTAAAGCAATGCCAGATTGTTCATATAAACTTCAAAAATGAGCAAAACTAAGTGATGAGGACCTCCTTTAAATGTACACTTTAAGGACACTGCTATACATCAAATGTCACTGCACTTTATTGACACCATTGTATTTATGTATGTCAATAAAAACATTTTAAAAATGATCTTTGAACTAATGTTTTGCAAGATAAGTCCACAGGACAATAGAGCATGTGCAGCAGCAGAAGTGATACTGCAATAGGTACTCCTTGTAGCTGCATGACCATGTGGCATTCCAGATGTGCATGCTTACAGAACTCCAGTGGACCCATGATGCTTGGGAGTTGAGGGAAAACAGGTTACCAATGACTGAGTAAGATGGAGAAGCAGTGGCAGCCCAGCTTCAGGACACAAACTTGTCCCTCTGAACCAGAAATCTCTTCAAATGTAGAAAGAAGGCAGTGGGTTCCTAAGGACCACAAAGGAGTGAAGAACGCTATCATAGCCTGCCTTACCTGTGTCCAGTGTTAGCCACTTGTGGGGAAAACAATGACTGTGGAAGGAAAGAGGGGAAGGACACCCATAGTCCCTTTCCATTTCAGTTGCTTCTCACTTATCAGTAAATCAAAGGCAGAATATCAGTAGAAAGGAGTCAAGAAGTAAAATAAAAACTATTGAGTTAGTTTCATGCAGTGTTTCAACCATTTTGCTGAGAACATAACACACATGAAGGTACAAGCCACAAAATAGAAACTGTACTTCAACAATTTTGCCTGAGTTAAAAGTTCTTGTGTTTGCACTTAAAACTAGATTTGCAGCATATAAAGATTTATGGTAAAATTTATGCTAATAATTTAAGTATTGTTATTTTTTCATTACCCAGAACAACATCAAATGGCAAATAAAAATGGTAAGGCAATTTGATAGGAGAGAGACAGACAGGGACAGATAGATGGTCCATGACACAAAGGGAAACGTTTTATATTTTGTGGCTTATAGCTTCATTTTAGTTCCTGCATTTTGATCAAGGAGCCAGTGTTTTCCTTTTGCACTGGGGCCCACGAACTGTAGCTGGCCCTGGACTCATCCTAGGTGGGAGATCAACTATATTGGGGCATCTCAAAAAGTCATCCTGTTTTGAGAGTTAGATTTTGAAAGACACATTTACCTTTAAATTTGTTGCACATTGTTTTTTGAAATGCTTAGTTTGCTCAACTGTGTTAGTGGAATTTAAGAAAGGGCATTCTCCCTAGATAACAAATGGGGGACATGACCCTAGGGCCATGCCACAGTGCAATACAGGCAAAAAGGGCTTGGGGACCCCTTTCAACCCAGGGATTCTGACCTGGGAAGTCCTTCTGCAGACTTGGGGAAAGGAGACTGATGCCTTATGTTTATTTTAGTAAGAGGGGCCATTTGCACACATCCCAATACAAACAAGCAAAACACTTATTTGAAGGACCTAAAAGAATCTTGGAATACCCTGTGATGTTTATATCACCACCCAGCAAGCCAGACACTGGCCTTGGAGAAGAAGTGTCGGACTTCTTAGTCAAGAGGCTCATCAACGGCTGTCGTGACTGTTTGGAGAGTGTGGCAGAGCATTAACTCAGAACCACACTGCTTTCCTTCTGCACAAGTAAAGGAACAACGTAAAAACCACTCTAGGCCCAAATGGGAGTTGCTCAAGGAGGCTTAAAAGAAAGTAACTAAACACAGATAACGCTACAGTGGTAAAAGAACACAAAACGCAGACAGCTGAAGGTTCTTATTTTAGCATCACATCAGCAAGAAGTTGCTCCAGCTGAAGTGACCCCAGTCTCTTAACTTTCTGTAAGTGGTCTCTGCTTCTCATGTCTCTGCAGTGACCAGCAGCATTGCAAAGATGGAATACCATGGTGGGAGGGGCAGGTAAACTCCCGTGACAGCTGTCCTTATTCCTGTGATATGCCTGCCTCTGTCGAGTATTCTGCTTGGGCTTAATAAGTGGTAGAAAACAGGCAACACATAGAAACTGTATCATCCAACAAATTAAGATGCACAGGATCACAGCTGATGGAATCTGGACATTCTTTACGAGGCCATGTCCTCTGCTGCTTCCAGGATGGTGCCTGTTCTTGCTGGGAATGATATTCCTTCCCACCTAGACTGACTGACTTACTTACTCAACTATAATATTAGACAATGGTTGCTACAGGCCCCATCCTGTCTTACTGGGGATATAGCACTGGAGAAGCCTTGGACCTCCTGGAGCTGACATTCCCTGAAATCCACATCCTCTCTGGAAGCACCATCTTCCCAAGGGATTTGTCTTCCTCTAGTTCCCTGGAAGAGCTCAGATTAACTTTTATCACTCTTCTGTGATGTTTAATGCTTCTTTATAGTTCTTTGCACAACTTCCTATTTACTTAATTATTTACACTGATGCAAACAGTCTGACTTTCCTGGTGAATGGCCACTTTACAAGGGCAGCGCTGTGTTGGTTCCACCCCCCTGCTGTATTCCTGAGCCTCTCGGCCTGTCATTGGCTGCCTCGGATGTTTGTGGATTGTGCTGGATTGCAGGCTTCCTGCTGAGAGTACTTGCATGTTTTTAAATACACTTTTAGCCAAAAGGTGGCACTGCAGGAAAATGAACCAAGCCAGAGACTAGCTGCCTGCAGCTGTGGATTCTGATCCACTGGTCCTAGTTATTGGCTAATGTGAACAGCTAGGAATAGAGAATTCCCCACCTCATACACACTCATGTGCTTACACACATCTGAAATCCCTTGAGAAGACCAATACAGGAAAATCACCTAGACTTACTAATACATTAACATTGCCATGATCATGGAAGAAATCCTGGTGGTGTGACTTACTGCATTTTAATTAATCTGAAACGTGTGTTTATTAATAAATAAATATCTAAGAAGATATTTCTTATTTCATTGGTTACAGGTAAAGAAAAGTATTGCTATATTTTTTGTTTAGTAACTTGCTTTGAATTATTACTACATTTCACTGCAAAATTATTCCCCCAATTCCAGTTCCCTTCTGCAAAACTCTTCCCAGAATTTGATAGCCTCTCTGGACAAAATCATGTTAAAACCAGCAAGCTCTTCAAAGGTTTCAGGAGCAAATACACAGAAAGCAGATAGAAAACCCCAAGATAAAAATCTGCCGTGATGTTGGTTATAAATAATGAACAGTGGTTTCCATACTTTACTGTTGCCACCTGGGTGCCTGCAGTGCCCAAGGCAAGTCAGATCTTCAACAGAGCAGCCTCCCCACAGATTCACTCTCTCTTCCTCCATGCATTTACCTTAAAACAACACATAAAATTTTACATGTTCCTTTATTTTCATAGGTGTCATTTCTTATCAAGTTATGGATGCGTGTGCGTGTTTGTGTGTATATGTTGGAAACATAAATATAATACAATTCATTTGAAATCAACATTTTGCTTTGTGATCTACCTTATAAATGAAATCCTGTCCATGTCCTCCAAGCCTACAATCCAGTTGGGAAGTATCTTCCCATACACCATACACATCAGTGCATACACATCCGTTAGCTGACTTTTCAAAATTCTTAAACAGCAGACATGAAATCAGTGGTCCGCTTCAGATTTCTGATCCATATTGTAACACATACATTATAGTTTAAACCACAGTATAAATCTAAAGTAGAGCCAGCAGGATGTGATTTTTCATTGTCAATTACTCTGGCAAATATTGTGTAAGAATAACCACTTTAGCAGAAGTATAATGAGGGGCATCTTGCAAATTATCAAAAGTTGTCTAAGTCCTTACATTTTGGGGATCTTGTAAATATTACTGCTGTATATCTTAAATTGATACATTCAAAAATTACAATCATAGAATAGATAGTTATCTCTTGGTAGCTATGGGTGATTGTTTCCAGGACCACCACTCCCACCCTACATACATGCCAAAAAACTGTGGATGCTCAAGTTTCTTATAGAAAACAGGACAGTATTTGCATTTAACCTATACACATCCTCCTGAACACTTTAAATCATCTCTAGATTATTTATGATACCCAATACAATATAAACATTGTTTATGACTCTACTATATTATTCAGGGAAAATGACAAGTAAAGAAGTCTGAATATGTTTAGTATGGATGAGATTTGTTGTTTTAGTACTTTTGATCTGGAATCGGTTGAATCCATTGGTGTGGAGCTCACAGGTATGGAAGACCAACTTTGTCAGCAAAAGGAAAGGCTTCCATTTAGCTTCCAGATTCTCTTAAGTATAAAATCTCCAAACCATGTGGACCATAACAAAACTGATTTCCAAGTAAATGTGCCTTATAACATAAATAAAACTGAGTATAGATGGAACGTGAAAATGAATGTATCTAAAATGTTCTATTAGTACATACTAAGGCAGACATGTTGCCAGTGCTGGATGGCACCCTAACTGAGCTGGCAAGAGGCCCACAGTCTCCACAGGCTGGGTGGCGCCCATGGATCTTTGCAGATCTCACTGGGGGAAGAAAACGCCAGGTTGACAAGCTTTATGTTCCCTGTGGGAGACACTGCTTTGTAAGGTTGCCATTTGGGAAATATCCATCCCTGAGATGTCTCAAAAGAAGATCTCAGAGTATCTGAGAGGATAATTGAGGATAATGGGACTAAAGATGATATGGGACTGAAAAAGATTATTAGCTCTGTATTGCCTTATTGAGCTGGATAGAGAAAATTAGCATATGGGACAAAGATGGCATTTCTGAATAACGTCGTCAATCAGTGCAGCACTAAAGCAAGTTCAGAAAAGGCAAAAGATAATAGGTGCAATGCAACTTGCACCAGGCATGAAGTGCCACATTCCTTGCAGCCAAACACTTCAACACTTGGGAAAATGTCCACCACTCCTCTAGACCAGTTTCTGAACATACCTGAGGGGCCAGTGTATCCTTCTCGAAGTGTCACAGCAGGTAAAGCTTCAGCAGATCAGTTTAAAAAATGTAGAACCAGACCTTGTTTTCCGATAACAATGATAGTAGTCATAGTAATTATTATAGTAATAATAGCAGCCAGTATTTGCTGAAAAATCTCTATGTGCCAGGCATTTCTCTAAGGACTGTATATATGGTTTTCATCGGTTAGCACTCCATATTAGATAGGTTTGATTATTTCTTCCATTTCTAGATGAAAAAACTGAGGCACTAGTCAGTAATGATGCAAAGAAGTCATCATTTGACAGTGTAGATTCAGAGAGACATGGAGTAACTGGTATTTAATTCATTCTCTATGCTAAGCTGGTGGTCATGTACTTCAAAGGGCTATGTAAGTCAGCTTTCTGTTAATGTAATAAATAATTAAGAGAACTCAACTTAAAAAGAAAAAGGGTTTATTTTGGCTCACAGTTTTGGAGGGTTTAGTCCGTGAGCAATAGTCTTGCTGCTTTGAGTCTGTGAAGGCAAAGTGTATGATGGCTGCAGAACATGGCGGAGGAAGGCAGTTCAACTCAGGGCTTGGTGTGAATTCAATGGCATTCTCCCCATGGCCAACTGTTGAAGCTCCCACAATATTTATAGAGTCCCATGGGATGGGGAAACCATCTTTAAGTGTCTATAAGTGTACCCCCAAATAAGCCTTGGGAGACGCTTATCCCAAACAGCAGGTATTCACCCAATCAAAATGTGTACTCATGTGGCTGAGCATTGCAGGCACTTTGTCTTCTCACCAGAGCATTCTCTAGCTCTTTCAGAATTCATTCCCATCATGCTCAGATTGGGGATAAGTTTGCAGAGCAAGCAGAGCTCCTGAACACTGTTATCAGAACCCTGGTGAGCCAGTGGGGTCCTTCAAGACAGACCTGTGGAGACACCAGTCCTGCCCCTCAAGGTAGGCGAGACAGAGGAGAAAACAGCAGTTATAAACACAACACCACTGAAGGGCGATCAGAATAGAGGACAGAGACCAGGGAGTGGGAGAGGTGGAGGGAGGGGGAAGCAATGGGGAGGGATATTGGTCAAATTATGTTACATTATGTTCATGAACTACTATGTAGTGGCATAGCCCGCCGCTTGCACCACTGTAACACACCAATAAAAAGATAAATAAAAAAACAATGTCACTGGCTAATGACTGGTGTGCTCCAGTCAATCTGGTATGAAAACCAGAAGGCTGGATTTGGTCCGGCCATGTGGATGTTGGTATTGAAATCCAGGGGAATGTTTTCTGAGTTCTGATGTGTGAAAGAGGACTCTGGTTCTCTACCCTGGCTGCATACCTGAGAATCACATGAGAGCCTTAAAAAAATATAGGTGTGGGACCCCAGACCAGACCAGTGAAGTCAGGATTTCTGGGAGTGTGGAGTAGGAGCATTTGGATTTTCAAAAACTCCCCAGGTGACAGCAACATGTGGCTGGGATTGAACACTTTGTATTAAATATTGTCCAGACAACTGAAGTTCCTTGGAGAGTAGGCACTGGAAGTCTCAAAACTGGGATGGAGCTCTTGACATCTCTGGAACTGAAGGACTAGCTTGGTAGGCATGAGACAGGGCAAGCAAAGAGGATGCTTGGTCAGGTGCCCTGTTTGCTGGGATGGTTGTGTCTCCTCACCAGGCCTCCAGAATGGTAACTTTTGAAAAACTCTGGGCAGTCATTAAGCCTGGTAAGAACATGGAAGATATTCAGAGAAAACAATAGTCAATTAACAACACAGTATTATTTAAAACTGAGGAGTGTTTCTTCACCTTTTAGTTAGGACCCCAAAATGAATTATATCAGAGAGAGGGAAGGAGGGGGGGCAAGCACAAGCTCTGAACCTCAAAATTAGCGATGTATTTATGTCAGTGTTCTGTAAACTAAATATTTCTTATTCACATTCAGTAATTAGCTGCTAATTTAAAGCTCTGTCCTCTTCTCTGATCCCGCTATTAGACTTATGATGAGTTTGGGTTTAGAGGCTATTTAAGTTTCTTTTTTTAAAAAAAAAATGTGTTTGGTGTTTTTGTTGTTGTTGTTGTTGTTGTTGTAGATGGCAGCATGCCTTTATTTTATTTGTTTATTTTTATGTGGTGCTAAGGATCAAACTCAGTGCTACAGCCTTAAATTTCCTGAAAGTGGCAGCACACATAGGTGGACTAAGTTTCAGGGTATCTGCACAAGATTTAAACTATCTTGAGTCTTTATGAAAGAAGGAAGGAAGGAAGGAAGGAAGGAAGGGAGGGAGGGAGGGAGGGAGGGAGGGGAAGGAAGGAAGGGAGAAAAGGTAATGGATCACATTACAAAGTGCACTGTAGCTCCCAGAGAACTTGGGAGGGCATCTGAGTTCAAACCACATGCTTACTTTATGTCAAAAAATCAGTACCCACACAGGTAGTTGTTATGGTTAAGGAGTCAGGACAAAACCGTGGTTTGCATGCTTTTTTCATGGATCGACGGATCCCTCCTCTCCAACCAATGTAATCCCAGGTGCAAGTCCTGAATGGAGGTTAAATGCTCCCACCACTCCCTGGATGGAAATGCCAGTTCTCCCTGGTCCTCTCTACAAATCCTAAGATCCTCTGCCTCCTGGTCCTGGGATTCCCCTTGGCCCCAGCAGATCCCTAACTCTTGGATAATCTTAACACCAGGGAAGGGACAAATTCGAATCTCACAGCTTCAGCTGATTTCTCTAGATGTTGTTTCGCAAATAAGCAAAGGGAGGTTTTTGGAATATTCTAGGTGCCAACATACTCTCCTCTAGAGCTAGGACCAGCAAGAAACAAAGCCTAAGAGAAAAAAAAAAAAAAAAAAAAAAAAAGAGTTCCCCAAGATATACAAAGTGGATGCACATCTGAGTTTTTCTGTGCATTCTGGAGAAAGGCTAGCTAGGATTGGTCAGACCCCGTTCAGAGTTGAAACTTCTTTGGTTAGATACGGACAAAGCTTCTGGAAGTCCAGCCTTATTCTTCTTGTCAACGCAGGTGGATAGTTACTTGTGTGCTCATCACCACTGACTGCCCACAGAGTTAATCAAGCCCCTGGCTACTCTCCTGCAGGGCTTGTGCATTGTTCCTCTGGCATTGAGTGATTCCTGGGTTTGGGCAAGCTCCAGGCGCTCCGTGTGTACAGGATACCTCGGTTCGCAACTAGAAACACAGTGCACGCAGAGATAGGGGTCTGAGGAGCCCGTAGCAACTCACGGCGCGGAAGAAGGGGTGAGCCAACGAGAGAAGCCCACCTGGTTGTCAAGGCCAGGCCTTTCTCTGCGCGCCGGGTGCAGATGGAGTTCGCCCTTTGCGCGGGTGTACTGCGCCTGCTTAAAGAGTCGCTCAGGGGCGGTCCTGGCGGGCCAGCCCCGAGCCGCCTTCCCATTGGCGGGAGGACACGCCCGTCCCCGAGTGAGGGCTTCCAAAGTTTCATTGAAGGTGAAGAAGTGTGCGCCCGCTGGGGAGCCCTGGCTGCGCCTCGGCTAGGGCGAGGCTGCACCGCGGCGGGCGGGGGGCGCGCTAGGCATCCGGATGGCGTTTGAGTTTTCTTTTTAAAATTGAGACAGTGGAGGAGGAAATTGGCATCTGATCTACCCGTTTTGCGCTTTCCTGCCCAGGCTCACAGGATTCCTTCAAGTGCGGGAGGGACTCGCAGCGCCACCGGCGGACAGATAACTGGAGCCCAGCGGTGTCGGGAATGGTCCTGTGCGCCTGGCTGCGCCCACCTCGGTCTCTCTGGCCCGAAGCTGGGGGGCACAGAGGCTGAGCTGCACCACCACCCGGGATCCACAGCCTGCTGCTTGAGGCCGCGGGCTGTAGGACGAGACTCGGGGTCCGGGGGGCAGCTTCGAGAGCCAGGCGCAAGGCAGCGCGCGGCAGCCTGCGTGGGCAGAGGGGCCGGGGCCGGGCAGCAGAGACTCGTTGGCTTCAGAAGGGTTCTGCGCAAAAGGCTCCCCGGCCTCCCCTGAGCGACGCCCCGGGAGCCCGGCCAGAGGACTGCCCTCCGTCTTCGCCCCCTTTCCGCACTGTTCCAGGCCCCTAGGACTCTCCCAAACTGTCCTCCTTCAGGGCCCCCGCCCCGGCTGCCACTGAAGAGGCCGCCGCCACAGGAACCTGAGTTCTACACTTAATGGGCCGGCCGCAGAGGGTCGGGCGCCTGGCTAGGTGGCTGCCAAGAGCCTGGTGAGCGGCTGCCCAGAGCCCTGCGGGCGAGGGGCAGCTGAGAGCGCGTTGAGCGCGCCCTCGGGGCGGAAAGCCCGGAGGCCAGCGAGGAGGCGATGCCTGGGCTGCTTGCTGGTGGTAGGAGGCCCTAGGTGGGCATGGGCCTGGCGTCCCAGCCCTAGGGACCCTCGAGCCTCGCCCCTGCGCTTGGAGTCGCCGAACCGACGCGATGGCCTCGGAAGTGGTGTGCGGGCTGGTCTTCAGGCTGCTGCTGCCCATCTGCCTGGCAGTAGGTGAGTCTAGTGGGCTCCCCAAGGTTACTCGGGGACTGTGAGGAGGGCTTCTTAGTGGGGACTTCCTAGCAAAGTTTAGGGCACTAGTGCTCCCGGATTCGATTCCCGAAGCGTGGGCCAGGTGGCAACAGCGACAGCCGCGCTGTCCCGGTGTCACAGTAAGTCTCTCTCACTTCCCGCTCTGGGGCAAAGGACCGGTGTCTCCCTTCAACGTCCAGCTGCAGAGTCCCGGTGGTGACAGAGATCTACTGCAGGTGCTGGAGACCGTTGTGTTGAATTTAGCCACGCGTGGATTTTTTCTTTTTAATAAGCAGAGTACTGCCTGTGCGCAGAGGATGCAAGTCGCCTGGAAGGCGACAGTGACCCCCCCCCCCTAGGAACCTGAGCTTAGACCTGAGGCTCCCTCCTCCAGGATGTCCTGGGACAGGCAGCACGCAGTGCTCCATCCAGACCACCAGGGGCCATCTCTTCCCTACCCCATATCCCAGTCACCCTGTAGGGAGAAGTGAAAGATCCAATGGAGATTTTTGTTTTTTTTTTTTTTTAAAGAAAAACAGGGACTAGGCACCCCGGGAAAGCCCCTTTTACAAGGGAAGTGTTGGATGCTGGGGCTGAGAACCTATCGAGTCCTGCCCTCCCTCTCTGGGCACTTAGAGGGTTGGAAGCAGGCTTGGAACTCCTTGGGACCGGCCACCGAGAGCCTCAGGGATGCCTAGAGGAGTGCCTCACTATTCTACAGGCTGGCAGGGTGTTGAAAGGATGTAGGTGTTGGTCTAAGGACCAGCCAACGTCTAGTCATGAGGGAGTTTCTGAATTTCTTCTCAAATCCTGCATGTTATGCTGAATCCCACTCCTAAGACTGATAATGGGGCCATGGGAACGTGCTTGGCTTTTCCTCTTCCCACTCCAGAGCTAGAGAATAGAACACTTTACCAAGTAGCAATTGTGTTTACAAAGAGAGGGTGGTCTTTGCACAAAAGGCCACCTTTGTGCCCCTTGCCAGAGGTTAATGACTCAAAATCACACCTGTGTTAAATGTTTTCTTTGTTCAAGAGTATGAAATCCCGATGCAAGCCATCCACAGGATATTGGAGTACTAATTAACACCTTTAGATAGCAAAGTGTCTGGGAGACTTGAGCAGGAGAACCCTCCACGGAAAAGCCAGCTTGGGCAGCAGGAGGGACTCCTATGGGGTTTGCTGGCCTCATCCTCAAAACTGCATTTCAATTTTCAAGGCAGGACCATTTTCCAGGGATCTTTGTTGTCAACAAACTCACATACAGGAGGAGCTCATCTTCAGCGAAACTGACTTGGAGGTTGGTTTGGGAAAGGTTCGCTAGGCACTTTCAGCACAGTGGGTGTCTCTGTTTGGCAGTCACCTCTGCATCTGGAGCCTGGCAGAGTGCCTGGCACATTTAGTATTTGCTGATTGGAAGCTAGAGCCTGAGTTAAGGAGGGGCTTTTAGAGAGAGGGCCGACTTGTGGCCAATGCTGACCAGAAGGGGTCCTCAGGAGTGGCTCTGGGGTCAGAAGCTGCTCCCTCCCCTCTCTGACCTACCATCTCCTCCTTGTTCCCCTCCTCCCTCTCCCTGGGCACTTGCTGGGTTCTGTGACTGTTAGAAGAATAAGACATGGTCATCTGCAGCCAGTTCGGTCCATTCTGTCAAATGAGAGCAGGAATGACCCGTTGATTGCCTGTGACCTCTGCCTAAGCATTGGCTCCTATTGGACATCTTGCTTGTCCCTCATCTGGGAGGCTGGAGCCTAATTATCCTGACTAACCTGGGGTTTTCCACTCCCAGAGGCCCTTTACCAGGATTGTTGCTCTGGCACAGAGTGGGAGGTACAAAGCCCTGGGCGGAGGCCCCAGAGCTTCCAGAGCCCCCAGGGGAGGCAGAATAGGGGCTGCTGCCCGCGGTCTGGGGTCATCCTCCTCCTGGCCTCTTGCCTCATCCCGCCTCTTCCATGGCACCCACCCACCATGGAGGAGTCACCTCCTGCCCGCCTGAGCCCGCAGGTTGTGGGCTTTCTTGGTAGAAGCAGGGCTCCCAGGTGCCAGGATAGTAGCCCCGCCCCCTCTGTTTCCTGGACCACAGAGTCAGCCCAGGGGATGTTGCAGCCTTAACAAGGTCTGCTCCTTCCTGCTTGCTCACACTTCTCTGTGGGAGGACGTGTGTTCATGTGTATGTATGAGTGTAAGAGTGTATGTGTGTGTGCATTTGAGTGAGCTTGTGTTTGAGTATAAGTGTGTGAGTCTGTGTGTGTGAGCATGTGTGTGGAGTGTTATGAGTGTGTGAGAGATGTTTTGGATATGTGGTGTGTTGTTTTTTGTGTGTGAGATGTTACGAGTGGGAGTGTGTGGGGATGTTTTGAGTGTGTGTGGTGTGGAGCCTAGTGGTGTCCCCAGCTCAGCCTAGAGCCTGTTGTTTCCCCAGGAGCCTGCAAGGCATGGGTTCAGGGAGAGCAGGGGCTGGCTGCCCCAGGAAGGCAGAGGAGGAGAGCATCTGGGGATGTGGCCCTAAATCTCCGCTGGACTTTCGCTACTGCCTGGAAGACAACCCACACCTGGAAGGCTAATGGTGCCTTCCAATGGCTGAGCTTCAACAGGGTGGTGGCTGCCACCTTGATTCTCTTCTTGAGGAAGTGGAGATTTCAAGGTTATTGAAGGGTTTTCTGATCTATCTACTCTCCGGGGGCTACTAAATCAAGCATCCAGCTTTCTTAACATCCTGGGCAGGGAGTGCAGCAATCTGCTTGCCCTTAGAATGGATCTCACACCTTCCCCATCTATTCTGATCTTGGGCAAGGCAGCCTTCAAAGTCAAGCCCTGGCAGAATCCTGCGGCTGGCTTCCCTTTAAACCCCCATTTCTGTAGCACTGAGGTGGAAGCCTCCGCCCTCATGTCTTCACCTAATGATGGGGGTGAGAACCAACTGTCTTGTGTTTAATCTGTTGCTAATTTTTTTTCCCCTGTGAAAGAAATGAAAGGGCAGTGATAAGTGATACCAGGGCTCTTCTATGCAGGTGTTATCAGATTCTTGAGTGTTAAAAGCAGACAAAACCATAACAGAATGTGGTGTTCATCATCCAAAATGAACATGTCCTGACAGATGTGCCTATATCTATAGCCACCACAGATTTGAATATCTCCAAAAGACCTGTGACTTCTTGGTGGCCCTCAGAGTTTTCCTTATGCATAATATATGAAAATGGCAAAAACCTTCTGTAATATCATGCAGCCTTTCATAGTGAAAGCAGTAAAATGGTCTTTGTTGAGCACTTTACAAATGTCTTTTCTTTTTACACAATTGTTTTCCCACCCATCTTTAAGTACATGACTGAGTTTGTTCCAAGGTTAGGAGGGACTAGGGATATTTTGATCACTGGCTCCAACCGGTTTATTCCATCTTGCCTAGGGTTGCTTGGAGTTCCCCAAGGTCTTGTCCAAAGAGCCAGCATACTCACATTCAGGGAGGGAAGAGAAGGGAGGACACTGGACTTGGACAGTACCAAGGGAGAACAGAGGACAGAGACCTAGGTAGCTCCCCACCCCAGCTCCTGCTCCCCCTAAATGGAGGGTGAGAGGTTAGGAAACAGCAGAGAAATAAAGGGCTGCATAGGTTACAGTGTTCCCAGGAAAAATTATACTTGGAAAATATTGCAATTCCAGGAATATTCTTTAAAATTCCCTTTGGAAATAGCTGCATTAAAATCATAGTAAAAATATGTGGTCACTTTTGAAATATGTCTAGGTCTAGCTCTCTAAACACAATTTCTTTCTATAGTATATTTATTTTCTCTATGTAGCAGATATCTTCTTCTTCTCCTTCTCCTTCTCCGTCTTCTTCTTTTTATACCAGGGATGGAACCCAGGGGCACTTAACCACTGAGCCACATCCCCAACATTTTTATTTTTTATTTTGAGACAGGGGTCTCGCTTAGTTGCTGAGCCAGGCTTTGAATTCATGATCCTCTGCCTCAGCCTTCAGAGCTGCTGGGAATTCAGAGGTGCGCCACTGCACCTGGCTTCCATATGTAATTTTGAAGTCCCACTTAAACACAGTTCAAGACTCACAAATGAAGCTAATTTGAATCTAATCAGCATGGATTTTTCTTGATCAGTGTTAGTCTGGCTTGCTGCTGCCACCTTGCTCAGTGGTTCCAGCTGCTGAAGGATCCCTGGAAAGCACTTAAAGTAACTTTGCTTTTAGCCACACCTTCTCGGCCTTGTAGAAGTAGATACTATGTCCCACTCTCAAAAATAACTGAAAGGATGGAAATAACTGAATGGATTTGACATGTATAGCATGCAGAAGTTTTCTGATTATGACCTGCTTTTTTTAATTCTTTGCACACTATCCAGCATGAAACCAGGATATTATTATGTTGAACGTGTTTAGAGTCTTGTATGTATGTGAATTTGCAAATACTAAAAACATTTTGTTAAAGCAGAAGCAGATCTGGTCTGTGTTGTTTCTGCCAGTTAGTATTTGGGCCTTCTGGTATCATTCCACTAGTTATCTGAGGGTGAAGATTTTTCAAAGACTAACTGATTTCTTAGAAAGTTAATGGTTTTGGGACCCAGTCTGAGATGATTGCCCCCCTCATAGTTTTCCAACTCTGAGCTCGACAGCCTACTTCAGGTTCAATGGGGACAACACAAAGCACACCATGTCCCCTGCAGCCTCCTCTGCCCGCTCAGGCCTTCTGAGTGGAGTGGACAAACCATTATCGACACCTTCACCTGCACGTTTGCCAGGAGCCTGTCGATGCCCCTGCCCTCAAGGGCAGGCCCTTTCCAACCAGGAGCCGCCTTCAGAGCCGTCCCTCTAGGTTCATTCTGCTCTTTCTTCTTGGCCCACCAGGGAGCCGTGGCTTCCCCTCTAGGTCCCAGAGCAGGGAGAGTCTCAGGTCTCCTTCTTGGCTCCTTTCTACCTTTGCTGTGTGTGAAGCCCAGGGTGCTTTCCTGTGCTCGGAGCTCTCCAGGAATTTCTTCAGCAAAGGGGCCTGGGCTTCTTTGAGGGCTTGAGTGCTTTTCAGCCTGAACCTCATTCAAAGCAGGCAGTCCCCTGTTGCCTTTCTCCTTAGGCCCACCACCGGGCCAGTGGCCTACCAGCTGGTATTCCTGTCTTGGCAGGAGATGGGCTCTTTCCTTTTACTGACAAATGGTTCTAAACAGAGGTGGGTCTTGTGTTCCTGAGTTCTCTTGTCAATATGCGTTCCTCAGGGCATGAGACAGATAAGACCAACATGAAGTGAAGGTGTAGGCAGTCAAGTTTGTGCGCTTGCCGTGCTCCAGGAGACACCCCAGGGATGTAGTCCTTGCTCTGCCATCTTGCAGGACATGCTCAAGGCAGCCTGACATTAGGTCCATATCAAGCTGAAGGATGCAGGAAGCAAATGCAGGAAGGACCCTTCTTTCCACTATGTAAGGCTGCAACTTGGGAGTTGCATGAGTGTGCTAACTAGCTAATGTGTGCTAGTGTGCAATAAATAGCAGCTTTTATTCTTGCAGTCTGATGCTAAGCAATTATGTTAGTTGGGTCGAATTTATGGGCTAGTTTGAGGGCCTGTCTATCAAGAGTAGCCCCTTCCCATGGGCAGAGTTCAGAGTCACAGTCAGTGTAAGTGGTGCTTTGACACACTGTTGAAGGCTGAGGATGACCCTGTCTTGTTCCCTCCCCACAGTGAGACACATTGGAAGGTCTCTGTGCCATTGCTCATTTTTATCTTTGAAATAATGTGACAACTGTGACATCTTAATTTCCCTTGCCTAGCAATAGGGTGCTTTGTTCACACTCCTTACAAAATTCTCTTCTTAGTACTTCCCTTCTCTGTGTCTGCAAGTTCAGGAACTCTGTATAAGGGGCTTCTTGTTGCTATCCCCAGCACTAAATGACTTCCTAACATAGGGCAGCCATTTGAAAAAATGCCGGTTTTGAATTGTAGGTTTTTCTATTGTGCCTGATTACTGTATAAGGGCTGAGCACTGAACACATATTTTCCAATTGATTAATTAAAATATTTATTGGCTAAATTTCTTTCTCTTGAATATCTCAGAAATTTGAACCTAGAGTTAAGGTCTAACTTCCTATAGCTGTTGGTTTCTAAGTCTTTGAATATAAAATTCATAACAGCGTGTAACACTCTCCCTGACTTTCATAAATGAGCATTTTATCAGTATTGCAATTAATGCATTTTACTTGCTTTGCAGTGAAGAGAGAAGGAAAAAACCCATTTGACAATGTAAAGTTTGACCGGAGCATCATCCTTGAAGTGCATATTATTTTTTTAAAATGTTTTCAGCTCTTCTGGAACCACACAAATCGATCTGTTTTCTCTTGTGGTCAAATCCTCTAGGTCAGCAGTTTTGGCCACAGATTCAGTAAAGGAGGAAGAACACAGAGCCTTAACAAGATGGTGATTCAGAACCAGAGTGCCATGGAGTGTGCACATTGAGTTATCACACCCTTCCCTTCTCTGTCCCCCACTGTACGTGTGTGCCAGCTGTGTTGGGCTTGGCATTGCTGCAGGAACATGGACCCTTGTTAGAAATAAAGGCAGTGAAGAATCTGGGAAGGACCCTGGTCTGCAGGTCTAGTGAGAAAGTCTGGATCCTGCTTATAATACACTCATTATTCTGCCAAGTCACGGAAACTCTCCATTCTTCAATTACATTATCTATAGAATGAGATGTTCAAAGCTAAGAAATACTTTCATGGTTTAACAGGGTTATTTCTGCACCCGCATTTTTTAATGTGAGAAAGGTACGACCACAAACCACCATTTCATAGCCAGCATTTTTACATCTAACTTTTCTAGTCTCTAATACCCATCCAACTTATGTGGCTAAAGACTTGCTTCAAAGGAAGGTGAGGCACTGCTAAGTAAAATAGCTTTTTATCCCATTAGCTGTGGGAGTGCAGATGTCACACAGAGCTGGTCATGGGGACAGACATTCTGGTCCAGGCTTTGCAGCTCTTCCCTCACCTGCTCTGCTTTCAGACGTGGAAGATACCTCACCTCGCCAGTGACAGCAACAGGAGCAACAAGAGGCATGATTGCATTTGGTCTCTGCAGAAGTAAAGGACTTGGAGTGCCCAGCTTGTGCTCAGTCATGCCTGTGAAGAAAACCAAGCCACAGTGTGGGGTAGCTGAGGCTGCATGGTCTTGTAGAAACACAGAGTTATCTAAATAAGATTTGAGTCAGGAAAATAAATTTTGAGTAATACACTGAATTTAATCAGCATGACATTACAATGACATTGTAGACCTTGGGCGAACTTAGCTAGATAATTCCATTATTCATGAAAGAAAGGGGAGGCTGCTCAGAATCCTTAGATGCCCATAGAAAGGAGTCCCAGGGGAGGCCCCATGTAGGTGTGCTGCAGGGCCTCAGCACCAGCTACAGAGTGTGAGCTTCCTGCATTCAAAGCCCTCCACCCTCCTCCTCCTCTTTCAGACTAAAAATCAGAGCTGGTTCACACGCACTAGGCTAATTCTGACTTATGTTGGTCCTGGGGTCAGTCTCGCTGGTAAGCACTGGAATGTTCTCTGCTAAAGCCAGGCGTGCTACCTGCATGCCAGACAGGCTTGCTGTGGCTCCAGGCTTTTGATCACCCATCTTCAGCCAGGAGAGAGGACTAGAGTCAGGTTACAAGGCTTTGGGAAGAGGGAGAGTCATTCAGTGGGATTTGTGTCTTGTGAGCCAGTGTTTTCCAGAAGCCTCCAACTACCTAGAATTTTTCATTAACAGCCACAAACAACCTTCAGCAGTAGTTTCAAAGCCTTCTGGGCTTTGCTTGTGCATCTCTTTAGGGCTCACTGCAGTATCCATCCCTAGGGGCACTGCCGGACCACCAGCTCATTTTCTGGATTCAGCTCAGATAACTCTGGGCTGTTCTCCCACGTTAGAACCCCCTGCATGTTATGCCAGTCTCTCACCTGGGGCTACTGTAAAGGATGCCAGGTAGTCCTCAAAGGCATGTCTTAAAATCGTATAAAATAATATTTTTAGCAATTATTTCTAGAAAATAAAGGCATATCTTCCCCCAAATTATTCAGAAGGGAACAAATTGCAGATGTGATCTTAGCTTATGGTATGGATTGGTCATTTGTTCCAATATGTTCCTTCTCATGTGTTAACTCTCTTCCTAGAATGCAAATTTCAAATGTAATGCTGATCTTCCCAGGGCAGAGCAGTGTGCTGCTCAGGCAACCTGTCTGGGCTACTTGAGTAACAGGAGCCACACTGTGATGTTCCATAGATTAGAACATGCAAGGAGAACATTCTCTTTACTAGAACACTTTTGAGGTGTGGCTTGGATAGTCCACTGGTGATTGTTTCTTTCAGTCTGTTTTAAAAAATCATCCTCTGTCTGGTTTTGGTCAAGTTTTTCCTGCTCCTCTCATGGGATCCATGTGCATTTTCCAGAATCTGTCAAAATTCATGCAGTCACCTAAAACAATACGTGTGCCCCTCTTTTGCTATCTTAAAACAGGCTGTTCTTTACTCCGAAGACCAGTGGAAACCCATGTCTGTTTCTTGATTGCTCTCTGTCTTTGTAGGCATTGATGCTTTCTAGGCTTCTTTTCTGGCTATTGCTCAAGGGGAATTTGACCTTTTTTAAATTTTTAATTTTTTAAATATTTATTTTTTAGGTGTACATGGAATTTTACCATTTTTACAAATCTTATTGTGAAGGTCTCCAGGTATCTCTGTAGTTCCCGTCTTCAGACTCCTGGGTCAGTGGTTGGCACTATTCCTATCTTGGTTCCTAATAGAAACAGAAGAAAAAGGCTTTGTTTTGTATGCCTTGTTTTTTCTTTCTCCTTCACAATTAAACAATATAAGGAGAGGGATTTAAAGAGTGGTTGAGGAGGTACCCTGGAGTCTGCAGCTCGGAGCTGAGGCCCTAAAGGATTTTGTGTTCTCCATTCCCCACCAAGTCATTGTTCATGGGCTCTTTGAATTTATGATGCAATTCTTATTGGGAAACATTTTTATTTTGCGAAGACGTTCAATGTCTTAAGTCAGCATTTTGTGTCAGCGAGAGATTAAGAAACTTACATGATTAGGTATTTGTGAGAAGTGCCAGCTAAATAAATCAGATGTTCTGCACAGCAAGGCTGGTCAGAGGCTTGTGTCTGCTGCAGTTGTGAATCTCTCTGAGTGAGTTTGAGGTGTGCTTCCCCGTCCCACTGCTGGACTCCTGCTCCCTCCTATGGCACTCATGTACTTGCTCCTTGATCTGATGAGCAGTCTTTCCCTGGACCTCAGCTTGCACATGGCCCACTCAGGGCTGTGCTTGCACACCACCCAGGCCACCCTGCTCACTCACGGCACTGCTTCTGTCCTTCTCCCCCATGCTGGTTCTGTCTCACTTCTTTCATGCCAATGCATGCTTATTTATCACTTTCTGACTCCCATTCCCTCTGATGTCCTAAGACGGAAGCATCTGAGCCCAGAAGAGAAGAACCTGTTCCCTGCTATCTCCCAGCTCTGCCCTGAGTATCTCAGGTGGGGCCTGGCCCACGGGAAGAAGGCGCACACTCAGCACTGGCCTTAAATGACCACCCAACTGCCATGTTCTTTCATTCCTCCATTCAATTAAGTCTCAGTTACCCATCTGTAAAACAGAGGGTATAATATTGCCTACCTTATAGGATCACTGGGGAGGCTAACCAAAATTGTTCTGGGGCCAGGGGAGAAGCTCAGTGGTAGAAAGCATGAGGTCCTAGGTTTGATTCTCAGCACCACAAAAATATAAAAATAAAAATTAATGCCCTTAACACGTTGTTAAACACTAGGTAGCATTTATTAAGCACTTAATATAAAAAAAATATTGTGATGGTGATCTTTTATTGCTTTATCCATCAATTTTGGTCAATCAATGTGGCTAGATTCTGACAATGCAAAAAAATGTGTAAGGCTTGTTCTCTGCTTCTGAGATTCCTTTTAGACCTAAGGTAGCCCAGGGTCTCCACTGAAGTCTGAATGGAAAGTTGCAGATGGTGTCCATCAGGTCTCTGCCTTCTGTCCTTCAGTACTTTGATTGATCTCGGAGGTGGTGGAGAAACTGGTCTTTGCAGAGGGAGGAAGAGCTCCTGGTGAGCCAACAGTGGCTCTTTCCTAGGCCCAGGGCACAGTAAGCTGAGAGTCAGTCTGGAGCAATGCAATGAGGTGTGTCCTGAATTGAGGACCAGAAGATGGAGGGGAGTCCTGCTGGACCAGTTAGAGGCCACCCCTTGCCATCAAAACCCACTTTCAGAAATGATCAGCAAACAAAACTGTGACTGAAAAAAATAAAAAAAAAAAAGGTTGATTCTTCTGGTAATATGTTTAAATAGGGGACAATCTTTAAAGCAAACTGTGCATGGAGTTGTTTGGGCCAGTTCTCTGTGCTGTTGGCCTTTGGTAGACACAGAATGAAGGAGCGGACTGGTCTCCAACTAGCCCCGATGTCCTAACCAGTTGGCTGCTAGATTTAACATCAGTCTGGGGGCTGCAGGCGTGAGTGGTAGAGCACCTGCCTGGCATGCACAAGGGCCTGGGCTCTATCTCCAGCACCAAATTTTAAAAATCAATAAAAGAACTCTAATTTAGACCCAGGAGTACCTATTGGCTGAAGGTGACTGTCGTTGGGGAATAGCTACAGTCACTACACAGACTTGGACGCCACCCTAGCTATGTGCCTCTTGTCTGTTGGTCTTCCTGTGGCTATATTTCCTCCACAGTGTACACTGTAACTGCCCTGGAAGCCCATGAATCGGTGATGGAATGGCTCTCCTATATTTCTCTTGCCTTATCTTGGACATGCCTAGGCACTTCATGCAATCAAGTCGATGAAAGCCAAGGTTGGCAGGGACATCTAAACACTCTGGAAAAATTGGCACTGTTCAAAGAGAGAGTACGAAATTACTTCAGCCAGAGCTATAATGTCCTGTCTTGGTCCAGAGTCTCTTTCTGGCACAGTGCTTCTCAATCCTGACTTTGAAGACTCTCTCTCTCTCTCTCTCTCTCTCTCTCTCTCTCTCTCTCTCTCTCTCTCTCTCTCGTTCATTATGGTTACAGCAGGACTTTATAAATACCAGGACGCTCTTCCCTGAAGGTTCGTCCTTCATTTAGAATGGAGTGCGTCTTTATTTCCTCAGACAGATTGAGGAAACGATTCAACAGCTTTATGAAGTGCGCCGTCTTCAGTGTTACACAGGCGTTCTGTCAGCTGAACAGAGTCCCCCAACTGTGCTGTGACAGCAGTGGCTCATTTCCTCCCTCAAGCATCTTGAGACAGAGCTGGGTTTTAAAGTCGCTGAAAGGCCGCATTCAGCTTTGTGAATTCTGTAACAACACTGAGCACTTAAAGACGATGCCCTTTATGTGTTGGGCACGTTGCAGATTATAACATGTTCACATGTTTTTTGCATGGTAAGCTCAAGAGGGCTAGGATTGTTTTCTTGTTTTGTAGGATACTGCATCCCCTCTTAGATGCCTGGCACATGGGGGGTATGCACATACTATATTAGTGTGTGTATATATGGGGTGGGTGGGTGTCTCATTTAATAGCTTCAAATGCTCTGCAGAACAGAAACTACTCTTGAATTTTCACGGTAAGGGTGGAATGAAGAAATAGATTTCTCACAACAACAACAGAAATTCAGAAAAATTAAGTGACATTTATTTATTTGATGGGTCAGTTATCAGACAGGTGGTGGACTAGAATCTGGACATCAGATACTCAATTTTCATCTAGTATACTTTTAGCAACACAAATGCTTTTCTCAAGTATTGGTATTTGTAAATGCTCCTAATCTGAGTCTGTATTTAGAGGAAGCGTTTTGCTTTTTAGATAACATTTGTCGAATATCTTAGTGATGGCATTCATTATCATTTGCACCTGCTGAGGAGAAGGCTACAGAAAGATTCCCTGGCTAATTGTTTATAGTGAGACTGCCAGAAGTTGGACCTTAATAATATCTGTCTACTGAGGGTTTGCAAATGCCTGCGTGAGATGGGAAGAAGACCTTTGGTTTGGTGCGTGAACTTGTGATGGTGCTTATATGTTCCGTGGACATCATAGCTAGGCTTCCTGGGAACAGAACATGGAGGACTTACCTGCAGATTAAAGGGAGGTTGAAGTCACTGGTATTTTGGTCATGAGAACAGGTGCAAAGATGCCCACTCATTGCTGGATTTGAGTCTGGGCTAGAGATCATGTCCACTGCTGGCCTACCTGTGGGATCATGGAAGACTTTAACCTGTAAAACCTTTTGGAATTCCAATGAAAGTCTGGCCAAGAGGTAATTGGGAATGTCGGGGAATGCAAGCAGCTAATGAACAGAGTGAATTCTTCAGATATGTGAAAGTGAAAAAACACTCCATCAACTTTATTGATTAATGGAAAATAGAGTTGATATGAGTTTTGTATTTTTAATATAATTTTATATTTCTTCACAAGGTGATTTGTTCAAACTGAATGGGATTTAATTGGCATATATTTGAACTTTTTAAAATGTACATTTAGGAAGAGGAAACACATATTCTCTCTGACTACAGGTTACAAAGCTACAGACTCTCTAGGAAACGTAGTCAGGCATTCGACTCTCACATCCTCAGAATCCTGTTTCTAAGATTATGAAAATGTGTCTATAGATTTAGATAACTAGAATTTCCATATATTGATGAAACTTTGGTGCTTTCTGTTTTAAAAATTTTATTCTCAAGGCCTTAAGTCCTTGGATCAGCGTCTTTCAGGCAGTGGTGGGTGGAATCAGTTGGTTTTTTTGCTGACTAGGACACGCCCTGGCCCTTTGCTTTGGCATGGTGAGGTGCTGTGTGCACAGCAGGTGCCCCCTGAGACCTGGGGTCAGGAAGGGGGGATGCATTCATCCTGTTGAAATGTGGACATGCCCAGCTTCCCTTGGGAGGTGAGGAATGCACTGCAGTTGATTTAGCCAAGATGTAAGTCAACAAAACATATCTTTTCAAGGAGAAACTACTTTGTGGCAAATATTTTTCAATGAAGAGACTTCTCTTCAGCTTGCACATGGCTCGTGGTGATATGACCTTGCAGGTGCTTTGTGACATATGTGAAGTGTAACATAGGCCTATTGATCTTCTCTGGTAGGCCATCTCTGTCGTCATTGTAACCATGGATGGTTCTGGAGTGCTGATTGGCACTTGGACTTCGAGGCAACCACTTTGTTGAGGGCATTTGGGGCTCTATGTAGTGTTGATTGGTGCCGTTGGGTTCAATTTGATTATCTTGAGGGTAACCGTTAAAATGATGATACAGAGGTAAACTGACCTCTCAAGCTTGTCTTTGGAAACGAAATCCACTACTACAAGATCATGAAGCATCCAGTAGTCACTAATTCTAAGTGGCGGTTGATTTTTCATTGCTTTCGTATTTACACAATTGTTTATTTGCTGTAAGAAACTCTGAGTCGAGTAGCTTAGTACATTTAAGCCATAGAGAGGAAAGTTGCTTTGAAGAGTTGCCTCTCACATCCTTTCCCTCCTGTGCTGTGGCTGGACTTGACAGGAGGTAACATTTAGATGTATTTGTATCAGAGCATTGGGCTACATGCAAGTGAGCCAAGTTTGCCTTTATGCTCAAGAACCCAGTTTTGTGGCTTGTCCCTGCTCTCAACCCAGCTGGCTGCTGGGTAACATTTCACTGTGCTAATGTAACCCATAGGGGTCAAAGCAGCTGTTAGCAGAGCAAGTCATACAAGTCATGGTTCTTTTGAAGAATAATTAGGCAAAGACAGAAGTTGATGCTTTCTAAATGGAATCACAAAAACCTGGTTTTATTTTTAATCAAATACAAATATTGTTCTGTTTTTTTTTCCCTTCACACAAAGAACTATTCTTTCCCCCCTTTTTAGCATTATTATAATTCAGCGAAATTGTTGATTATTCCAACTTCATCCTGCCAACCAATTTATCACCTTTTAGAGATTCTACCAACAAACTGCAACTATGTAACTACAGGACACAGGTGTCTCCCAGGGTGGCTTTTCTATATTCCATATATTCTCAAGATAGATAATTGGAAATTCTTGCCTTGAGTCTAACTGCCTGTGATCACAACCAAGATATTACTTGAACTGTATGTTCTTTGTCAGGCTCGTGGCTATTCTTGGTATGAGTAACCTGATCTGATGGATTAATGATTTTTATTTGACCAACTCATTCATTGTAAAACTCATAATTAAACATTGCATGTTTTTTAGTTATTTAACCTTAAGAAATTATTTTACAATAAAATCAGGGCTTGTACGAAATTTCTCATACTTTTTGTTTCTTCCCCCTCCTTTTACTTTCTTTTAACATTATTTTGTTCTCAAACATTTGGCACTGGGGTGGCATTTAAATGCGCCCCACAGGTCAGGTGCAATCGATTGTGCTTTCCTGTGTTGTTTAATGGCCTGATGCCCTTTGGAAGAGCCTGTTCTTCTCAGGGCTACTGGGAAGGGAAGGGTGGTAGCACATCTCAGAGTCCTGTCTCCTGGCATCTCAGTCAGTCCTTCAGTGGGATAAGAAAAGAAGCAGGTGTGCAGGAAGGTCTGGCCTGGGACAGCACAGGCATCTCTGGCCCTCCTGGTAAAGCACTGGAGAGTGAGATGCACCCTGGGATGACCCCACGGGCTGGATCTTCACTCTAGCTGGGCTTCAGCTACACCTATTTACATGACAATAGCACCCCAAGAAGTCATTTACACAAGTACAAGGAGAGGCAGTGACCCTAACCAAGGTAAAAATAATGTCCTTGCTGTGGACTGTGTCAAGAAGTTGGCAAGGACTGAAGGAAATATAAAAATTGTCACATGCATGCCGACAACATAAAGTTTTAGCCATCTAACTAGTAAACAAACAGGAAGTGCAGTGTTCTCAGTCAGAGAGTTAGAAGCCACGATGCTGATCTTTCAATGCAGCCACTGTGTCCTTTGGCTCCACAGCAGCTGCCCTGGAATACGAACATCTTAGAGGAATTCCATCCAGGGAGGCAGAGGCACCTGCTGCACAGCCTTGTCAGACCCTTTGATGCTCCTGATAAAGATGACACCTCAGAACCCCCTCTGCTCAACAGCTCCTCAAACCCAGCCTTTAATTTTTAATTTTTTTTTTTTTATTTTGGTACTGGGGATTAAACCCAGGGGCACTTAACCACTGAGCCAAGTTCCCGGCCCTTTTTATTTTGTATTGTGAGACAGGTTCTTGCTAAGTTGCTAGGGCATGGTTAAGTTGCTGAGGCTGGCCTCAAACTTGGGATCCTCATGCCTCATCCTCCTAAGTCACTGGAATTGCAGGTGTGCACCACCACACCTGGCAACCCCAACCTTTTAAAAATGCTGCTTGTACCTTTCAAGTCAATACCACATTTTTATCCCATATGCAAACATTCAAGAGCAAATTTTCTGACCATCTCAATTTGGGAACTTTAAGATTTACTGATGCAGAAATAAGTAAAATTTAAGGAAAACTTTTTTTGGGGGACGAGAGGCATACTAGAAATTGCACCCAAGGGTGCTTTATCACCGAGCTACATCCCCATTTTTTTTTTCTATTTTGAGGCAGGGACTTGCTAAGTTGCTGGGGCTGGCCTTGAACTTGGGACACTTCTGCCTCAGCCTCCCAAGTCATTGGGATTCCAGGGGTGGGCCACCATGCCTAGCTGGGGAAAACGTTCTCAACAAAATCATTCTTGCATGTTGCATTTATGTAAGTCAGCACATGGTCAGTATCCCCTTATCCACAGGTAAAGCTGTAGTTAATGCCACTAGTTGCATCTTAATTTCAGGAATGCTGTGACTATTCTGTTGATGGTTTGGGGTTGTGAAGTTGGGAGTTCCTAAAGAATTGAGTGAGTGTTTATCAGCCAATCAGACAAACCCTTAGTGGTGGTTATTTATGGTTCAGATAGTAAAGCCTGTATCCTGGAACAACTTTTTATAGTGCCCTTGGGTGACAGTGTCATTTTATTTTTCCTGAAGTGCTCCGTGAAATCATGGCTCATGACACTTCATCCATGTCCATTCTTTCCTGCAGCTTAGGTTGTCAGTGTCTATCCCAGGGTGAATTTTGAAGTTTTTCCAATTTGAAGATCTCCTTGGCATTTAACTATAGAGTTCCTTTAACTAAAGGAATCATATTTTGCTCTACGCAAAAAGGACTTTCAATTCAGAGTCACTGCGTAGCAAAGGGAATTTGCAAATTTATTTATGGGCACCCAAGGGACAAGCCAAACAAGCCTTGTACTCAGGGGTCTTAAGTACATCTCCTGTTAGTGTCTCAGAGGCTCAGGAGACTCTCAGGGGGCCACTATTCTTAAGAAACTTCCAAAATCAAATACCACGTGGGATCTGCCAGGCTAGGCACTGACAACATTGGGCATATTTTCACTTTTAAAATTATTTAAAAAAATCTTTATGGTGAATGTTGGAAAACTGCAGTTAACATGGAGACTCATTTTATAAAGTACTTTCTCAAGCCTACTGTTGTGTCTATTATTCAGCTTTAAGTTGTAGAAATAGCTTTCCTTTCAGTTATTGATATTTCCTCCTGAAATTAGACCTGATATTTTCATCCTAAACTAACACAGAAGTGAAATATCTGTTGATCCTTGAAGTTTCTTCACAAAATGCACATAGGTATTTGTATTTATCAAACTGAAGCATACAGCTTCTTTTTAATGGCTGTGATGATTATTCATATACTTTACTGGAACACAAACTTAATTTAATTAAATACAGCACTTGAAGTATTTGGAATGCTTATGTTTTAGTGCAAGAATTTTGTCTAATACCATGGTTTCCAGAAAAAAAATAAAAGATTCCCAGATAAATTTGAATTTCAGAAAAAAAACATATACATATGTATTTTTTTAGCATACTATACTCTTGCAGTATTTTGAACACTTAGGGCTACATGTGATATCCTCTGTATTCATAGATTTTTGCACAAAACATGCAATTCAATACTTATGTAAAATTTGCACGCTTCTCTGTTTGTATTATCTCATAATACTACTTCTATCTTGCTAAGTGGGCTTTGGAGTTCTAATTTCAATGGCTGTGTACCATTACCATGAGGTCATTCCCATGCTTATCGATGTTTCCCTGTTTTAGATATATTGGATATTTCAAGTATTTTCATTTAATTAATTTAAAGCTCTACTTTCTTGAATTCCAAAAGATTTTGAAGGGACAGAGATAAATCTAAACAAGGATTTTTGTTCTTTTGAAAAATTTTAAAAGTAACTTTTTGTGGGCTATTTTAGTGTTAATAATCACTTATGAAACTTAATTCATAAGTATTATAATGCATGAGCATATTGACTTGATTATCTCACACACTTAGAATGTGAGCATTTATTTCTGAATTCCATGTTTTGATGAATACTTATTGAAATGTCATTGTCCAGTCAGATGTCCCAAAACTTCAAAGCTCTTAAATACTCCAGAGGAAACAGCTGACTAACCTGTAAAGCATCATCTCTAGAGAGTGGCAGATGAATAAAAGGAGGGGAGGGACCTGTCTTAGTGGTTCTGGGTTTCTGAGTGTGCCCTCACTGTTGAGGATTCCAACACTTTGGCTCAGTCACTCTAACTGCTCCAGGTGCTGTGTGACCTGAGCAGTACTTTTGGCCTTGAATTGACAGAACCAGCCTGTGAGTTTCTTTGAGCTTCTCTGATGGCTTTGAAGCCCCTCAAGCTTTTTTTTTTTTTTTTTTTTTTTTTTTTTTTTTTTTTACTCTTGTTGATAATTTGTGATATGTGAAAACCTGTTGCTGACACTCGCTGTCTTTTTCAGATACATGGGGAAGAAAAACAAAAACCAAATACAAACCCCATTTTCTCTTGATCGCCACCTTATCCATTGTATCCACAGAATTTCGTTGCTTCATTTACACGCAGAGAGCCAGCGGAGGCCTAGGAGATGGTGTGTCTCCATTCTGAGCCAGGAGTCTCAGCACCTGCTGGCGTTGGCTGGGAATGTGCCTTCTAGCCCACCCAGCCCTGGTGGCTTCAAGGTTGGGTGCTAAGAGCCACAGCCAAGTAATATGATGCATGGCATTTTTGGTTGAAAGGTGATGCCAGCAAGCCATTGAGATGATATAATTATGTTAAGATCTGCATTCATATGGATATTGGACTCCTGCTGTCCACCTTGGCCCTGTTAGCTCAGTTGGTTAGAGCTTGGTGCTGATAACTCCAAGGTCGCAGGTTCGATCCCCATACAGGCCACCAATTGCTGCAGTCTGGCTGGGCACAAAATCATGAGCCACTCAAGCAGGAACAAACTTTATTTTTGAAACTGCCGCCAATGCCCCATATGCTCCAGGGAAGATTGCCAACCAACTCACATGGCCATTCTCCTGGACCCCAACAGGAAGTCCCTCCTCCGGAATTCCCTCCTACCGCACTTCCCCAACCAATGGGAACTCTCCAGGAGTCCAGTAGCAGGCTGAGGTGGACAGTAGGAGTCCAATATCCATATGAATGCAGGTCTTAACATAATTATATCATCTCAATGGCTTGCTGGCGTCACCTTTCAACCAAAAATGCCATGCATCATATTACTTGGCTGTGGTTCTTAGCAGGTGGGAACCAGCCCAGCCCCTGCCTTGCCAGGGCTGCAAATGACTTGAGAATCTCAACATAGGTCTGGCCAAGTTTCCTCTCTCAGCTGAAAACTTTAGGGGGAGGAAAATAGGTTGGACTCCTTGTTCTGTTAGCTTTTCATTGACATTGCCACTTATATAAAAATCCAATCCCACTGACAGGAAATGAAGGTAGGGGTATTCAAAAACTCCTCCTCAAATTTAAGACCAATCAAGAAGGACTGTGGGAGAAACAATCTTGGGCTGTGTGGTCTTCAATCAGGGATCATGGTCTGAAATATCTTGAGCATAAAAAAGCAATGGAAGGAGGTCTGTTTAGATATCTGGTTTTTATAACTGTTCATGGAACTTATTTCTCCTTAAATATACTTCATCTTTTAGAAGCGGTTTTAGGATCACAGCAAAATGAAGGCATAGGCACAGAACTCTCATGTGACCCTGTTCTTACACATAGTTCCCCTGGGACTATAAGGTGTACACAGGTGCACACAGATGAACAGAGGTGTACATTTGTTTAGAACTAGTGAGCCCACATTGATACACCGTTATCACACAAAGCTCATTGTTTACATTATGTCAAATTTTTAAAAATCATAAGTATAATATTAATCATCAGAATGGATCTTCCTCTGTTGTTACAGTATGACATAGTTTTCTACTCTACCCTCTGCGTATGAGTGTGCCCTTACTGTTGGGGATTCCAACACTTTGGCTCAGTCAAAGTGAAAATATTTAGTAAAGTTTTTATAAAATTTCTCACAAAGTAAATCTCCACATAAAGGCATAGAAAAGTTTAATAAACTCCTCACCCTTATAAGTGTTCAATTTAAAGCATCTTTACACTAGTTAGAAAATTTTTAGTTCTGAAGTCTGTAGTGGATATCAGTTTGATGAGGAAGGAGTCTAGGAGTCAGAGATATCAGGAACCCAGCCAGGGATTCATTTATCCAATGCTATAAGCAAACACTTTGAGTAGTCTAAGCTCTTGTTTAGACTCAGTAAATTTGACTTAGTCAATTTGAAATGGCATTCTCAGTTATTTTTGTTTCATGTATTTAGGAGGATTAAATTTTCTGAAATGTTTCAATCATATGTTCTTTTTCCTGTGCTTTTATAAAAATTAATTTTAATAGTGCATTCTAGAATAAATCCATTTTACTCCCGATGTATTTTGGCTCTTTTAATATTTAAAAAAAAATTTTTAAATAACTTTATTTTATTTATTTTTGTATGTGGTGCTGAGGATGGAACCCATTGCCTCACATGTGCTAGGCAAGTGCTCTATCACTGAGCCACAAACCCAGCCCTAGATCTTTTAATACCGATATGCCATTAATTATTTCCTTTCTTAGGGAATTTGTTAAGAATAACTAACTGCTGTAATTGAATTCGACACAGACAGCCACAGACAGCGTTTTTTTTTTCTTACCAAATGTTGTTTTGGTCTGTCTGTAGCAAGGTCCCTAAGTTTCAGCACTGCTTGGACCTACCTGGATGGTGCAGACTGAGTTACAGCATGGAAACATCTGGATTATGCACAGTTTTCGGACAAAAGAAAATTCCCATTCTCCTGAGCAATTGAAACATGCATGTCTGACCACCCCATTTGTGAATTATTGGTCTGAATTCGTTAGTCATGTACATGGCATTTGTGTTTATGATGCTTATGTATGTTATGATATAATTATCTGTAAGATGGGTGGAGAGTTATGGGATGCAGACATACTGTCTCAGGGAGACTTTGTAGAAGTCATTGCGTGTTCCTGGACCCATTTACAAGGTGGAAAAGCAGAGAGGCCTGGAGGGGAGAGCACAGGTTTTGGAGTCAGGCAGATCTCAGGCTCCAGTTGACTATTTGCATGATCCACAGCAGGGTTCCCACCATTCTGAGTCTCTTTTCTGTCTTCATTTTTTTTAAATATTTATTTTTTAGTTATAGGTGGACACAATATCTCTGTTTTATTTTTATGTGGTGCTGAGGGTCGAACCCAGTGCCCCATGCATGCTAGGCAAGCGTTGTACCTCTGAGCTACAACCTCAGCCCTTGTCTTCAGTTTCTTGATATGGAAATAAGAATAATAATCGTATCATAGGTTCTCATTAGGATTAGATGATATCTAAATAGTGTGCCTACCCATATGGTGATAAATGACAAAAAGGATAAGAAATGCAGCAAATATGTGTCAAATTATATCCAAATAGAAGGAGAGGTGACTCAGAGGAGCCATATCAAGGTTTGCAGGTGCCCATGGAGTCACACACCAGTGCTGTGACCACTGGACCCAGGTGCTCTTTACTCCATACTGACGGCTCTTATGGCTAATAGAGGTGTGTCTTTGTTTTGCAGTACAGGAAATCAACCTGGGCCTCGCACATGCTAGGCCAGTGCTGTCCCACTGAGCTATATCCTCAGCCCTGTTGCAGCTCACGTAAAGAAAAAAGACATAGCTTTGATCTTTAGGTGGCTGATATTTCATCTAAAATAAAAAAGACTTTACTGTGACACTGGCACTTTTATTGAAGTGAGATGTTGGTCAGTACTTTGTTCTTGATTGAGTGTTACGAATAACTGTGCTCTTGTTTTTTAAAAATCTTCTGAAGGTGTGAGTTAGGTTTCTGCTGAATGTGTGGGTCATCTATTGTAAGTGAGCCAAACTTTGGCATAGTATTTGGGGTTTTTTTTCCTCTACCTTTCTTTTCCCTTTGCTTACTCTTCCTCAAGAACTTTTGATGAATGGTAATGATTCTGATCTTTGTTCCTCTGTGCTGAGTAAACTTGTGGCCACCTGCAGTGTTTGGTGTCCAGCCATTCTTGTTTATGATGTTGAAAATGTGCTCACATCTAGGCTTCGTGAGTCCTTTCAGGAAGAAGGCAAGGTGCATATAAACAGACCAACCACACAAGGTGGTGGGTGAGAGCAGAGGAATCTTTAAGTGGATGACTTCTATCCTAAGAAGGCAACACATGGGGTCAGCAGTACCGATTGGGGTTCAGGGCTTGGGGTAACCAGACAAGTGGGCACTGGGAGGGGCAGCTTGTGCTTGCTTTCCTACCTGCCTGGGACTAACGGGTGAGAAGGAAGGCAGGAATGAGAGTCCCTTCATCCTAGAAATTAACCCATGAATTGCTTCCTGAAAGGAACCACAGGATGTTTTCCTGCATAGATCATTTGAGGCTCAGGTGAAGACCAATTCCACAGCTATATCTGGCCAATCGTATTGTGGTTCCTTCCTGACCCAAGGACAGCTGTACCCAGGCCAGCCGTATGTGCAATGCCTCCAGAGTGGCCTGGTACAGAGTGCCGGCCCCTGGAGACATCCACACAGGTGGTGACAAGCTGCCTGAAGGGGTCCTCTCTTTGGGAGTTTCCAAATGGGAAGTGTGCAAAGAGAGGAATTCACCCAGGAAGGGGGCATTTTGAATGCTGTCAGGCTGCTGTCTGGATTTCTCATGAGAACTGTTAGGCTTGGCATCCAGTGTTTGGGAACCAGAAAGTGATTCCCACATGATCTCATTTTTTTCTGGTAGTTTGAAAAAACCCTGTATCACTGCATGTAGTTGTGTGAGTCTCTCTTGTGTTTATATAAAGAGCCCCACTGTAACATAGCTAGAGTCCTAACAGAGAAGCTTGACAGTCACCTGGGAGGGAGGGAGTTTCCTGAGGACCTTGTGTGCTGGGCTAAAAACTTTGAAGGGAGCATTTATTTGATATAGCATCTCCCTTCGTCAACATTTTTAAGGTTCTATTCTAAGCTATGTCATGAAACTAGGCTGGTCACATAGTTTTTGAAGATTATCAATCTGGAAGGTCTTTGATCACCTGGTGCATCCATTACATTAATGTTGGAGGCTCCACGTGCATTACCCAGGATGTCCTGGCCTTGGATTTGCTGTAGCTTCTGAAACCCCATGAATATTTCATCATAGTCGGGGGATGGTCTGATAAATATTGAAAAGAACAATGCTAATAGTTCTGTCTGAAAGGGTTGTGCTGTCAGGCACACACCGAGAACATCCGGGCATAGGCGTAGGCACCTCTGCACCTGGCTTTCCTCCTCATCCTGCCTTGGAAGCAGGTTGGGGTGTGGCCAGGAGGGCCTCCCTTCTCAGGAGAATGTGCTGAGAGGATGACCTATTTGATGAAGGTTGAGTGGTTCCTGTTGTCAAATAAAACATGAGATCCATTAATCCATCTCATTAGTGGGTATCGTGACCCACTTGGTCCAGCCGTGCAGCTATAAATTCACGAAACAAAGGCTGGGAACATGGAGGGCTTGCACCTGGCCTCCTCTTAGGTAAGCAGGCTGTGTCTGGAGTCCCACCTGGGCCACGTGGGGAAGTGGGGAAGGGATTCTTTGCCATCACCTGTTTCCTGAAGACACGGATTCATCTGGGGATGAGGTAGGGGAAGAAGAGGGTCTCCATCAACAGAGCTCAGGGCTCAGGTGAAGACCAGCATTGTCCCTCCTGGCAAAGGTCTACTTCTGCATTGTGTGAATCAGCTGGTTCATGTCAGCAGTTCACACATGGTTGCCCAACCCTGCAGGGTGTGCACCTAGAGGTCCAGCGGCTCCTTCTCTGTAGGGCGCCGTCTTCGGCTGTGTGCTGTCAGCTGAAGGCAGACAGCACCCACCTCTCCTCTGGACTCCAGGGCGTGGGGCCTTTCACAAAAGAAAGTAAAACACTCCGCGCATCATTTTTCAAAATTTATTTTAGGTTCTTTTCTCTACCTAATTTGGCAAAGGCTGATTCCAAGACTTGTGACTCTCCTGTGCAGCTGTCACTAACATGCTGTGTCATGTGGCTCTGAGAGTTCCAGCAGGGTCAAGCACCATGACCCTGGTGACCTCCAGGGGACCTTGTGAAATCTGGAGATGGGAATCTCAGTGGTGCCCTATGATTAAAGGAGGTCACTGGAGCATGTCTTGCTGGTGACACCTACTTCAGCATGGCCAGCCTCTGTGCGTTCTGAGGGTTGCTCTCAGGAAGTCGTGCCTGGGCCTTTCCTTGATGAACAGATCAGCTTCTCTCTAATCCACTACGGTGGTAATTTCTGACAGCTGTTTTAATCGATTTTAAACCACCTTCCTGATACCCAAAACCCAAATGAACGAAAACAACCTCAATTACTCAGAGTTCAAAAAGCAACCTTGACCCTTTCTGATCCAATATCCAGATGTCAGATCCTGAAGATACTAAATATCTAGACTATTCTATTCTGATTGTATACTTCAATGTGAACATATCACAAATGGGCGTTGTCCCAGAGATTCACCCAAGGGGACTCGCTGTTTGCCTCAGTCATGGAGTTCCCTGCCACAACCCGCTTAGGACACAAACCTTCAGGCTCAGCTTTCCTTACACAAGAACCACGGAGGAGGACCGCCCCAGATACCGATTTCAGTGAATTTTTGTATTTAATCTTCTGAGAGACACATTTTTTGTCGGCTTTATCCTAGTTGTTTTGTCATAAAAATAATACTTGAAGCTGCTTCTCATGAGCTGGTGATGACACAGGAGAGGCCTCTGGGACGTGACTTTGGGTGCTCGGGGTAGACTGCATGTCCCCTGGGATCCATCGCTGCACTTCTGGAAGCCTCGCAAGGGTCCAGCACATGTGATCCCATGTCATCCGTGAGCAGGAGGGAGGCAGTGGGGTTGGCAGGACAAGAAGCAGATGACACTCAGAGGTTCAGGTGCCTCTGGGGTTGCAGACAGCGCAGGTGGCTGTGATCTAGGGAGGCCTAGTGTCACACATGTGGGGCCACTGGCATCCTTCTCCAAAAGTGTCTGTCACTTATTGCCATGAGGTGTGGGAGCCTGATTTTACCAGATGTTATAATTTTTTTGAAAGACTTTTTTTTTTTCAAGAGAAAGAAATCTACGACTTTTATAAGAAATCTTCTCATGACCGTACAGGGCTTGGTCAGGAGATAAAAGCTACCTTATGGGTTCCAAGCACAGAGTGTTCTAGCACAGGGTCTGTGGGTCCGCACCACTGCAGAAGAGCGGGCTCCGACGTCCCTGAAGACTCTTGGATGGTAGCGGTCGCTGGCGGAGGTGCCTGGTGCAGGTGCTGCTCACAGCTCCTCTCAGAAGCTCATCTCTGGGCAGCTCTGCAGTCTCAGGGCTCATGAGCCTGAAGTGGCCATCGCTGAAGCAGGCACTGCCCAGGGGGACGGGGCCTCCGAGACCTCCATGTTTGTCTTCTGACCTGTCTGTCCAGGTGTTGTTTGCAGCTGCTCTGACAGCCACTAGGCCTCCCTCCCTCCTGAGTCAGCCCAGGGCCTCCTGTGTCACTCTGACTCAGACCCACGGAGAGGACTCCGGGGCCCAAGCCTGACCTGGGGCACAGCGAAGGCCTTGGAAGCCAGGGGCAGCAGCACCAGAGGACCACAAACAGCTGGCCTCTCCTGGGCTTTTGTGTCTTGGCAACTAATTCAAATTTAAAACCCTGTTCTGGCCAAGACTGAGTGCTCCAAAGAAACTGTGTGAGTGGGCCAGAGCTGTCTGTGGTCACCTAGAGGGGAGCCACTGCAGGAGTCCAGGGAAGGCATCCAGGTCCAGGCTGGGTCAGAAGGGACAGCAGGGTGCTGTGTCAGACCTGCTGGGCTCTGTGACGAGGCCAAGGGACAGATCACTTGAGCCTATCTCCACCCCACCCCAACTCCCTGCATCTCTGGCAAACAGTGGAGCAGTTTCATCGCACCAGTGCCGCGAGCCCTGTTTTATTTGAAGAAAGATCCAGACAACTACGCAGGGTGAATGAGAGGACCACTAAAATCTAACTCCCCAGCACCCTCATAAAAGCCCCAGGAGCTAGAATGTCATGGGGGTTGAGTCTTAGCAAAGCAATGAGGGCTCTTTATTTTGTTGTTTAAATAAAGGGATTTCTTTTTTTAGTGGTTTATCTCAGATTTTATTTATTTTTTTTAAATATGACAGTAGCATGTATTACAATTCTTATTACACATAGAGAGCACAAATTTTCATATCTCTGGTTGTGTACAAACTATATTCACACTAATTCGTGTCTTCGTACATGTACTTTGGATAATGATGACCATCACATCCATCATCATTTCTAATCCCCTGCCCCCTCCCTTCCCCTCCCACCCCTCTGCCTTATCTAGAGTTTGTCTAATCCTCCCATGCTCCTCCCCCCTACCCCACTATGAATCAGCCTCCTTGTATCAGAGAAAACATTTGGCATTTGGTTTTTGGGGATTGGCTAACTTCACTTAGCAGTACAGAGTGGGCATGGGAATAAAGTCAGGTAACGCATCATCAGCCCTCTGTACCTGAGGGTTCTGCAGCCGTGGGGCCCACCAGCCACAGATCAAAAGTCTAGAAAAAATTGTGTCTGTACTGAATAGGTGCAGACATTTTTCTTATCATTATCCCTCAACAACACAGTATCACTATTCCCATAGCATTTACATTGTGCTAGATACGATAGTGTTAGGTATCGTGTTTTAGGTATCATGTAGTAGGCATATGGTAATAGGCGTTATAGTACCAGTATTATGTACTGGGTATTACAGAACTAGGTTTATGTACTAGGTATTAGGGTATTATGTACTAGGTATTAAAGTACTAGGTATTATGTACTATGGATTATCTATGTACTAGGAGTTTTATGCTAGGGATTATACACTAGACATTTGCATTGCACTAGGTATTATTTACTGGGAATTATGTACTATGGATTGTATACTAGGTATTATGTACTGGACATTTACATTGTACTTGGTGTTAAGATAGTTACATTGTACTAGGTATTATAGTACTTGGTATTAAGTACTAGATAGTTATATTATACTAGGTATTGTAATACTGGTATTAGGTAGGTACCAGGTATTATGTATTTGATATTATGTACTAAGCATTTAAATTGTAGTAGGTATTATAGTAATAGGTATTATGTACTAGGCATTTACATTGTACTAGGTATTATAGTGCTAGGTATAATATACTAGCTATTAGGTACTAGGCACTTACATTGTACTAGGTATTATAGTACTAGCTCCTAGATACTAGGTATTAATATACTAGGTGTTACACATTAGGCATTTACATTGTACTGGGTACCATAGTACTAGGTATGATATACTATGTATTAAGTACAAGGCACTTACATTGTACTAGGCATTATAGTACTAGGTACTATACTTGGCATTTACAGTAGGTGATAGGTATTATAAGTCATCTTGAGATGATTTAAAGTGCACAGGAAAATGTTCCCGGGGTATGTGCAAATACAATGCCATTTCATAGATGCCCCTTGAGCATCAGAGATTTTGGTGTTGGGGCTGGTTCCTGCAACTGACTGCAGATAACAGAGGAGGCCTTCTGGTGAGAATGTGCTGTGGACTTCAAGACAAAATGTGTGTTCTACTCTGGTGCTTTTTGCTCACCCACTCTTCTGCTCAGCTGATGGACGGTGAGGCTTTCCCTTGGAAATTTTTTTTTAATATTTTATTTACATTTTAGTTTTCGGCAGACACAACATCTTTGTTTGTATGTGGTGCTGAGGATTGAACCCGGGCAGCACCCATGCCAGGCGAGCGCGCTACCGCTTGAGCCACATCCCCAGCCCCTCCCTTGGAAATTTTGCAGGTGGATTCTGACTATTTTTTAGAATCAAAATATGGTGATGTTTACATGAGGCACATTTATTTGTTTCATATTTTTCCTTGAAGAAATCCAGAGCACCTTGATGCTGTTCACTGGACACAGAGATTCCATGAGAACTTCCTGTAGGTCATTTACGTGGCACAAGGTGGCCCTGAGTCTTGTATCCAGTCCCGTAGTCATTTAATATGTGAGTGAGTGGGAACACCTCTGCATTCTGACATTGGGCAACCCGCTGGCTGATTCCTCCCAGACCCGCACCCCTGTAGGTTGAGGTCCAAGTGCCCAGTGCACACTGACACGCCACATGTGTGCATCTGAGCTCCCACTTCTCACAGCAGCTCTAAGGAAGTCCTCTGCCATCCTCAGGGCGTGCACACTGCTGCTCACCCGCTGAGCCCCAGATTCTCACTGCGGCCCCACAGGCGCCTGGGGGATGCACAGCTTTTCTCACCCTGGAAAGGCCTTCTCTGTGGCAGAGTTGAGATGGCTTTCACCCCACATGCCCCCTCCCCCACGCCCATCAGGTTGCACAGAGCCACCATACTGAGGGAGGAAAAGCACATGGGCGGTCCCCCCCAATGTCTCTGTTAACTGATATCCTGCACAGTGGTCCCCATCCTCAAGATTTTGGGTGCCCCGGGCTGAGTTTCCTTTACTCTGTCCAGTCCCTAGGGAGCCACAGCAAGCCCCAGAGCAGTAATGCAAGTGTTTAAAAGCTGCTCCCAACAGATCCACTCCTAGGCCGCTTCTCCCCAAAGACGTTTCAGGGAGGATGAACAGGTGGTCTCTCCCGGGGAAGCAGTGTCTCTCTCTGAAGCATTCCCTGAGTGCCACCTTCTTTGTACTGAACACACACAGTACAGGAGGGCAGTCCCCGAGTGTTCATGAGGAGTAGGACTGTTGACAGAAATAGGTCTGTTGCCACAGGAGATTTGGGCTAAAGGTAGCCTTTCTGATGTGGTTAAGCATAATCACCAAAAGAAATTTTAAAATTTTGTTCAGGAATGACTTTTCTTGCCATATGCCAAAGAAATAAACTTAAGCATCTCAGGTAAATAGAAGGTTTTTGTGCTTTTCATGAACCCTTAGGATGACCTACATCAGTCAGGTAGAAGACACTAGGATGTTCGGCAGTGAGTGTCTTCCCTGGGGCAGTGGATTCTTCCAGCTAACTCTTCCTAGAGGGAGGCTTCATCCCAAGGTGCTGCTGGCTGTCGGCAGCGGGTCCTGCCTACATCTTGCTGCCTCATTTCTGTCAGTCATGGGGATTTCTGGCCAGATCTCCAGAAGCTCTGGCATCCAGCGGGATGCTCCCCTGTTCAGGCGGCCCAGGACACTGTTCCCTAGCTGCTTCCGACCTCTGTGGTCCTGGTGGGACTCAGCACTGTGTAGAAGGTGGCAGTTACATGATAAAGGGGATCCTGTCAACACCTCCCACCTGAAGCTTTCAGAGATCATCATGAGCAGGAAAGACAAGGTAAACTGGGCTGCAGGGCAAACGTGGACGTGTGTCGTGATTAGACGTCTGTGGACACGTGTGGCAGCGGATTCGCTGTCATCGACTGAGACCGGTTCAGCTGCTGTGTGTGCAGGGCAGGACAGAGAACGTCACATTCCCTTCCAGTCCAGACGCTGGCTGTCAAACAGCACACGCAGCTCGATTCTGGCTTGTTGTGGTCTGACTGGTTTGGGTTGCGAGTTTCAGAAACAAAACCAGGTCTTGATTCAAGACAGTAGGCAGTGCATTGGTACTTCCCCCCACTGTGGCGAGGCCCAGGGGCCACATCTCATGGCCTTCTCCATTTCTGGTCGTCTTTTCTTTGTCCTTGTCATTCTTTGTCAAGCTGTTTTTTTGCTAGATGACAGTGAGTGGCAGTTCTAGGCAGATGAATGCGGGATTCCATGAAAAATATCTATCCTTCCTATTCACTCCCCATGAGGGTCCTCAAGTTCTCTTCCTGGGACCCCAGTGCCAATCACTCTCCCTGGTGAGGGACCTCATTAGCCACCCCCAGGTCCCACCTAGGAGTGTGGTCTCTGAAACATGAACTACAACAGAGAACAGAGGTCCTCAAAGGGAGGAGATGCCATGTGACTGAGCACCCAGCGGGCCACCCCAGCCGGCCATGTGCAGCAGGACTGGCTTCTTGCTTGTTCTCTGCGGCAGCCCTCTTGGTTGTAGGTGGGCTGAGGGGCAGCCTGGTACTGGGCACAGCGGCTTCACAGCAGAGGGAGAAGAGAAGGTGGCCGTCCACACAGAAGTGCTGCAAGCTTTTGCTGCTCTCGTGATTGGCCAAGCAAGTTAGAAGGGCAAGTCTGCCCCCATTGTTTTTGGGGCAGGCGATTGTCCTGTACCGTGAGGGCTGCCTGGGGACCACAGCTGTGGCTGGGAGACGCACAACCTCCTAGAACAGCCACCAACAAAGTGGCAGATGAGATACTCCAGTGTGTGAGAGACGCTCTCCCGCCCCACCCTGGGTGTTTCTGAGACCAGAGGACAGGTGCCCCGTGGGACTTTCCACCACAACCATTTCTGGGAACAGAGGCAAAGGGGGCGTGAGAGCGTGGAGAGTGGGGCACCAGTCTGGAGCAGCCGTGGGAAGACAATGGCCTACACGGGGAGAAGACTGGGGCCATGGCAGACGTGTCCGGGCTCCCAGAACCCATGGGGCTTGATGGGAGTGGCTATGAGAAAGGGGGTCAGTAAGGGAGGCCCGTCTTCCACGAGAACTGCCCCCTGCTGGAAGGTCCTCCCCGGGGTCTGTGGTTGCCTCGTGTTGGAGGAGTCTGGTGGGACTTAGGGTGGGAAGTTGAGCTGGAGGCTTTTCAGGCCCTTCCACGTCGAGGCGCCTTGATGGGGGGTCACCGTGGTGGACTCATCATAGCGTCACCAGTGGTCCTCCTGCACTTCGAGGGCTGGAGGAGGGGCTGTGGCAGGGGCCACTTCCCTTGAGATGCACGACTCACCCACGTGAGCTTCCCCTTCTGCACGGGGACCTGCTCCTGGGGCTCCTGTCCTGACCCGCCTGCTGCCTGCCGCAGGAGGAGCAGAGCCCAGGCAGGGGGTCTCCTCCCTGAGGGGGATGGACCCCTGACTCCTGCCAGGCTTCCTCTCAGTCACATGTTTATGTGTAGAGTTTCTTCTTTATTAACCAGAAATGTTGCCAGTTGCTGCTCTCAGAAAATGGCTGTTTGAGGTAAGAGAATTCCCTCAGCAGGTATTTTGGGGACTAAGAAGAACTGGCAGTTACCTTGGTGGGTCTCCACAGAAACCCCCCTGTCATAAATGAGGCACAGAGGTGAAGGGCCCTGCCTGGTTCCGCCCCAGCTGGGTGGTTCAGGAGTGGAGATGCTCCTCAGCCAGTGAGGCTTGACTGTGGCTTCCCGCCCCACCCCTGATAAGTGGCCTCTTAGAGATGTGAGCTCCAGGTCCAGTTTGTAAGTCACCATATCAAGTGACCTTTTCCTCACTGCTTTTTTTTTTTTTTTGATGAATCTTGATTCCACTTGCAGTTCGGTGAGAATGTTCTAGATGTCTATGGAGTGGTTACATCGTTACGTATATTACTGAACCTGCCTCTGACTCTGTTTGGGGTATAAACTGAAAAGAGGTATAGCTGGGTCAAATGGTGGTTCCATTCCCAGATTTTCAAGGAATTTACCTTGAGGTAAATGTCCATACTGCTTTCTATATTGGCTGCACCAATTTGCAGTCCCACCAGCAATGTATGAGTGTACTTTTTTCTCTGCATCCTTGCCAATGCTTATTGTTGTTTGTCTTCATAATAGCTGCCATTCTGAATGGAGCAAGATGATACCTTAGAGTAGTTTTGATTTGCATTTCTCTGCTAGAGATGCTGAGCATTTTTTCATATATTTGTTGATTGATTGCATAAGTTCTTCTAAGAATTGTCTATTCAGGTCCTTGCCCATTGGATTATTTTGTGTGTGTGTGGGCTTAGCTTTTTGAGTTCTTTATATATTCCTATATAAAAGATATATAACTCCTAGGGATTAATGTTCTATCTGATGTGTGAGGGGTAAAAACTGTGCCCAGGATGTAGGCTCTCTTAGAAGATGGAAAGATCTACCTTGCTCTTGGATAAGCAGATAATCTTTCAAAGTAACTTTTTAATCTTATTTTCCTTCATCCCTTTTCCTATTCAATCATTTACTCCTGACAATGACATCTCTCAGATATTTTCCACATGCTTATAATTCTTACCTATTTTGAGTTACTGTCTTTTTCCATTTGGTTAATCTAATCTATATTTTTTTGATGAGTTGTCTGTTAAAATCTTTAGCCTGCACAAAATTTTTTCATGTATAAATTATGCCATGTAATAGATAGCCCTTTCAGCCTTCTTTTTCTTGTACTTAAAGTTGACAACCAGCATTGAATGCCTACTGCTCTTAGAATAATACGCATAACTCTTTCTAGATGTGGTGGAGCTTGCCTTTAATCTCAACAACTCAGGAGGCTGTGGCAGGAGAATCACAAATTCAGTCAACCTTAGAAACTTAGTGAGGGCCTAAGCAACTTAGTGAGACCCTGTCTCTAAATTTAAAAAATAAAATAAAAAGGGTAATGTATTTCATTGATTATGTGCTCTTAGGTTCAATCCCCAGTGACAAAACAAAGAGAAAACCTCTTAACTGGAGATAGCCATGAGTGACTTGGTTCCCATTTTATCCCATCAACCTCCTTCAGACTCTGCATTATTACTCTGCTAGCCTTTTGTTCTCTTCAACTTTGTTGAAGTTACCTTTGTCAGTAAGATCTCTATAAATGCAGTTCTTGTAGCCAAGGTAACAGGTAATCAAGTGTGTATGACTGTGTTTTGACAAAACTTCACTTATAACAACAGGTTGCCAATTGTATTTGACTTGTGGGCTATAGTTTGCTCACACCTGTAGTAAACTATAGGAGAACAAAGATTTTTGTTTTACTATTTCTGCTCACTATCCCTAACACTATGCCTGTTGCATAACAAAATAATGAGGATTATTTATTCGGCATGTACCATCTTCAAGACCTTACAAATGCCTGAAAGCACTTTCACTGCTTAATACCATGAGAAAAATAAGTGCCTCCTGAAGAACTTGGAAAAGTCACCCATATTGTTATAGCTAGCTAGTATGGGGAAGATTAAAAGAAATACATTAGTGGAAAAACTTACTCACTGTATACAAGTAGAAATTTTCTGTAGTTAAGTTAATAATCAACTACATGATTTATATTCCAAAAATATTAGACAATTTATTAATTGTTTCTCAGTTAAAACATGTTAGTTAAAATTCAGCTTCAAGCAGATTGTTGTAGGTAAAACTACTGTCTTGTCCTTTTCCCACTTTCTCCTGTTCTCTCTCTCCTTGAGCTGCAGGTGTATAGGATTCAGCTCTCTGTGCCTCCTTGGGCCTGTGCTGGATTCCTGGATATAGCATCTCCTGCTAGCATCATCTAAAAATATCTACTTTCTTTGAGGTTGGTTTCTCAAGGCTTGAGAGGGTCTGGTAGACCTTCTAGATGGACTCTGACTAAAATTCTAAGCCACCTGAGATTTCCACCCCTGCAATGGTGGCTTCTTTTAAACTCTTCTGGATGGGATCTCAACAAGATGTGACTAGCCCATCTGTGTTTGCTAATTCCTACTTATTAGCATTACCTATTAGAATTACCAGCTTCCTTTTTTTTTTCCTTTACGAAGTACTTACTGATTCCTGCGCACATTATATGTCTCCTATGATTCCAGAGTGATTCTGAAAACTTACATTACTTTGCCAAAAACATATTATACCATGAGTTTCCTAATGTTTTCCCATGTAAAGTGAGGCTTCTTTATAAGGCAGGGACAAAAGCTGGAAATGGTGTGTGATGGTTAATTTTATATGTGACCTTGACTGGCTAGGGAATAACCAGATAGCTGGCAAAACATTATTTCTTGAGCTGGCTGTAAGGAGGTTCTCAGAAGAGATTTACATTTGAATAGGTTAACTGATTAAAGAAATTTCACAACGTTTCACACTGAGTATGTGTCACCAAATCCATCGAGGCCCAAATAGAACAAAATGATGAAGGAAGAACAAATTCTTTCTCTCTCTCTTTCTCTCTGATCTTGAGATGAGACATCCATCTTCTGCCCTTCACATGTTGGAGCTCCTTATTCTTGGGCAGTCACTGGGACATTTACCTGTGACTTACCTGGTTTTTAGATTTGAATTCAATACATTTCCTTGTTCTCTAGTTTTCAGAAGGCAGATAGTGGGTCTCCTAAAACTCCAAAAGCAGCTGGGTCAATTCCCACTTCATTTATATATATATATATATATATATATATATATATATATATATATATATATATCATCATAATATTTTTCTCTTCTTTGTGTATCCATATTTATATCCCATTGCTTCTGTTTCTCTGGAGAAGTGTAATACATGATTCAAAATTCTTTTAACAGTTAAGTTTTCTACAGAATCTCTCTCATCACCTCACTGAGATCTGGGTCTGGAAGTCACCAAATACCACATAACACACTCCTTTCCTTCTTAACCTCCTGTGGAGCTGAAGATGAATCCAATTTAGAGGGATCCTTACTTGAGTGGACTTTTCTCCCTCATAACTTACTTGTTCCTGAAGGTGAAATGTCTACAGCCTAGCCTTGATAGTAAAAACAGTATCTTTTCTACATAAAAGAGAAAATAACAGCAAAGTTATAAGCTTCATGCCCTGAACCTCGGCATGTGAAGAATAAAAATTATACATGACACTTGTTAAATGCAGCAAGAAAAACTGTTTTTTTTTTCAAGATTATCACAATAAAGAAGAGAAATTGAATTCAATTTTGTTGTCACATAAGGTGGAAAGGTTTTTAAATGCTGAGGTGGGCTGATGGTATGTGACTAGCCCATCTGTGTTTGCTAATTGCTACTTATTACCATTATATCCCTACCCTTCTGCACAGAGTTGGAGACAAAAGACTTATCTTTCATGAAGATTTTCCTTCAATAAAGTGATTCCAAAGTCCTTGAAGATGGCTCTAGGCTTGTAGATTTATATCACAAAAGGACAGAGAAAGGATTTATAGTTGTAAATTTTCTAAAGTACCTGATCTAAGAAATAAGATGAGGCTTATAATCAGGATGAAACTTGTCTAAAGTTTATTCAAGCTGAGGTAAATGTCAAAGTTGCCTTGATTGGAGATCCAACATGGTGGCGGGCACGGAGAGATCATGTCTCTGACCTCTTCAGCTGCACGAGCATAGGGAGTCAAAAACCGACTAAATGCTGTTTGCTCAGGATCAGTAGGCAATGCTGAGCTGAAGTGGATCTAGGGTGAAGAGTCTGGGCCTCTCAGAACACACACTGAGCCCGGATCGGCTGAATTCAAGCTCCTGTTCGCCTGCATCTCCCAGGCAAACCACTGTGACTCAACACTAAACGATCCCGCTGAAACAACTGGTCAGCCCTTCTGAACCTATGGAGGTTAACACCAACCAAGCCTTCAAAGGCAGTGGCCACAGGATTGAGACAGAGCTTGGGAGAGCCAGTCAGGACCCACCCATTGCATTGGTCACCCAGCAAAGGGAATGAACTGTCGCAAATTGCATGGGATACCACCATGGCAAAGAACTGACGTCACCAGAATGCTGAGGAGGAGATAACTTCATTGAAACCTGTGGAGAGAGCATCAATTAAATTTATAGGAGTAAACAGTAACTCAGCAGTCAAAGAGAACAAGAAGTAACATGAGCAGCATAAAAATGCAAGGAAGGAAAGGAGTACAAACAATGCAGGACAGCCTAAATATTCAGGAGAACCTAGAGGCATCAGAAAAATGGCCAAACAAAGAACTCAAGGAATACCTTAGACAGATGGAATGGAATCTTAAAGAGGATATGAGACAGCAAATTCAAACAGTGAAAGAACACATTGAAAATGAATTACATAAACAGATAAAAGAAGCAAATAAGCATCTTTTAAGGAGATAGACATTATAAAAAAATCAAACAATAATTCTAGAAATGCAGAAAACTATAAACCAAATTAAAAACTCAAATGAGAGTATCACTAACAGAGTGGAGCAAGTAGAAGCCAGAATGTCAGATAACGAAGACAAACTATATCATCTTGAATAGAGTCTAGCCAACTCAGAAAGGCTGCTAAAAAATCACGAGAAAAACATCCAAGAGATATGGGATAACATAAAAAAACAAAACTTAAGAGTCATTGGATAGAGGAAGGTATAGAGATTCAAACCAAGGGAATGAGCAACCTGCTGAATGAAATAATTATAGAAAACTTTCCAGAAATAAAAAAGGAAACAGATATACAAATTGTCGATGCATACAGGACACAGAGCATACAAAATCATAGTAGACCAACGCCAAGACACATTGTTATGAAGATATATCCAATATACAGAAAAAAGAGAAAATATTAAAAGCTACAAGAGAAAGGAGGCAGATTACATTCAGGGGTAAACCAATAAGGTTAACAACAGATTTTTCATCACAGACGCTGAAAGCGAGAAGATCCTGGAACAATGTATTTCAAACACGGAAAGACAATGGATGCCAACCAAGAATTTTGTATCCAGAAAAATTAAGCTTCAGGTACAACAACAAAATAAACATATTTCATGATAAACAAAAGTTAAAAGAATTTGCAGCCAGAAAACCAGCACTGCAAAGCATCTTAAGCAAAACACTACACGAGGAAGAAATGAAAAACAATAACCAAAACCAACAGTGGGAAGTACCTCAGTAAAGACAGAGGGTGGGGTGAAAGTTAATCATGGAGAAACAAACTAAATTAAAAAAAAGATAAATAATCAAACATTGCTGAAAGTACAAACAATATATCAATAGTAACTCTAAACGTTAAAGGCTTAAACTCTCCAATAAAGTGACATAGGCTGGTAACATGGATTAAAAAAACAAATACAACAATATGCTGCCACCAGGAGACACATCTGATTTGAAAAGACATACACAGGCTGAAGGTGAAAGGTTCGAAAAATATACCACGCACACGGTCCTCGTAAGCAAGCAGGGTTGGCCATCATCATATCAAATAAAACTGACTTCAAGACTAAGCTAATCAAAAGGGATAAGGAAGGACATTATATACTGTTAAAAGGAACCATCCACCAACAAGACATAACAATTATCAATATTTATGCACCGAATAAGGTTGCTGGGACATTCATAAAACAAATTCTCCTCAAGTTAAAAATCAAATAGACCACAACACAATAATTATGGGTGACTTTAACACACCTCTATCACCATTGGACAGATCCTCCAAACAAAAGTTGAATAAAGAAACTATAGAACTCAATATCACAATCAATAACCTAGACTAAGCTGACATATATAGAATATATCAACCATCATCGAGTGGATATACTTTTTTCTCAGTAGCACATGAATCCTTCTCAAAAATAGACCATATATTATGCTATAGGGCAACCCTCAGTAAATATAAAGGGGTGGAGATAATACCATGCATTTTATCTGATCATAATGGAAAGAAACTGGAAATCAATGATAAAAGAAGGAAGAAAAAATCCTACATCACATGGAAAATGAACAATATGTTACTGAATGATCAAAGGGTTAAAAAAGACATAAAGGAGGAAATCAAAAAATTCTCAGAGATACATGAAAATTCAGACAAAACATACCGGAATCTATGGGACACAATGAAAGCAGTTTTAAGAGGGAAATTCATCGCCTGGAGGTCATTCCTCAAAAAAAGAAAAAAAAAAAAAACAACAAATAAATGAGCTCACACTTCATCTCAACGCCCTAGAAAATGAAGAGCAAAACAACAGCAAATGTAGCAGAAGGCAAGAAAAAATTAAAATCAGAGCAAAAATCAATGAAATTGAAAGAAAAGAAACTATTGAAAAAATTGACAAAACTAAAAGTTGTTTCTTTGAAAAAATGAATAAGATTGACAGACCTTTACCCATGCTAATGAAGAGAAGAAGAGAGAGAACTCAAATTACTAACATACGAGATGAAAAACGAAATATCACAACAGATGCTACAGAAATACAGAAGATAATTAGAAATTATTTTGAAAACCTATATTCCAATAAAATAGAAGATAGTGAAGACATTGATAAATTTCTTAAGTCATATGATTTGCCCAGACTGAGTCAGGAGGATACACACAATTTGAACAGACCAATATCAATGGATGAAATAGAAGAAACAATCAAAAGACTACCACCCAAGAAAAGCCCAGGACTGGATGGGTATACAGTGGAGTTTTACAAAACCTTTACAGAAGAATTAATACCAATACTTTTCAAGTTATTTCAGGAAATAGAAATAGAGGAAGCTCTTCCAAATTCATTCTATGAGGCCAACATCACCCTGATTCCAAAACCAGACAAAGACACCTCAAAGAAAGAAAAATACAGAACAATATCTCTAATGAACCTAGATGCAAAAATCCTCAATAAAATTCTGGCAAATCAGATACAAAAACACATCAAAAAAATTGTGCACCATGATCAAGTTGGATACATCCCTGGGATGCAAGGATGGTTCAATATATGGAAATCAATAAATGTTATTCACCACATCAATAGACTTAAAGATAAGAACCATATGATCATCTCAATAGATGCAGAAAAAGCATTTGACAAAGTACAGCATCCCTTTATGTTCAAAACATTAGAAAAACTAGGGATAACAGGAACTTACCTCAACATTGTAAAAGCTATCTATGTTAAGCCTCAGGCTAGCATCATTCTGAATGGAGAAAAACTGAAGACATTCCCTCTAAAATCTGGAACAAGACAGGGATGCTCTCTATCGCTACTTCTATTTAATATAGTTCTCAAAACACTTACCAGAGCAATTAGACGAAAGAAATTAAAGGCATAAAAATAGGAAAAGAAGAACTTAAATTATCACTATTTTCAGAAGACATGATTTTATACCTAGTAGACCCAAAAGGGTCTACAAAGAAACCACTTGAACTAATAAATGAATTCAGCAAAGAGGCAGGATATAAAATCAACACGCATAAATCAAAGGCATTTCTGTATATCAGCGACAAAACTTCTGAAATGGAAATGAGGAAAACCACCCCATTCACAATATCCTCAAAAAAAAAATAAAATAATTGGGAATCAACCTAACAAAAGACGTGAAAGATTTATACAATGAAAACAACAGAACCCTAAAGACAGAAATTGAAGAAGATCTTAGAAGATGGAAAAATATCCCCTGTTCATGGATAGGCAGAACTAACATCATCAAAATAGTGATATTATCCAAAGTTCTCTATAGGTTTAATGCAATGCCAATCAAAATCCCAATGGCATTTCTTGTAGAAATAGATAAAGCAATCATGAAATTCATATGGAAAAATAAAAGACCCAGAATAGAAAAGCAATTCTGAGCAGGAAGTGTGAATCAGGCAGCATAGCGACACCAGATTTCAAACCATACTACAGAGCAATAGTAACAAAAACAGAAAGGTACTGGTACCAAAACAGGCGGGTGGACCAATGGTACAGAATAGAAGACACAGACACTAATCCAAAAATTTACAACTATCTTATATTTGATAAAGGGGCTAAAAGCATGCAATGGATAAAGGATAGCATCTTCAACAAATGGTGCTGGGAAAACTGGAAATCCATATGCAACAAAATGAAACTGAATCCCCTTCTCTCGCCATGCACAAAAGTTAACTCAAAATGTATCAAGGAGCTTGATATCAAATCAGAGACTCTGTGTCTAATAGAAGAAAAATTTGGCTCCGATCTACATATTGTGGGGTGGGGCTCCAAATTCCTTAATAGGACACCCATAGCACAAGAGTTAATAACTAGAATCAACAAATGGGACTTACTTAAAATAAAAAGCTTTTTTCCTCAGCAAGAGAAACAATAAGAGAGGTAAATAGGGAGCCTACATCATGGGAATAAATTTTTACTCGTCACACTTCAGATAGAGTCCTGATATCCAGAGTATACAAAGATCTCAAAAAATTAGACAATAAGATAACAAATAACCCAATCAACAAATGGGCCAAGGACCTGAACAGGCAATTCTCAGAGGAGGACATACAATCAATCAACAAGTACATGAAAAAATGCTCACCATCTCTAGCAGTCAGAGAAATGCAAATCAAAACCACCCTAAGATACCATCTCACTCCAATAAGATTGGCAGCCATTCTGAAGTCGAACAACAACAAGTGCTGGCAAGGATGTGGGGAAAAGATTACTCTTCTGCATTGCTGGTGGGACTGCAAATTGGTGTGGCCAATTTGGAAAGCAGTATGGAGATTCCTGGGAAAGTTGGGAATGGAACCACCATTTGACCCAGCTATTGCCCTTCTCGGACTATTCCCTGAAGACCTTAAAAGAGCATACTACAGGGATACTGCCATATGGATGTTCATAGCAGCACAACTCACAAGAGCTAGACTGTAGAACCAACCCAGATGCCCTTCAGTAGATGAATGGATAAAAAAAGTATGGCATTTATACACCATGGAGTATTACACAGCATTAAAAAATGACATCATCATGGAATTTGCAGGGAAATGGATTGCACTAGAGCAGATTATGCTAAGTGAAGCTAGCCAATCCCTAAAAAGCAAATGCCAAATATCTTCTTTGATATAATGAGAGCAACTAAGAACATATCAGGGAGGAAGAGCAGGAGGAAAAGATTAACATTAAACAGAGAGGAGTGATGGGAGGGAAAGGGAGAGAGAAGGGAAATTGCATGGAAATGGAAGGAGGCCCTCCTTGTCACACAAAATTACATATAAGAGGTTGTGAGGGGAAAGGGGAAAAAAACAAGGGAGAGAATTGAATTACAGCAGATGGGGTAGAATGAGAAGATGGGATGGTAGGGGAGGGGGGATAGTAGAGGATAGGAAAGGTAGCAGAATACAACAGTTACTAATATGGCATTATGTAAAAATGTGGATGTGTAAACGATGTGATTTTGCAATCTGTATTTGGGGTAAAAATGGGAGTTCATAACCCACTTGAATCTAATGTATGAAATATGATATCAAGAGCTTTTTAAAGTTTTGAACAACCAATAAAAAAAGAAGAAGAAAAAAACAAAGTTACCTTGATCAAGTGGAAACTTTGGAATTTAGGAACATTCCTCTTTACAAAGTCTTTCTTTTAAAATTGTTCCCATGGTATAGATTTGGGTAATTTGTCTTTAAACTGATCAGAGATGTCTTTTCTTTTTGTAGTCTTTGATTTTTCAGGGATAACAAGGAAAGCATAATGCTTTAAGGACTATATATCACTGTCATAATGAATAAACTCTTTTTTAAAATTTTTTGTGATGTAGATGTACACAATACTTTCGTTTTTATTTATTTATTTATTTTTATGTGGTGTTGAGGAGCGAACTCAGTGCCTCATGCATGCTAGACAAGTGCTGTACCACTGAGCTACACACTTAGCCCATAATGAATAAACTCTTAAGACACTATTTCATCACAAAGTTTAGATCTCAGTGTCTGAATTCAGACATGTGAATACCAGTTCTGTTGTCTTTCTACAATAATTTCTCTGTTACTTATTTTGCTATAAAATGGAAGTAATGGCACTTAGCTGGGAGGATTTCTGAGACTGTTTTATTAAAACAGACAAAGCATGGAAATGCTATAATAGGATTAGCTTTAGGTATTCAATACATACTCCTAATTATTGTTTGAGTTATTTTTGTTGTAAATATTTTTTTTTCTTTCAAAAATGGGCTAGGGCTGTTGGCTGTTACAACATTCCAACTAAAAAAAATTGGAAATGATATTTTCCCAGTTATCTAATGAGAAAAATTATTTTGGGAAAACAGAGATTTTTTTATTATCTGCCATTAAAAAACTTTGAAAAATATGAAAATAAGAAACTTGTTTTGACTACTCAATTACTTTTAGTTTCTAGGAAATTTGCATGTGTGGCCTTTTGATGAGGATATATCAATGTTTCTATCAAGAGTCTTAGTTGTTTGACAAAGTGCTTCTGTGTCATTACACACTGGTAATGGTAATGGTCAACTGGCCTTCTATCTTTTAAAAAGTGTCTATTAATCTATTTCTAGAGTGTTTATTCCAGAATAAAGTAAATTTAAATAATATGCCTGTGTCAGTTTTGCATTACTATAAAAATACCTGAGATAACTACTTTTAAAGAAAAGTAGTTATTTTGGCTCATAATTTTGGAAATTCCAAAGAGTGGGAAGACCCATTGTTTTGGTCCACTGCTGAGGATGCCATAAAGGATGATATTACATTTTATTTTACCTTCAGGATATAAGGGAGGCCATAAGTAGTATGAAAAAAAAAATCATCCAGTATCACAAACTCAATTTCTTTGAAATAACTAAATAAAGTTTATTTTTATAACTTTTTTATAGGAAAAGAAAAACTCAAGTAACTAAAAATACTTATTTCAGAATTATTTACAGAAAATAATTTACATAATTTTATTAGTTTTTTCCAGGAAAATAGAAATTATTCAAGGCATTTTATGAAAAAGTATACTTTTATAGATGAAATAAAATTTATAAGGATGAAGGTCAAAGAAGCTGCTGCTATCATAGAGGATACCAGAAAACAGAGATCACACCAAAACTCTGATGATGATTTCAGTTTCCTCAGCATAAAGGGGGTGCTTTCCAAGAGATTACTGGACCTTATGAGTATGAGTAATTCAGGCAATCACAACTCTTTATTCTCTTCTATCTTACAAAACATAGAGAAAACATTTCTTTTATGAGAATCTGAAACTGAAATCCTGCTGACAATGGGATCTATAAGACATTCCAGGCTTCCTGCCCCAGAGAACAAGGAGAGTTCACTGTGGTCACTGATTATTTTATCTGATTCAGTGATCATTTTATCTGATATCATTTGTCTTCTACCCTCTATATAAAATATCAGTCAAATATGCAAATAATTCACATGTGAATAAATGGCTACCCTAAGATATCCTGTAAAATGGGACATGTTCAATCTCATGTCACATGCCTGTTGTTCTGAACATTGGTAAAGTTAATATTCTAGAATTTAGAAATAATCTGTGATATGGTATACAATTTCAATCTTTCATTATGGTGAATCAAGTTTGTGTATTACCTAAACATATATTTTCTATTCATAAGAGAAAGGAGTAACATTCTTTCTTTTGAATCATCTAATCTAAGATTAACTTTTATTTATATCTTAACATTTCTAAAATTGGTATTTGTATTGTAGAGTTTATATTTGCATTGTCTTAGTGTGATGAAGTATGTTGTGATATTAATTTGTATACATGCTTAAGCCTATACATGTAAACATACATACATAATCTCTAACATTTCAATCATTTAAAAAAATAGTTGATTTTATACATATAAGTCAGGTTTTGTAACTGGAGAAACACCCAGTTTTTAGTTCAAAGTAATATTGGGGAATAAATATCTTAGTAAAAAAAAAGGAGGAGCTCACTGTTTATTTATTGAAATATTTGGATAGTATCTTGACCTATGCTTATGAAGTCTATTAAGTTTCACAGTTGCAAAGACTGTGATTGCAATGTAAAACTTATTGGGTATGACAGTAAGTTGATAAAAATGAAATGCATTGTATATACTCTATTTTTTTTATATTTTCTAATTAGTTATACATGACCGTAGAATGCATTTTAATACCTAATACATAAATTGAATCTAACTTCTCATTCTTCTGGTAGTAAATGATGTAGAATCGTATTGGCTGTGTAATCATATATGTACATAGAGTGATAATGTCCAATTCATTCTACTGTTCTTCCTACCACCAGACCCCCTTTTCTCCCCCTGCTCCCCTCTGTCTAATCAAAAGTACCTCTGTATTTCCCTAGACCCATCCCCTTATTGTGAATTAGTATTCACATATCAGAGTAAACATTTGGCCTTTGGTTTTAGGGGATTGGCTTATTTTGCTTAGAATGATGAATATACTCTATTTGAAAGATACACAATATCTATGAAGATAAGCAATAAGATATTACACATATTGTGCTAGGGATGCTTTAAAGCCCATGAAGAACAGAGGTGAATTCTAGAAAAGCAACCATTTGATTGCCTCAAGATATTATTCTAATGGAAATAAATGTCTTTCACAGAGAGTGAAAGAAAGATTAAGACTGAAATAAAGACAGAAAAACTATGAAAAGCCCATACATTACAGTTTGCATAGGTCATAGGAAATAGAAGAGTTTAGGAAAGTAAAGAAAGGGAATAGGTGTGAACAAAAGAGAATTGGGTTACAAGTGTAGAATGTAGAAGAGTACAACCAGGATGAAAAAAAAAGAAAGAAAGAAAGGGGGAAAGCATTGTATGTTCAGGAGGAACAATAAATGTTAATAATAATAACAATTTATTAGAGAAAAAATCTATAGGTAGTTTGAAAGTACATGATCTTCTAGATTCATGGTACAAGTCTTACTGGATATGCTTCAAATTGGGAGAAGATAATAATAATTTATCTTGGTGAAGTATTAAAAACTCTGTTAAGAGGAAATTCATGGGTCAAAATCACTTCAATAAATATAGAACAGATTATAAATGTGTTCCATATTATCTGTTGTTTTAATTGTTTAGGTTAATGTGACTCAGAATTTTGGCAATAATAATTATGTTTTTTTTTAAAGAGTAGGATCTTTAATTATTATGTGACTTTTTTGTGAATGGATGGAGCTCACTGGTAGTGACACCAATAGGGCATTCAATCATTGGGTAGAGAAGAAAAGGGAGAAACATTAAATGTTGCCTAAGTAGAGATGCTTGTATGGATAGCATTACCAAGCCTTGTTAATATGTTTAAAGAGCATCTATTCATCTGAGAGTTTTCTATTATACAATAAGAACTTTTATTCCAGATAAAAGTTTTGGAGGTTTGGAGTGTATCAATGGACACATACACACACACACACACACAAAAAAAAAAAAAAAAAACAGACTACTGCTTTGTATAACTTAAGCTCCATCAAGAAGAGGAATAGTAAAATACATAATAAGGAAAAAAAAAGAGAAATATCATGTTGGGTTTAAGGAACGGTGAATACAGGGACTGGGAAGTGGAAAAGTGAGTAATGGGGTAAAAATTGGAACTTTGAGCAAAGAGAAGGGAGTTGAGGAAATTACTCACATGGATATCTGGGGAAAGAACATTCCAGGTTGAAACACCCATCATGGCCAAAACCCTACCTATGTGGGCAGCAAGTTGGTCTTCCCCAGAAACTGGATGGAGGATAATGTGTCTAGAACAAATGTAAGAAAGTCTGAGTAAGAAATGTGATAAAGGTTACTGCAAGTAATTTATTGATTGAAATGTATCCTTTCAAGATTTCATATAGAAAGTGACATGATGTGATATGCTTTAGCTCATCATCCTGTTTGTGTTGTGAGCAGTTTGGGAGGTCAAATATGGAGGAACATATGAAGCTATGTGGATTATTGGAATAAACCAAGGGATAGATCATATGGTTGGGTCATTATGGTGACAGTAGCAGTGGTAGAAACTTAAACAATTATATTTGAAGATGAAGCCAAGGAGAATAAATATAGGAATGTGAAGGAAAGAGAGGAGTCAAAGATGAGTCTAAGTATTTAGTTCTGAAGAACTGAAAGGCTAAAGTTCTTGTTACTGGACATCTGTGGATTCAGCAGAGTGGAGTTTAACAATCAGCACTTCTGTATTAAATTGGTTATTTTACACATATTGTTTTATATGTTACTCTGTGAAATGTTTATCTCATTACAAAGAGAAGAAAATTGAAGTTCTCTAAATGTGTTCATGGATGGTGGTAAAATTGCTAATTGTTTAGTTTAATATTGGAACTAATATAATTTAGAGTGTCAAGTTCACCACCTTACATCATGTAACTATTTTCTAATATAATGAAAGTATTTTTCTATTTGTTGTGAATGTAGTACTATGTAATTCCACTTCTTTAAAATGTCATCCAGGATGTGAGTCATTATCAAAGAAGATACCTGTGACTCAAGTGTTTCTATCTTCAATTGTTGAAACAATTCAACATGTCTTATTATAATAGCCTTCTTCCTTCATTCACTAATGAAAAACTCTTATCATTCACTTTTGCAATATTCTTTGATTTATTAGATAATAACTTAATTTCTCATTTTGTCATTTGCAGACATTTTATACTAATTATATCTAATGGACTGTGAGTTACAGAAACATTTAGAGTTATTGCTAGTAAATGCAAAATTGCTAGTAAATGCTTACAGATAGAATGTAAAAATAAGCAATTGGTAAACCAATGAAGATGTACATTATCTGGGATCATTGAACTTACAAAATTTTAATGGAGACTAGAAGCAATATATCATTATCATCCTGTGGTGCTAAAAAAAAGATAGGCACATTGATGTAGCAAATTTATATTTGAATACACTGATAATTTTTAAATTTATCACAGTGAAGATTAATATCTTCCCCTGATTGATTGGTTTTTACAACCAAAAGTCATCATAATTTACTATATCCAAGAGCTAGCTTTTCTTCATTTACTGTTCCTGTCCTTTAAGTCATCTATTTTAAGCATATATTTTACATTAATATAAACTATGTTTTTCAAAGTACAGATGCTACTCATTCACCTTTTTTTGTTAGTATACTTTAAATGTATTAAAAGATACATTTGGTTTTATTATAGTTTGCTTAGTTATTTCTTTCTAAATTACAGCATTCTCAATTATTTTTCAACTGAAAATTTAATTTTTTTTAATTTATACTTTTCTTTATCTCCACCTATTTAGAGATTTTGATTGGAAACAACATAAAGGAAGTGGGAAAATGTGGGATATTTTGTGTATGTGTGTGTGTGTGTGTGTGTACGTGTGATATAGATATATATTATATATATATATATATATATATATATATATATATATATATATATATAAATAATCTTAATTTGTATTAAGATGAAACAATCTAGTTTTTGATAATAGAAAATAAGTTTGGGTTACAATAATTACAACCATTAATTTGTTATGTGTAGAATGTTTTATGCATTATTCCAAATATTTTAAGTATTTTAAAATATTTAAGTAATTCTATGGTTTAAGCATAATTGTCCTTACTTTGCACTAAGAGTGAATACAAACATGCCAGAGTCCTACAGCAGGAAAAGACAGAAGGGGGATTTCACTATCTCTGACTCTGAAGTTGGCAATCTTTTATACTATATCACCTAGATAGGAGATATACCATAACTAATGCTGCCAAGACATCTAAGAAGTTTTTGTTAGTGAAAAGAAGGCAGAGATATGTGAAATTTATGCTTTAGCAATAATGAAACTTCGAAGCATTTAGATAAGGAAGTAATATGATAATCCTGGTAGCAGACAGGTTAATTTGGCTATAGGAAACTATTAGAACTGGTAGTAGAGAAAGGAGGGAGAAAATAGCTAGCTGATTATCACTCCACTCGACCTATTAGTTGATAATTCTGTTAATATAGGGTTGCTAATATAAATGAGAATATATTAAAAGGTATATTAAAAGAAATAACAATAGGATTTGGTGATGGAGTGAATGTAAATAGAATTAAAGTACAGAATGACTTTAAATTTTATATTTTACAAAGGTTTGAAATTCTATTTTTGATGACTAGCGTCCATTTGATTGCTTTTGTGCAAAATCACATATTCTGCCTACACTAGGGGTGTATTGTAGAAATTATGTAGCTTGCATATCTAGAAAAGTGTTTCCTAAATAGGAACAACTCTGAAAAATACAGAGACCTTTGTACTATGATTTTAAAACCTACAGAGAGTTAGTCAAAATGATATTGCCAGCACTTCAGCAATTCTGAGAGATTATAAATTTAAATCTTTAAATTAAGAAAAAATAAAAAAATAAATAAATGAAACTACTCTGTTATGGTTTGGATCTGAGGTGTCCCCCCAAAAACTCACATGTGAGACAATGCAAGAAGATTCAGAGGAGAAATGATTGGATTGTGAGAGTCATAATCTAATCATCAAATTACACTGATAGGAATTAACTGAGTGGTAATTGAAGTGGTACGGTGTGGCTGGAGGAGGTTAGTCATTGGGTCATGGTTTGGGGGTATATATTTTGTACCTAGAGAGTGGAGTCCTCCTCTCTTTCTGCATTCTGAGTGTCACATGAGTTGCTTCCCTCTGCCACACACTCCTGCCTTGATGTTCTGCCTCACCTTGAGCCTAGAGGCTAAACGTTTATGCACTAAGACTTCTGAAATGGTGAGCTCCCCAATAAACTCTTCCTCCTGTTTGATTGTTCTGGTCAGATCTTTTCATCACAGTGGAGAAAAAGCTAACTAAAACATACTCTCAGTGTTTTTATTTTTCTTCATACAGCAGATGTGAAAGATAAATTCTCTACAGAAAATATAAGAGAAGGTCCATGTGTTAAAGTCATGATTGGTGTCCAGAATGGTATTATTGGGAGGTGAAGTATTGTGAGAGGTCATTAAGTTATTGGGCCTATCCTTGAGGGGGACTGGGGGACACCCAATCTCTTTTAATTCCTCTATTTCTTCCTGGTCATGAGATAAGGAATTTGAGCTGTCATACTTCTCCTTTCTCACCGCAGACCCAGATAAATAAGTCCACCCAGTCCTAACTAGAAACTCCAAAACTATGAGCCAAAATAAAGCATCTTCTTAGAACTTAATTATCTTGGCATTTTGTAATAGTATCTCAAAGCTAACATTTGCACCTATTAAAATGTTTGTTCTCTTTAGTCAATGTTCATATATTCAAAGAAATTTCACAAAAAATTGAGTCTATTGAATTGTCTTGTTATTTGAAAAAAATTGTCTCATTCATGAGTCAAAAATATTATAAATAAAACATTTAATACACATAACCTATTGAATAATAGAACTAGAACAAAATACTATGAAGTGTTGATTGCATGGCTGGGAGGTACAGTTGCTGACCCTGAACCACAACAGTTTAGACAGAGAAAAGAGAAGAATTCAAAATCTGAAGTATGGTTTCTACTTAATATAATTTGTTTCACACCACCATTAGAGAGTTGAAAAGTTGTTCATTTGAACCATGCTAAGTTTTGCGTGATCGTTTTATTGTGTGTTTTCTGATTATATTAATTTTTCTTTTCTTTTAATTTACTTACATTTTAGAAATTTGTTCCTACTTGCTCAATTTTTTAATCATTCATTCTATACCATCTTAATCTTCTAATTAATGTTATATATTTTCACCAAGTACAGACAGTCAGTGCATTTCACAAATTAACACATTTTCCTTGACTTTAATTACAAGTATTAACTCAATTTTTTAAATACATCTTCTGGTGTAATACACACCAGGGTATCCTGTGGACTCACTTATCCCTCTCTGCAGAAAGATTATGGTCTCTGTTAGTTATCTATTGCTGCTATAGCACAAATTTGCAGATCATATAGTATAAACTTTTAATCTTGCAGCTCTATGGGTCAAAAGTATGACTTGGTTTCATTGGGCTAAAATCAAGTTGTCAACAGGGGTGCTTTCCAGTCTGGATGCCTTGGAGGGTAATCCATCCCCTTGTCTTCTCCATTCTTCAGACCATTGGCATTTCTTGGCTTGTGGTCCTCTTATTCCATTTTCATGACCTGAAACACTACATCTTCTTTTCTAATTAACTTGTTCCTAATCACATGTGAGAAAGTTTATCTATTTTTAATAATTCATGAGATTATATACCACCCTCTTGAATTATCCAATGTAGTTTCTTCATCTCAAGATCCATAACCTTCAGGGTAAAAATGGGAGTTCATAAACACTTGAATCAAAGTGTGAAATATGATATATCAAGAACTATGTAATGTTTTGAACAACCAACAATAAAAAAAAAGATCCATAACCTTAATCACTTCTGCAAATTTCTTTGCCATATAAGATAAAACATTTAAAGCTTCCAGGCATTAGGGCTGGGGCATTTTGGGGGGCCATCATTTCCCCTTATGTCAGTATCCTGAGTATTTCTGTCATGTTGTACATAAATATGCACAAGCATGTTTATGTGTTTAAAAACACAATATGAAACTTTGTACTCTTACTAAATGGGAGATTATAGGACATCTGTTGATAAAATGTTAGAAAGAAAAATTTGAAGGTACATTCTAAGATTCCATGTCTTTACTTAGCATTCTACAATACACCACCCACAAATCAATAAGTTAAGTAAGTGTGTCTATCAAACAAATACTAGAGAAAGTCCTGTGGTTCTGCATAGCTAACCTCAACTACTCTAAATAATAATGGATTAGCTTGCATATTCTAACAAAAACCTAAACTGAGATAATTTACAGGATTTCTCCAGTTCTATGTCCCTCTGAATCTCAGCAACTTACATAGGACCATATTTGGTAATGATAATTATATATATATATATATATATATATATATATATATATATATATATATATATATATATATACTTTTTCTTGGCCTTGGAGTTGTAATCTTCATGCCTTGGCCTCCCGAATATCTCTGATTACAGGGTACACAACCATGTTCAGATTTTTTGAATGCTTCAGAATTGTTTTTCTGCACTCTTTTTTTTTTTTTAGAGAGAGGGATAGAGGGAGAGAGAGAGAAAGAGAGAGAGAGAGAAATTTTTTTAATATTTATTTTTCAGTTATTGGCGGACACAACATCATTGTTTTGTATGTGGTGCTGAGGATCGAACCCGGGCCGCACGCACGCCAGACGAGCGCGCTACCACTTGAGCCACATCCCCAGCCCCCTGCATTCTGTTTTTTTCTAAATGTTCATTACTATATTTAAATTACTAGGAGGGATTTGAACCACCAGGAGGGATACAGCTGATTGGTAAGATGTAATCTTATTCCATTATATGTACATGTATCATCTTTATCATGTCAAAACTAAAAATGTATTACTAGCTATTCATTGAAACAATGTGATTTAATGAAGAATATCCACTGGTCTCTGACTATTTCAGGTTATTGGTTGAAAACCATTATGAGACTAAATATAATTCTAATAATTAAGATTCTCAAGAAGAAAAGGGAGAATCAAACACAGAAGTACAGTATTTAGAGTCACAAAAGATCATTCTAAAATTGGATGTGTTTGTAAATTTAACACCTTCAGGTGTACTGTATTATTATGTTGTATAAATTAATGACATTATGTTTGAGGAGATCAAAGACATTTTAGACACATGAATTATTAGTGAGTTATAGATGGTAATTGCAGTCATTTAGTATAACAAAAGTTTTAGAGAAATGAAAATTATAAATTAAATTTTGAAAATTAAGTGTAGTGGGAATGCATCTTAGAGGTTATTTTCTAACAGGAAGAGTAGAAAAGATGGTATGCTTTCAAACAAGAAAATTTTTACATAGAAAACAGACACAACAAAGAAGTAATAAAATAGAAGACAAGAGGTCCTAAGCTAATTGTGAAATCTCAGTATTATAAATAATTTCACTTTGATATAAATAACTATCATCAGAAGCTCTTGTAACTATGAAATGTCCTGCTAGGGTCAATTTAAACAGATTAAATATTTTATAATATCATTTTAATGATAATAATTATTATCATTGTTTTTGTATTCAATGTGAATATTTATGTGATAAATTAACTTTGCATACTTTTTAATACAGAAATGAAATTACTGTATTAAACACTACAGTTTCTTTTTTTCCCATTCATTAATAAGTTTGAAGTACCAGCTATTGATTTTGTGATTATAATTGTTCTGGCAGTGGAAAGTGGAATTTTTCTAGTTGATATAGTGATTAGAATTGATTTAGCTGTAGAATTCATTTTAAAAAGTCAATAAAATAAGAGAATAAGGCAACAACCACTCTTAGAAGAGATTATAACGCAATCACAGCAGTCAATTCTATCTACCTTAATTAATATAGTCAGCATGCAGCAAGGAGATCAAAACCATTATTTTAGGTTATCGGTTTAGAAACCTGTATAGAGTTATTAGAAAAAGTCATCCTCCATATGGTTTTAAAAATCTAGGCACATATTTTCTATGATGTTTTTAAACTTCACTTTCTTGTTAGGTCCAGGCTCCTAAAAACAGTAAGTTGTAAGTTTGCTCCAAGATATTAGTACTTATAAATTTTCGAAAAGCTATACATTGTTCAAGATGTGCTATTTATGAGGTTCTTAGTAGTTCTGAAAAGGTACTATAATATTTATTCCCTGTGTCAAACTTGTCTTCTCAATCTTTCTGTCATATTTAAATTGTAGACATATTTTCACTTATTACAAGTTATTACTTATACCTGTCCTTAATTTTAATAAAGTTTTTGTTATTCTGCTTTTTTTCTAAATTGTTTATCTATTCCAGTTCTAATTCCTTATGATTTATCTAATGTTTTATTATATTTAATTATATTCTCAACTTCTTACACATTGTTCAATTATTTTCTTTTACTTCTTCCAATGTTCAGATCTTTGACGAGTATACCAGTTCTCAATATGTGTAAAATTATATGATCAGAAACCAAACTCTTAATAAAACTAATAATTCCTATAAACTCCTTAATTACAAAATTAATTTAAATTTTAGCAAAGAAAATATTATGTGGTGAAAGATAAACTAATGTTGAATGACTTATAATGGAAATAGCTAAAACCTGTTCTGTTCAACCCCACCTGTCCTGTCTATTGTTTACAAAGGCAAACAAAATTAGGATTTTTAGCTTTAGAAAAGTTTACCATAATATATCTTAGTGCTTTTTTAAATTGCTATTTTTGTTTTTTTTTCGTTTTAGGTAAATTTTAATTACACAAATGGAAAATACAGCTCTCTTGAACTATTAGCCATTTCACTTTCTCTTTGTTATGGTTTGGATGTGAGGTGTTCCCCAGAAGATCACATGTGAGACAATGCAACTAGGTTCAAAGAAAAAAAATGATTGGGTTACAAGAGTCTTAACCCAATCAGTGGATTAATCACCTGATAGAATTAAATGAGTGGAAACTGAAAGCAGGTGGGATATGGCTTCAGGAGATAGGGCATTGAGGGCATGGCTTGTGGGTATATATTCATATCTGGCTAGTGGAGTCTCTCTCTCTATGCTTCCTGATCACCATGCAAGCTGCTTTCTTCTGCTACACTCTTCTGCTATGATGTTCTGCCTCACCTTGAGCCTCGAGTCAGGGAGCCATCCTATGGTGTAAGCCCTCTGAAATCGTGAGCCCTAAAAATAAACTTTTCCTCCTTTACACTTGTTCTGGTAAGGTCCTTTTAGTCTCAGAAGCAAAATAGCTGACTAAAACACTAATTGACATGTATTCTAATTTAAGCTACTTATCTTTTTGATACCTGGTACTACATAGTTTGAGAAATGGCAATCAGTTTAAGGAAACCACATTTTTTTAATTTATTTTTTTAATATTGGTTGTTCAAAACATTACATAGTTCTTGATATATCATATTTCACATTTTGATTCAAGCGGGTTATGAACTCCCATTTTACCCCGTATACAGCTTGCAGAATCACATCAGTTACACTTCATTGCTTTACATATTGATAAACTCATGTCTGTTGTATTCTGCTGCCTTTCCTATCCTCTACTATCCCCCCTCCCCTCCCCTCCCCTCTTCTCTCTCTACCCCCACTACTGTAATTCATTCCTCCCCCTTGTACTGTTTTTCCCTTTCCCCTCACTTCCTCTTGTATGTAATTTTGTATAACCCTGAGGGTCTCCTTCCATTTCCATGCAATTTCCCTTCTCTCTCCCTTTCCCTCCCACCTCTCATCCTTGTTTAATGTTGGTCTTCTTCTCGTGCTCTTCTTCCCTAGTCTGTTCTTAGTTACTCTCCTTATATCAAAGGAGACATTTGGCATTTGTTTTTTAGGGCTTGGCTAGCTTCGCTTAAAAGTTTTTTCTCAGCAAAAGAAACAATAAGAGAGGTAAATAGGGAGCCTACATCATGGGAACAAATCTTTACTCCTCACACTTCAGATAGAGCCCTAATATCCAGAATATATAAAGAACTCAGAAAATTAGACAATAAGATAACAAATAACCCAATCAACAAATGGGCCAAGGACTTGAATAGACACTTCTCAGAGGAGGACATACAATCAATCAATAAGTACATGAAAAAATGCTCACCATCTCTAGCAGTCAGAGAAATGCAAATCAAAACCACCCTAAGATACCATCTCACTCCAGTAAGATTGGCAGCCATTATGAAGTCGAACAACAATAAGTGCTGGCGAGGTTGTGGGGAAAAGGGTACACTTGTACATTGTTGGTGGGACTGCAAATTGGTGCAGCCAATTTGGAAAGCAGTATGGAGATTTCTTGGAAAGCTGGGAATGGAACCACCATTTGACCCAGCCATTCCCCTTCTCGGTCTATTCCCTAAAGACCTAAAAAGAGCATGCTACAGGGACACTGCTACATCGATGTTCATAGCAGCACAATTCACAATAGCAAGACTGTGGAATCAACCTAGATGCCCTTCAATAGACGAATGGATAAAAAAATGTGGCATTTATACACAATGGAGTATTACTCTGCAGTAAAAAATGACGAAATCATAGAATTTGGTGGGAAATGGATGGCATTAGAGGAAACCACATTTTAAATAACAGTGTTAGTATAGTATAATGTAGTTTCTTTTTTGTAAATTACCATTTTTATTACCATGAAATGAAGCATTATTTTACTCTTCCCTGTTTGCTTAGCTGGTGAATTTTTTTTTTTTTTAGAGTTCAAAATTTTCGTCAAAAAGTTTTTTTTTTCTATACACAGATACTTGTAGACTCCCCTAAACAATAATAATATACAAGGTATTTCCCCCAATAGTGTGAGCACAAATGAAGAACAGGAAGGGAAGGTTGGGAAGGGGAGTTAATATGACAATGGGGGGAAAAAGGAAGGATTGGGGGGATGGGGATGAGTAAATGTCACATTGATCCCATTCCCAGTTAGGGAGCCAAAATGTAAGTACAAATTACAAAGACAGGAACAGACCTCATGGATCAGTGCTGTTTATTCAGCTGCAGAGTCAATCAGACAGGCACTGGAGGGGCTCACTTTCTGAGTAGAAAATGGCCACCAGTTACAGGAGAGGTCTGGGTTTTTATAGGTAACTCTGAATGTTGACTTAATCATTGAAGACATCAACAGAATTGGTCAGTTTGGGCATTCAGGAAAAAGATTATAAAAATTTGAAACTTATTTTTACTGAGAAAGGATGGAGGATCCAGAACTCAGTGTCTAGTGCTTATCTTTTTCATCCAGGGGTCACTATATTGTCACTGGGACATAATAAATGTAAGGCCTCATTGTCACTGGGAAATAATTCACTGGGAAAGGATCAATCTTTTGCCTTCTTTCTCCCTCTCTCCTCCCAGGTCAGACTGTCTTGGGGGTTGTCATTTTCCATAACCTTCAAATAATCTTTCCTAAGCTTCTCTCACCTCTAACTACCACATGGATTGGAAGCTCTCTTGGGCTTCTGTAAACCACCATCATGATATTCCCCTCATTCCTTGTCACTCTGCTAAATTCCCAGTTAAACTTGCAAAATAAACAAGGAAATGAAAATATTCGTAATGAATTAGAATTAAAACTCTCCTAAAAGTATTTAATGTTTGTATTTGTATATGATAGCTATGCATAATATTTTAATTCATTTTGACATAATCATACATGCATGTACTACACAGTTTGCTCTACCTCAGTTCCCAATACTTCATCTTCACCTCCTCCTGTTGCCTATCCTCTACACTACTGGTTTCCTTCTATTTATTTATAGTTGTTTTAAATCACTGCTTTACAGATATACATAAAGGTGAAATTTATTGCAATATATTCATATATGTAGATAGCATAATGTGGTCAATTTATTCTACTGTCCTTCCATTTTCCTGTACATCCTTCCTTCCCTCAATCTTTTTCCTCTGCTCCACTAATCTTTATTCTGTTCTCATGGAATCCTTCCCTCCCTTTTTTACTTATTATAGTCTATCTTTAACATATGAGAGAAAGCATTCAACTTGTGACTTTTTGAATATGACTTATTTCACTTATTTCACAGTGTTCTCCAATTCCATCCGTGTACCCGTAGATGCTGTAGTTTCATTCTTCTTTAAAATTCCACTGTGTATAATTACCACATTTTCTTCATGTATTCACCTGTTGACAGGTACTTGAGCTGGTCCCATAACTTAGCTATAGTGAGTTTTACTGCTATAAATGTTGATGTACCTGTTTCGGTATAGTATACTGATTTTAGATCTTTTGAATAAATTCTGACAAGTAGATCATATAGCGGTTCCAGTCCTAGTCTTTAGAAGAATCTCCACACTTCTTTCCAGTATGGTTATATTATTTGTAGTCCAAACAAAAATATATGAGTGTACACTTTCTCCCATATCCTTTCCAGCATTTATTATTATTTGTATTCTTGATAGTTGCCATTCTAAATGGAGTGAGATGAAATCTCATTGTTTTGACTTGCTTTCCTTTGTCTTTACACAATTTATACTCCCAGTATTGGATATTATACAAAAATTAATATGCAACATTGGAAATTATAAAAAATAAAGGTGACAATTTAAAATAATTGGAAAAAAACTAAGAACAAAGTGAATAAAGACTGACTCCCTGTCCCCAAAATGCCAAAAATAAAAATTAACATATTAAATAGTATCTTACTGGGATAGATTATAGGCAATTGCATGCAGGTAGTTCAGAGAACTAGATGATTTTCAAAATCATTGACTAAATCTTGAAGTCTCACATTCTGATGAATAACTTTTTCCTTGGAAAATGTATTCACATTAATTTTCTATATGGTACTACTCTTTTGAAATTCTTCTGGGATTGGACACACATGAGCATTTCATATTTTTTTTATGTTTGTGCATCTAGTTATTTCCAGCTAGATGACTTGAAATATCAAATATAATTTAAGTTTATCCAATTCCATAGCTTCTACTGTAATGTAAGCCTCCATCTCCTCTTATTAAAGCTAAATTCTTAATCTGTAAATGTGCATATCCTTTAGTGTTTTAATTTTTTGGGAGGGGGAGGGGGCAGTAATGGAGGTACTGGGAATTGACCTCAGAGGTAGTCAACCACTGATCCACATCCCCAGCCCCATTTTGTATTTTATTTAGAGACAGGGTCTCACTGAGTTGTTTAGTGCCTCAATTTTGCTGAGGTTGGCTTTAAACTCAAGATCCTGCTGTCAAGCCTCCTGAGCTACTGGAATTACAGGCATGTAGCCCTGTGCCTGGCTAATTTTTTTCTTCACAGTACTGGCAAAGTTATTTTGGTAAAATATCTTTAATTACACCAAAATCATGTCATTAATAAAAAATAAAGTGCAAAACTTTTTGTGTGGCATGCCAAGCTGTATATTATCCTTCTTTAACCTAGTTTTCCTCTCTGATCCTTCCTGGTTCCACTTTTAACCCTATTACCTCATAAAGGCTATAATCCTTCCTGCACAAACTCAGGTTGCCTTTCAAATCTCCATTCTTGCTTGCATTGTTTATCAATCAACATCTCCCTTCCCTCTCTTGTACTCCTGTAAACTCTCTTAATTCCAGGAAAATAAACCAAACCAAACACACACACACACACACACAAAAAAAAAACAAGAAAGTGTGCACACACACACACACACACAAACAAATCCAAAAAAATTGTAACAGGAAATTGTTTTATACTGTGGTTCAACAATGCTGTAGTAGAGAGATATGTATAATTGAGGAATCCTGATATCCATAAAGTCATCATTCCAGCAAAACTATGCATCTCAGTTAATTTTTTAAATGAATTCATAATAAATTTTCAAACAATTCATTTTTTTTAAATTTACACTGTAAAAAAACCCTAATTTTAACTGATGCAGAAGTTCTGGGAAGAGGATGCTAAATAGGATGAGGGTTCTTTGTGTTGAAAAAGACTCTTAAAAGAGAAGATGTTTTAATTTACTCACGAAGAAGAATTAAGATTTTTTTAACAAAAAAACAAAAAATAGGCAGAAAAGGGTTGTAGTCTCTCATGAGTTATTGATGACATGGATTAAATAAAGATTTTGAGTGATGTTTAAAGCTCTCCAGAGATAAAAAAATCAAATGTGAAATTAAATAAAATGTAGCCATTGCCATCTTTACTCCATATTTACTTACACAACATTAATAAGCTACTAAATAAACACCTAACTTATAAATGTGGGTGACAAACTTGAAGAGACTCTTTCCCTTTGAAGATATCTGCAAATTGAGAAATTAATGCAAAATGACAAATTAATATATGAAAAGATATTCCATATAATTAATTACTAGGAAAGTGTAAATCAAAAGCACAATGAGAAACCATTACATACAAGCTGAAATGTTTAAAATTAATATGTTTACCTAAGTGTGATATTTAAAAAGATATGGAGCATTAAGAATTTTCTGCACTGAAAGTAGAAATATATAATGGTACAATTACTTTGGAAAACTGATTCAGCAATTACACACACACACACACACACACCATTGCCTATTATAGGTCTTAGTATTTTCACTTCTGGTTATTTGGGGGTAAAAATTTTGAAGCAAGCTCATCTATAATGATACTCTTAAACTGGCTGTCTGAAATATCCATCAACATGTGAAAAATTATATTGTGGTATATTTATACAATTGAATATATATGTATGAATAAAAACAACAAACTTGATACATGTGGTTGCATGTCAAAATAATTATTCTGTGTCTTACACAGCGAAACATAGAATGTCTCATTTAATTTTCAGAACAGAAAATTCCATAAAGGGCCAACCAAAGACTGAAACATGCTCCCATAAAATTTTTCAAGTGGTAATTTCTATGAAGATCATTTCATTAGATTTAGATTTATACATAAATTATTGTAATCATTACTTAAACCCTTTTATTACAAATTGAATATTAGTGAAGTTTAGTTGATAACAAGAGTGTTATTATTATCTGATCCAAGTACAAATTGGGATACATTTTTAGGCTCATTGCTAATTTTATAATTTCACATTTTATTCTTGCGTTGGGTCTGGAAATAGGCAGACAATTCAAATGATTAAAAGATCATAATTTAAATACTGAGGTGTAAATTCAAAACATGCATATTAGAATTATTCCCTACCTAGTGTGACATACAATAACTAATACTAATGGGCATATTACTATAGTTAATATCCTATCTTATCCATAAATAACTTCTTGACAGGATAAAATGAGTTCTCATTGGGACAGAACTTAGCTTTCTGGTCTGTAGTGCACAGTGGATTTCATTCTGTGAAAACTCCATCTGGTTTTATTTACAAAAGGATAACTTAGTCCCTTTTGTTTTATTTCTAGACTAAATATCTTTACTAACAATAAAATAAAATATTCACATTGGTTCTTTTTACCAAGTTGTTCATATGTTTTTCTGGACATTGTCCTAGCAGAAAGGACAATTAGAGGATAAAGAGTCCTAAGAAATACTAAGTATTATGAAAACCTGCTTTTAAAAAACTGGAAGTATTTAATTTGCAGTTTTATCAAGTCTAGAAGCATGTTAAATATATATAGGCATAAGTTATTACATGAAAATCATAAATATTGTGCAATTTAATAATTTTCACACACTCAATCCAAATAAATGAATTCCTTCATTATCTTGGGTGATAAGATTATATAAATATTACAAATACTTTTTCCCTCTCTTGGCTTATAATTATTGATTATATAAAGAGGTTTCATCTAAATAAAAAGGAAGAACACAAAGGTCAATCTTTATGAGCTAGGAAGCTGCATCATTAGTGTTAGAATACCTAACATATAGCTGTACTTTGCTATTATATATAACAAGTGTTTGGATCTGAATCATAGTTGTTTATTTGGATATATAAATGCTTTAATATCCTTAATTCTGCTGGAGAATACACTTCAAAAGTCTGTTGGTAAAAGATGAACATAAGTCGCAGATATTTGTATAGATAGTTTACAAATATACCCTATCCTCACTTCAAATAGAAGTTAAATGTTAGGATAATTTCCCAATATTCAGCATTTTTAAATTTTTAGTAAGCTCACATTTTGCCCAATACTAGACAAAACACAAAGTTTTCATTATTCTGTTGCAAAACTCCATGTCATTGTTTGTAGATATACCCTTTATTTCATTTAATTCATGGAACTATAGTGTGGCAAAACGAAGTTTGGGAAAGAAGTACATTTGTTAAACACAAAAAAGAAGGGTAACTAGTGTAATGTAAGGCCACAAATCATATTCTTGTTTTTATTTTGTTTCCAAATTTCTCTTCCTACTTTCTTTTGACACTCTGGTTAGAAATGAAATATCTTGACAGGAATCTGATTGACAACAAATCATCTCAAACCAAATTATTTTATAGGATTGTTTTTAATCCATAAGTAAGAGAGACATTCATCTCCTTGTGACTGTGCTGCTAGGAGAAATCTGTTGTTTGTCTTGATTTTCCCACCTCAACCATCACTTTAAATAAAAACAGCACCAGCATTTATTGATAGTGTTTGAAGAATACTAATTATATTAATTAACATCATAATTTTGCCTAAGTATTTTTATTGTTAAATATGAATATTGATATAGGTTCAAATTTATATTTTTACTTAATAAATTATCCCACTACAAGCAGGCAGATAATTATTGTTTGATGAAGCAGTCTTGTGATGACTAGAAAGATCTTGAGTTCTTTGGTAGCTGCCAAAACCAACCTTGAAATGTGAGATGCTTGTTAAAGATCCACACTATGAAAAGAAGGGAAAGGTAGTAGGATTGCCAGAGCGAGAAGGTGAACTACCATGTAGGCACTCCAAAGTCTCAGCAACCCTGAGGGGAAATGCTGAAGTAAGTCTTACCCATCAGATTGTCCCACATTAGGTGAGATGTGAAAGTCTTTACATGACTATGTCACTGTCACCAGATCCAGTCTGCTTACACTGGAATTTCAATTCCAGAGAGGAACTCTCTGTGGTTGAATGAGACTCTAAAAGCACCAGCAACTGGAAGCTGATTGCCAACAACACTGTTGTTTTCTGAGGAGGAAGTCCTTTGGGTGGCTCATGTTCCTATCTATTCCTACTGTGTTGAATGCATTTTAAAAATGATTGTTGTGGGGCTGGGGTTGTGGCTCAGCAGTAGAGCATTCTCCTCACACGTGCAAGACCCTGGGTTTGATCCTTAGAACCACATAAAAATGAATAAGTGAAATAAAGCTATTGTGTCTAACTACAACTAAAAAATAAATATTTTTTTAAAAAATGAGTGTTATATTTTCAAATGTTTTTCAAATGAAAGGCTTATCTAATACATCTCCTTTAGCCTGTTAATGTAGTGAACTGCATTGATTTTTATATATTCAAATAACTTACATTACAATCTGATCATGCTACCTCATTCTTTCTATATTGATAGATTTTTCTTTACTAAATTTTTTTGTTAAGAAATCGTATATGTATCCCTGAATAATATAAACTTTTATATCCATTAACTTGTACTACTATTTTCTGGTGTAGCACAAGGATTATCATGTCATAATATGATTTCCATGTCTTAATTTCCATGTCTTAATTTTTGTAGTTATCCTTTCTCTGAACCAGGTAGACTTTTGTTTAGGGTAATTAGGGTGCCAGGAGAATAGTATGAACTTTGTCCTTTTTAATATCAAAACCTAAACCCAAAGTTATGGAAGATAGAAGAGCCAGGGATCTTATATAATTTGTCAATCATTGTCATGTTATATTCATCTGGTGTTTGCAATTTGCTTGGAGAATTGTTTAGCTTCAGACCAGCAACTTCCATTGCTGAACACCTTTGATAGGTAGGCAGTTCCATCTTCTAGGATAAATTCTTTACATCTGTGCTTTACATTAAGCCATAGTAATTGCTTATTTTTCTGTTATGAGGCTTTGTGAAACAAAGGTTGATGTTCTCAATTCACTAACCAGGCCACACTTCACATCACATTCTTTTTAATCTGTCTGCTGCAGGCTACTCTAATGAACCAAATGCAAACACCTTGAACCTGTGGTCACTTGTGTCCTCCAGATTTTTCCCAAACTTTGTAATCTATTTTATTGGGAAAACAATTGAATAAAACCAATATTTCTCAGTCTGTGTCATTTTGCTTCCTAGGAGATATTTGGCAATATCTATGTGCTTCTTTGGTTGTTGTGACTACTAAAGTAGTTTCACTGGTATCTAGTAGGTAGATGCGAGAGATGATGCTGAACATTACCAACTATGATTAAGAGTTTACTTATTAATCTGTGCACTGGAGAGCTTCTTACCATAAGAAGTCTATAGTCTAGGTATTAATAGTATATAGGTTAAGAAACTCTGGCTTACAGGTTCAATAGTGTGTTGAAATTCTAATTGTAGCATAAAGTTGTATTCTCCTCTTTGAACACAAACTGTGGGTCTTTATGGGTGACATTTTGGAACCCTCAACTCATCCCTTGGAAAAGCAATAATATTCATTCCTCCACATGAGATAAAAAGAAAAAGTCCCTTAACAAGATTCCCAGACCTCAACTATCCCTATTAATTTTTTTAATCTGGGTCTTAATATACTTAGTGAAATAATATAACTAAAATATAAAACACACTTATGCATTCCTTTCTTCTATTGAAATCTGTTAAGTGATTGTTTTTTACCTTTGAGTGAGCTGAGGATTCTCCAAAGATTATATTGTTGTCTCTTCTCAGATTTATGTCTTAGTGGCAAATTCTTAAGAGAAAAACTCTTAATCAGCACTTATTACAATATTATGTACAGTCCACTAAGTATTTTCATATAATTTTTAATGAAATCTTTAGAACATCAGTATTTTAGATATTACTATCATCAACATAATTTTGTGGCTTCAATTATATAAATGACATTCCCTTCCAACTCAAAAAGTGATTATTTAAAAACTACTAAGCCCTCATGTTTAAGAAAGCATTTATGATTTATTTAGAGAATTTAATCTCCTATGAGTTTTGCTATAAAGTACTAGTATACTATCTTTATATTTCAATTGCTTCCCTGAGAGTCTTATAAATTCCACCTTCTCCTTATTCAGCTACATGATCAAATCAGTTTTCTCTCAAAGACATGGAACTTGAGTGAAACATAAAATGAGAAAAAAATATCCCTTTCCATTCAGTGGTCACCTTTCAATGGGTGGGGAAGGGCTGGGGTTATGGCTTAGTGGCAGAGCGCTTGCCTGGCAGGTGTGAGGCTCTGGGTTTGATTCTCAGCACCATATATCAATAAATAAAATAAAGGTCCATTGACAACTAAAAAAATATTTTTAAAAAATAGGTGGGGAAAATGCCTGACATTCACTTTCAAACAGTTGCCATGGATGGTAGAATTATTTTCTCATATGAGACATTGACACAAAGTAGTAATGGAAAAGCTTTACTTCAAAATGCTGTCAGATCTGCAGATTAAAATAGAAAGAACAAAAACCAAACCTCAATATTACATTAAAAATTTTAAAGGAAATGATTACGGTAAAGTAATTTTTTTATTGGTTGCTCAAAACATTACAATGCTCTTGACATATCATATTTCATACATTTGATTCAAGTGGGTTATGAACTCCCATTTTTACCACGTGCAGAGATTGCAGGATAACATTGGTTATTGATTTTTATGTACATAATTTAATAAATGGAGAAAGTTCAGATATTTAAAATATGATATTATGAATTTTTTTTAAAGAGAGAGTGGGGGGAGAGAGAGAGAGAGAGAGAGAGAATTTTTTTAATATTTATTTTTTAGTTTTTGGCGGACACAACATCTTTGTATGTGGTGCTGAGGATCGAACCCGGGCTGCACGCATGCCAGGCGAGCGCGCTACCGCTTGAGCCACATCCCCAGCCCCTGATATTATGAATTTTGATGGGAATAGAATTGAATCTCTGAATTATCAGAAAACCATTTCTTTTTTTTTTTAAAGTGGGACACAGCATAAGAATGATGTGTATGTTTTAATGTATGTTTAATGTGTAAGTAATGTTGTATGTTTTAATGGTCTTTATTTTTTATAAGAGTTTAAGATTTACAGAAAAACTCTAAAACTAATGCAACAGCTCTCACAAAATCTACACCTGATACATCTAATTTTCTCTAAAGTTAATATCCTATATTAAGTTCAATATATTTGTCACAACTAATGAACCAACATTGATATATTATTATTAAATTAATTCCACACTTTATTCATATTTCCTACTTCTGACCTAATACCCATTTTCTGATTCCAATTAGAATATTACTTGGAAGCAATATTGGAAACATGCGAATGGCATGTCTCCTTAGACTTCTCTCTTGGTCATGACTCTAAGAGTTTCCTTTTTAATGATTATACTGTTTTGAATATGGTTTTACAATATTTATTTCTTAATATTTATTTGCTTTTTTTTTGAATCAGAGATTAAACCCAAGGGGCTTAGCCCTTTTTATTCTTTTTGAGATAGGGTTTCACTAAGTTGCTTAGTGCCGCACTAAATTGCTGGGGCTGGCTTTGAACTTGCGATCCTTCTGCCTCAGTTTATTCAACTGCTGGGATAACAGGAGTGAGCCACCACTCCAGCCAGTTTGACAGTTTTGAAGAGTGCCAGTTGGATTTTTTTTCTTTTTTTTTCCCTTTAATTTTTATTGTTGGTTGTTCAAAACATTACATAGTTCTTGACATATCATATTTCACACTTTGTTTCAAGTGAGTTATGAACTCCCATTTTTACCCCGTATACAGATTGCAGCATCACATCTGTTACACATCCACTGTTTTACATATTGCTATACTAGTGTCTGTTGTATTCTGCTGCCTTTCCTATCCTCTACTATCCCCCATCCCCTCCCCTCCCATCTTCTCTCTCTACCCCATCTACTGTAATTCATTTCTCCCCCTTGTTTCCCCCCCTTTCCCCTCACTTCCTCTTGTATGTAATTTTGTATAACCATGAGGGTCTCCTTCCATTTCCATGCAATTTCCCCTTCTCTTTCCTTTTCCCTCCCACCTCTCACCCCTGTTTAATGTTAATCTTCTTCTCATGCTCTTCCAACTCTGTTCTTAATTACTCTCCTTATATCAAAGAAAACATTTGGCATTTGTTTTTTTTTTAGGGATTGGCTAGCTTCACTTAGCAGAATCTGTTCTAATGCCATCCATTTCCCTGCAAATTCTATGATTTTGTCATTTTTTAATTCAGAGTAATACTCCATTGTGTATAAATGCCACTCTTTTTTTTTATCCATTCATCTATTGAAGGACATCTAGGTTGGTTCCAGTCTTGTTATTGTGAATTGTGCTGCTATGAACATCCATGTAGCAGTGTCCTTGTAGCATGCTCTTTTTAGGTCTTTAGGAAATAGACCAAGAAGGGGAATAGCTGGGTCAAATGGTGGTTCCATTCCCAGCTTTCCAAGAAATCTCCATACTGCTTTCCAAATTGGTTGCACCAATTTGCAGTCCCACCAGCAATGTACAAGTGTACCCTTTTCTCCACATCCTAGCCAGCACTTGTTGTTTGACTTCATAATGGCTGCCAATCTTACTGGAGTGAGATGGTATCTAAGGCGGCTCTGCCCCTCTCCTAACCGGGGCGATGTGTCTACCACGCTGGTGGGCTGCTGGGCCTGTTCTGCCAGTGGGTCAAAGGTCTGCCTACCTTGCAGGCGCAGGGAGCAGCTCTGCCCCTCCACGGGTTTCTGGGCCTGTTCTGCTGGTGGGTCTCCGGTCTGCCTACCTTGCAGGAGTGGGAGGGGGCAGCTCTGCCCCTCCGCACGCCGCTGGGGCTGTTCTGCCGGTAGGTCGCAGGTCCGCCTATCTTGCAGGCGCATGACGGCTCTGCCCCTCCCCCAACCGGGGCGATGTGTCTCCAGTTGGATATTTTGTAGAATTCCTCTTAACTGGAACTGGTCTCATGTTTCACCAGGATTAAGGGATTTTGTGAGGATTTTAATCACATCCTATCAATGGCATACACTGTCATCATAACTGTTGATAATGTTAATGATAACCTTGATTATGTGGCTGTGGCAGTTCTTGTCTTTCATTACACTGCATTTGATATATATATATATATATATATATATATATATATATATACACACACACATACACACACACACACACACACACTGGGGATTGAACTCTGGGGATCTAAACCACTAAATTATATCCCCAGCCCTGTTTAAAGATTATTTTATTTTGAGTCAGAGTCTTGCTAAGTTGCTTAGGGCCTCATTAAGTTGCTGAGGCTGGCCTTGAATTTGTGATTCTCCTGCTGTAGTCATCTAAATTGCTCGGATTTCAGGTGTGTGCCACTGTACCAAATGCATTTGTGTTCTTTGGAAGAAAATTACTATGCATAGCCCACACTTAAAATCTAAGAAGCTGTCCTTCATGATTTGAGGTGGAGTGTCTATATAAAGTATTTGGAATTGCTCTGCCTTGGAGATTTGTCTCCTCCTTATTTATTCATTCAATAATTTACTTATATTAAACATGAGTTTATGTATATTTTTCTTTTACCCTGCGTAATAATATAATGCTTTTTAAATTTATTTTGTACTTAATTTGCTTAAACTTTGTCAAACTGGACTTTTAGCTCCCATATTCCTCTGACTTCTCCCTATCATTGTGTGTGTCTCTCTGTGTGTGTGAGCACTTTCTTGCTCTGACACTATAAAATGATCCATGTTCATCTTGTATGCTACAGCCTTGAATCTCCCTCATGTCCATGGAGACCTAGTTTTTTTTTTTTTTTTTTTTTTTTTTTTTTTTTTTTTTTTGTAGAATGGTATTAGAAATGAAGATATGACTCCTAGGTGGATCTATTGCTATTGGAATGTATTTCTTCTAGACCACTGACCCACTGAGGAAATATGTATGTCCATATTAATATATCTACATACACATATCTGTAAATATTTGTACATGTAGTGATCTGTATCTAAATTAAACTAATCATAAGTTTATACTAATGTCTACAGATTAATTCATTATTTCATGGATACATCAAGCCATCATCCCATTTGTTTGATATAAGTCACTCCAATAAATCTATTTCTTCCTTTTCCCATTAATATATTAATTGCTCAGTTTTATAAAATAAGTCTATTGTAGTTACAGAATGATTAACCTCTACTTCACAGAAATAATTTTATCAACCAAAGTACTATGTTTATATACGGTTTGTTTTATCTAACCTCATAGATTTCACTTGGTCATAGATTTTGTACATACTTAGATAAGAATGTTTTTTCTCCACCTACTTCAGTGATATACTTTCATATTTTTTTTACTAAAGTCAGAGTCTTTTGTCACATTCTGCATTTCATCCTGTAATTCTCCAACATTCAAAATAATATTTAAAATTTGCATACATTAAGATTGAATCTTTGTTCTATAAAGTTTTACACATTTGATAAATGCATTTTTTGTGTCTATCATTAAAGCACATACAAAAATCCACCACCCTGAAATATCTCCTTAGTCTTACCTATTTGTTCCTCCCCCACAAAATGAAAACCTTGACAGTTACCTGTTTGTTCTTAAACTGCTATTTATAGAATGTCAAATAACCGGGAAGAATAAAAGTAGGTAGCTTTTTTAGACTAACTTCTTCTAGGTAACCACATGGATTTATAATCAATTTCTTTGCATTTTCTTGATGACAGCAAACAAAACTTCATCATCTTTCAAAAATTCAAGTTGAATGAAAAGACTAGGTACAGGGATTATCTAAAAGTGATTAAGCAGTAACCATAAAAAAAAAAAAAAACTCTTGAATCAAAGAACAAATAGGAAATCTTAGCCAAAAAAAAAAAAAAAACAATATGTAGAAAACCTACTTATAAAAATAAAGGTATGACCAGGCAATGACAGAAGAAAAGAGTGACAAGACCTATTTGGGAATTTCAATTTGTCTTCAAGACTAAGATGAATCTTCTGACAGAGTTCATCAGGAACCTGAGGGATAATGGGAGTAGTTATCTTATTTCGTTACTGAATTCAATATTGCTGACTATGTCCTTTCTTTAAATGTGGCTAAATTTCATAAAAGGAAGTGCAGTGCTTTGAGTACAATTACTTGGGATATTTTTCTATGTATAATCACTAATTATTTATTATTAGAAAGTATTTTTGGCCTTTATCATTTAGAATTCACAATACCTAACTTAGCCATCATTGGACTATTAGAGTGGACTGAAGGAGTTTTTTTTTTTTTTTTTTTTTTTTTTTTTTTTTTTTTTTTTTTTTTTTTTTTTTTTTAATATGAGAAGTGAAGAAGTGAATCAGTAATAAAACCTTTGCCTTATGTCAAAAACACCAAAAAAAAAAAAAACCCTAAAGATATGATAACCAAAATAAAAACATCACTGGAGAGCTCAATTATTGGATCTGAGAAAGAAAGGAATCCATGGACTTAAAGATAAAGGAATAGAAGTTATTCAACCTGAAAATAGAGAGAAAATACACTGAATAAAAATGAGCAGATTCCTAAGGTACCTATGGAACAAAAACTAACATTTAACATTTGAACAGTTGGAGTACCAGAGGATAAATACAGAACTTATAAATATTGGGAGAATTTTAAGTCCTGTATCTTGCCGCAGTCTGGCTGGGCACACAATCATGAGTCACTCACAGCTTTGTAGATTCAAACAGCAATTCTTTATTCCCGAACTCACACCAGCCCTCTACAAACACGTTCTGGGGAAATTCATGTTCTGGGCAAAAATCACGTACTCCACCAGGCTCTAATTAGCAGGATACACCCTATTCCCAGCAGGGTACACCTCAAACCTGGAATTGCCCTAAACCCAAGGAACGGGATACTCCCTAAAACCTAATCCGCCCTAAACCCGGATCCCCCCTAATCCAGTAGGATCCTCCTTAAACCTGGATCCACCCTGGTCCTTGAGCAGAGTCACCTTTCTCAAACATACATGCAATGTCACTGCAAAATGTCCAAGGTAAGTCCATTTCCACAAGTCCTTCCTCTAAGCAACATGGGGTACACTAGCAAGGAAATTTCCATGCGTCATTCCTACTTGGCAATGGCTCTCAGCAGTATTTATCCTCTGGTACTCCAATATTTCAAAAGGCTTCAACCTACAGCTCTAAGAATCTAAACCAACCACAAACAGGATGAACTGAAAGAATTCTCTGCCAATTCACATGATAATCAAACCTCTGAAAATTAGAGGCAAGAAAATGAAAAAGACTAGTTAGAAAGGATGCAATACTGAACAAAGAACACCAATTTTAAATGACAGCAGATTTCACATATGTAACCATAGAAATTAGAAATAAGTAGCACGATGGTTCTTAAGTACTGAGAAAAAAGAACCTCAACTTGAAATCTATACCCAAGGAAAATATCTTTCAGGGATGAAGATAGAAGAAAGATATTCTTGACAAATGGACAAATGAATTTGTTGCCAGAAGTCCTATTTTTAAACAGTATCTAAAGTAATTTATCCAAATATAAATGATACCAGATTAGGGTTTGGAAATTCAGAAAGAAAAAAATAACATAAGGATAAAGCTAGTGTTAAATATGATATGTGTGTATGAGATATTCTCGTGATATATAAAATTATTAGATGATTAATTCTTGCACTATAGGAGTCTTATAAAGGAAGTTGGGGCCTAATCTTACATGATAAAGATTAGAACCTAACCTACTTTTTTTTCTTCTTCTTCTATTAAATACAGAGTCTCTGGTTTAATTCCTAGGTCCTTGATCCACTTTGAGATGAGTTTTGTGCATGGTGAGAGAGAGAAGTTTGATTTTATTTTGTTACTTATAGATTTCCAGTTTTCCTAGCACCATTTGTTGAAGATGCTATCTTTTCTGCAATGCATGTTTTTGGCACTTTTGTCTAATATATGATAATTATAGTTTTGTGGGTTAGTCTCTGTGTCCTCTATTCTGTATCATTGGTCTACCAGTCTATTTTGGTGGCAATACCATCCTGCTTTCGTTACTATTGCTCTGTAGTATAGTTTAAGGTCTGGTACAATGAGGCCATCTGCTTGGCACTTCCTGATAAGCATTACTTTAGCTATTCTGGTTCTCTTATTTTTTCCAGATGAATTTCATGATTGCTTTTTCTATTTCTATGAGGAATGCCATTGGGAGGGATTATGATTGGAATTGAGTTAAGTCTGCACAATGCTTTTGGTAGTCTAGTTATTTTGATAATATTAATTCTGCCTATCCAAGAGCAAGGTAGATCTTTCCATCTTCTAAGGTCTTCTTTGATTTCTTTCTTTAGGGTTCTGTATTTTTCATTGTATAGATCTTTCACCTCTTTCATTAAGTTGATACCCAAGTATCTTAAATTTTTTTTTGAGGTTATTGTAAATGGAGTAGTTTTTCTCATTTCAATCTCAGAGGATTTGTCATGGATATACAGAAATGCCTTTGATTCGGGGTGTTAATTTTATATCTTGCTAACATCTGATATGATACTCATCATATTTACAGGTAATAAATAAAATACTTGAAAATTAGGGAGTGTAAATGGAACTGTGTGGAAATCTGGTTTCTATGCTTCCCTCAAAGTAGTAAAATGTTCATACTATAAACTGTGATATATCACAAAATTATATAATGATATATGTAGCAAGCACTAAGAAAAATTATACAAAGCAACATATTAAAAACTATGACAGAAAAAAAAAATGTTATTCTAAAGTTTCTGTTTTTCTAAATTTTTTCAAGTAACACATAGGCTGGCAAGAAAAGGGAAACAGAAGAAATAGAAACAACAGAAAAAAATAAATGGAATAATTGAATACTAATATTGTTTTTAAAATATTTTGTTAGTTGTAGATAGACACAATACCTTTATTTTATTTATTTATTTTTATGTGGTGATGAAGATGAAACCCAGTGCCTCATATATGGTAGGCAAGCATACCACCACTGAGCCACAATACCAGCCCCAAATACTTATTTTTCATTATTTTTATATATGACAGCAGAATGCATTATAATTCATATTAAACATATAGAGCACAATTTTTTATCTCTGGTTATAAACAAAGTATATTCACACCATTTCCTGTCTTCATAATGTACTTTGGATAATGATGTCCATCACATTCCACCATCATTTCTAACCCCATGCCCCCTCCCTTTCCCTCCCTGGGAAGAGGGGTGAATACTAATATTTTAGTAATTATGTTAATGCTCGTTGTTTAAATATATCAAAATATATCAACAGAGTGCAAAAATATGAGCCAATTTTATGTTGTCAATAAAAGACTCACTTCAAAATAACACAAAAGTATTTTAAAAGTAAAATGATAGAAAAAGATATACCAAGCCCTAATTAACAAAGAAAAAAGCAAAAGTGGCTAGATATTTGGTAGATTTTAGAAAAGAGAAAACTGCTAGAGACAAAGTAAGACATTGCATATTGTTAAAAGGATGAATTGACCTGAAGATATAGCAATTCTAAAGGTGTATGCACAAAAAATCAGAGACTTAATATACATAAAGAAATCTGATAGTGCTGAAAGTAGAAACAGACAAAGCCACAATTATAATTATAATTGAGAACTTTAACACTCTCTTCCAGGAGCTAATAGAAGTATTAGCACAATCAGCCGTCAGATTATAATTGACCTGCACATTTTCAACTGCTTATAGAATGTTCATAAGGATAGACAAATATCCTGGGATATAAAGCATGCCTCAACAAGTTTAGAACTGAAATCATACAGTGTTTACTACCTGACTATATTGAAATAAAACTAAAGATGAATAAGAGAAAAATAATAAGAAAAATCACAAAATACATGAAATTAAATAACATCTCACTTCTAAATAATCTATAAGTTAAAGAGAAAGTATCACAGAAACAAAATACTACAGAACTAAATAAATGTTAAAATAATGTAAAATATTGGTATATTGTGAGGGTAGACCCAAGAGGGAAATAGCAATAAAAGTTTACACTAAAAATGAGAAATGTCAAATCAATAATCTATATTCCAATTCCAGGAAATTAGAAGAGTAAGATCTCAGCAAGTCAAAAATAATATGTGAGAAAATACTAAATATAGGAGCAGAAATCAATTAAATTGAAAATTAAAATTAAAATATATCAAAAATTGAAAAAAATGTGATTATTAAACATTTGGTAAATTCAATAAAACTGTGGAAAGACTGATGGAAATAAAAACAAAAATCAAATCAACTACAACTGGGAAGACAGTATCACACCTACACATTTATTAATTTCACATCATGGAGAATATAGACCAATTTCTTTAAAATTCCAAACTACTAGATCTTAACAAAGTTAAAGTAGAACATATTAATATTCTTATAACAATTAAGGGAATTCATTTCATAATTTTAAAATGCACCCAAAATCCCTATGTTCAGATGATTTCACTGGAAAATTATATCAAATAATTAACTCCAATTTTACACAGTCTTTTCTAGAAAATGGAAGAGAAATTGCTTCCAAACTCATTTTACATATCAATATTAAGCTTCGACTCAAACCAAGCAAAGATAGTAAATAGCAATAATGAAGTAGCAGACCAATATATTTAGCAATAAGCAAAAAGAACTAGACACTACATTCATTTGAATGTTATTATGGGCAGACTCAATTTGTTAAATATTTGAAAACTAATAAATGTTATCCATTGTATCAACTAGCTTACAAATAAAAAAATGACATGATTATCTACATGACAGAGAGAGAGCACTTCAGAAAACTCAACACTCATTTATAGTAAAAACTCTCAGTGAATTAGGAAGAGAATTATTTCAAATTGGTAAAGAATATCTACGATAAAAATCTAAATTAAACATAATTATTAAAGAATGAATGATTTCCTTCCCCTTGAGACAAAGAATGAAGGAAAGATATCAACTCTGACTATTCTTTTAGGGGAATCAGCTAAATTGGATTACCCCTAAATTACTGGTGGAAATGTAAAATAATATAGTAACACCATAAGTAGTTTGTACTTTCTGGAAAAGAAGCCTGCTTGTATAATATGAACCAGAAATTTCATTTTCTTGGGCATTTATCACAGAGAAATGTATACTCATGTTGACACAAAAAGCTAAACATATATGGTCATAGCAGTTCTATTTATAATACTTCAAAAATTAAGCACAACCTAAATATTCATTGAAAGGAGAATAGTTATTCAAAGCATGATATTCCCATATCACAAAAATTATGCAATAAAATGAATGAATAATTGACATGCAGTAACTTAAATGGAATTTTAGAAAATATGATGAATGAGTAAAGTAATTCCAAAGAATTACCACACAAATTATCCATTTATATAATTTTCTTTAAATAATAAAATTATATTGATTACTATTTGCTAGAGAGTGGGAATGAAGCGTAGAGACTGTGTCACTCTAAAGGAGTAGCATAAGAATTCCTTGTGGTAGTGTTTCTATGTCATGATTAAGATAATGATTAAGTGAAATCACATCTGACAGGATTACACAGAACTGCATGTATATACACACAAATGAAACTAATAAAGTCTGAAAAATCTCTAAGGTGGTTTGCCACATTAATTTTCTGCTTCTCAAGTTGCACTATAGTTATGCAAGTTGTTCCTAAATTGGCAACCTTGCAAAGATGCCATGAAACACCCTGCAGATTTTTGTTCTGCATTCCTTTTATAATTAATTCAAAATTAAAAGTTAATAACAACAAAAATAGTGGAATGACTCAGTTATTCTTCCTTGGGCAATATTCTTTGATGACTGAAACAATTAGAAATTTTAAGTTTTGGAAGGGTCAAGAAAATGATCCTTATTAAATAATTCAATAATGGCACATTACCATTCAACTAGAACTAAACCAAATATAGCTCCTGTTTCTAAAGAATGTGTTTTTATAGCTTTATTAGTTTTCCTCATGAATTTTCCATTTTAATTTTCTGTCTCAATGATTTCTTCATATTGAAACACTTGTCTATTTATTTACTTTATCTAATTTTTAATAATATTTCTCTCCCAAATAAAATTCAACTTTTGAGAATGACAGATCATTTTGCCTTTTGTAAGAATATCTAATAAAAGTGAGGAAATGGTTATTATAATTGAAATGACCACATACTAACAGGAAATATAACCCATTAACTTAATAAGTTAAAAGACACTGTTGTATATCTCCAAATAATCCACATTTTCTTGTAATTAATTTTGATTTTCTAGTTTCAAAAGATTTTAAAAGTAGTTATAAATTAGTTGATTGATTGTAATCTCTTGAATATGGCAAAATGTACAGGGTAAGACTTTTTTTGAAATTTTTCCATATTGACAGAAGTGGCAGATAATGTTTGGGTAAATATAATTCTTTCTTACTTGGCAATAGGTTCTACTAAAGGTCAAAAAAATTCTTACTATCATTATATCTGAACCTATTATATTCAAAATATTCAAAGAGAGAAAACATAGTCAATCACAAACATTTTTATTTAATGACTAGCCATAAAAATATTTGTAAACATCTGTTTTGTTATTCAATCTTCAATTTGAATTTTCAATTGAAATTAGGCAAATGAGTTTAAAAATTAGCCAGTGCCATGAGGAAATTAAAATATCTTTGCTAAAGATAAATCACATATTTTTTTATTCTGAAAAGAGGATTTCTTTTGTGACTTTTTTAAAAATGAGAAATTTATATTTCTTCTCTAGAATTACTTAATTGTGTGAGTGTGTGTGTGTGTGTGTGTGTGTGTGTGTGTCTGATTTTATTCTTGATAAACAGAATGGTCTAAGCTATTGATGTTTTATTAGCCCAAACTTTTCTTTTCTCAAAATGAGTCCCTGGAAGAGATTAAGAAAAATAATTGTACACAGAAAGAACCTTGATAATTCTTTCATTTAAAAAAAACATTTTTAATTGATACACAATGATTGTACATATACATGATCTAGAGTGTGATATTTTAAAACTTTATTTTAATTTTATTTGTTTCAGATATACATGATAGTAGAATGTATTTTGACATGTTATACATACATGGAGTATAACTTCTTGTGTTTGTATATGATGTGGGGTTACACTGATTGTGTATTCATATATGAATATAAGAAAGTTATGTCCAATATATTCTACTGTATTTTTTATTCCCATAACCCCTCCCTTCCCTTCACTCCTCTTCTTCTTGTCCAATGAACTCCTACTCTTCCCTCTTCTTATTGAGTGTTAGCATCCACATATCAGAGAGAACATTTGGCCTTTAATTTGGGGGGATTGGTTATTTCAGTTAGCATGATAGTCTCCAGTTCCATCCATTTACCAGAAAATGCCATATTTTCATTCTGCTTTATGGCTTAGCTATTGGGAATTGAGCTGCTGTAAACATTGATATGGCTTCATCACTGTAGTATACTAATTTTAAGTCATTTGTATATGTGCTGAGGAGTGGGATAACTGGGTAAAATGGTGGTTCTATTCCAAGTTTTCTAAGGAATCTCCATAGTGGTTTCCACAGTGGTTGCACCAATCTACAGTCCCATCAGCAATGTATAAGTATACCTTTTCCCCCACATCCTCTCCAATATTTATTGTTACTTATATTCTTGATGGTTACATTCTGACTGAAGTGAAACAAAATCTCACTGTAGTGTTAATTTTCATTTCTCTCATTGCTAGAGATGATGAAAAATTTTTCATAAATGGTTGACCAATCGCATTTATTCTTCTGTGAAGTGTCTATTCAGTTCCTTTGACTAATTATTAATTGGATTATTTGCTTTGTGGTGTTAAGTAGTTTTAGTTCTTTATATGTACTGGAGATTAAGCTTCATCAGAGCTACAGGTGGTAAGGATTTTCTCCCTTCTGGTAGGCTCTCTTTACCTTCTTGGACTGTGATATTTTGATATATTATGCAATAGGAAGTTATCGATCAGGGTAATTAGCATCCATCACCTCAAATATTTTTTATATCTTTATGTTGTGAACATTCCAAATTTTCTCCTCTAGATATTTAAAATACACAATAAATTATTTACTGTAGTTGCCCCACTCTGTTATACAGCACTCAAATTTCATCTCATTATCTAATTTTATTTTTTTTTACCTGTTAACCAATGTTTCTTAATCTTCACCTTCTGGCCTCTGGTAACCATTATTGAACATTCTACTTCAAAAAATTTATTTTATTAAACTTTTTCATATGTGCAGAACCATGAAGTATTTTTCTTTTTGTGCCTATATTATTCTATTTAATATAACATTCTCCAAGCTCACTCATGTTGCTGCAAATCACCAGGTTTCATTCCATTTTACATATAAATACTATTCCATTATGTTACATACATGTACATGAATACATCACATTTTATTTCTTCATACATCTGTAGATAGACATCTTGGTTGAGTCCATTTTAGTTATTATAAGTAGTACTGCTGAAAATGTTGAAATAAAAATATCATTTTGGCATGGTAACTTTTATTCCTTTGAACATAAGTCTATCCTTTCCATATTTTTCAAGATGTGGACAACAAAATGAGTATAATCTTCTTTGATTTTTGTAGGGCTATTTCAAGTTCATTGTGACATTTCTCATATATATTTTTATATTGTAATAAATACTACTAATGTAAAGAAACATAGCTTATATGTCCTTTTGCAATATAAATCACAATCATTTATTTAAATAATATTACTCACAAATAGTATGAATCCAATTAGGATTTGAGTTGCTTTAATAGTTCCTTCACCTTCAAATAAACCAAAGTAATTATTCCATACTTTTTGCAAAAATAAACAAACCAACCTCTTCATCTTTTAAATTCAGAGTAGCTTCCATATAAAATGTGAAAAACATGTAGAGGATGTAGGTTGGTTTGTAGAGATATATGGATTATTCCCATCTAAAATTCATAATGTATATAATGATTCACATATCTGTAATCAATAATAAATTGTATGTATACATTAGGAGTACAAAAGTGAACCCAGAAATAGCATATACCACCACTTTCATCAGGTTATGTTATGTTATTTTTTTTAATCTAACAATCTCATTTTAATATTGATTGTGCTATTTTTCCTCTTTGGTTACCCATTTAATTTTAGGAATTGTAGCCAATATCCAGGATGGCATTCAATTCTTTCATTGTTTTCTAGTGTTCATAGCCTTTTGTTCTCCTAAATTGGTAACAAATAGATATGGTAGATGTAATGGTAAATGACTTATATATGGCCTCCTTCCTTTTAAGCACTTGTGTTAAAATCTACATGCTATTCTGTAAGGATACTCAAGCAACCATTATGGAGAAGTCCTAGTGGTAAGGGACTTGAGCCTTTCTGCAGTGAGTAGGAATGGAAGCCTTCTGACAATAATCATGTTTTTGTAGGATCCTCCAAACTCTGTCAAGATCTCAGATGACTACAGAATTAGCCAATTAATTAAATACAAATAAAGGAATATTTTATGCTTTAAGTATTCAGTTAAGCTAAACTCTCTCCAGATTATTGCCACAAAAAAATGAAAAACAATAAATATTAACTAAATTTTAACATAATGTTTTAGTAGCAATAGAAGACTATATAGATTTTGGTAAGAGAAACATTATTGTGGACAGAAGGAACCAAAATTTCAATATTTTTGGAAACATATGTTAGGACCTGTTTGAAAGAATTTTGAAGAATCTTTTATCAAAATGTTAATGATCATAGAAATGTAGAAGCATGGAAGATTTTGAGCAGACTCTGAGTGAGAGGTTAAAGAGAAATAACAACACAATCTTCCTGGAAACTATAAGGAAGAAGATATTTTTCCTATAGTGGCCAAAACCGACTGCTGCCTATGACAATATAGGAAGAAGTAAAATATGCAAGATCAACTTGGGAATAGGACCATGAAAATTTCCAGGTAAAATGTGGAGGGAGCAACTGTTGTTTTGATACTTCCATTGAAATTCCAGAGAAGGGAAATAACATAATGAAAAGACTCTTAACAAAGTGAGCCTGGGCTTATGGTTTTGGAAATTCTCAGCCTCTACAGATAGTAAGTAATACTAAGGTAAAAAGTTGCTTTCAGCTAAATATTAAATCCAGACCAATCTCAGAAATCCTGATCTAAGATTAAATTGAGAGTTTAATATAAAATCACTTAATACCTGAGAAAGACCAGTAGTGATACTTCAGAGGGAATGCAATAACACAAAAGACACTAAAGATTTTTGACAGCCATTGCTTTACTCAGTATTTTTTTTTGTTTAATTAATTTATTGGTTCTAATAGTTTATGTTTTGTATGGAGTCTTTGGAGTTTTCTTTATATAAAATCGTGTCAACTGCAAACAGTGAAAAATTGATTTGCTTCTTTCCAATCTGGATGCCCTTTATTTTTTTTTTCTTTTGTCTGATTGCTCTGGCTAGGGCTATGTTGATAATAAATGTGGTGAAAGTGGGAATCCTTGTTATGTTCCAGATCTTAGAGAAAGTGTGAGCATTCATCTGGAACATCTTAGAGAAAGTGTGAGGTAGAGAATGGATGGAAGGGTAGCATGGCATCCTCTAAAGGTAATGTGCCAGGTGCGGCTAAACTTCTGAAGGGAGCACTTGTGTCTTGTGATCTTTCCCACCTGCATGCATTTCTTTTCTTCTGATGTCATCTCTCTCCTGTGTGCTTAGCTGCTGAATGTTGACATATCTCTGCGTAAGTGTTAGCTGGAAATCTTGGTGTTGGCTGGCCCCAGTTTAAGGTGAGGCTTCTCACAGGATAATTTATACTCACAAGACAGAACATCTGGTGAAAGTTGGAGGGGTGATTTTCTGGCTCTACAGGGAGATGGAAGGCATGAAGGAGCACAGGTTGCTTGTGCTAATTTAAAAATAAGAAAGGTAGTCTATGGTATCTCTCTCTCCCTCTGCATTGTGCCCACAGCCACTCCTCCATGTGACTATCCCCATCACTTCCTTTCATTCCCTTCCTCACTCCCCTGACAGCTACCAAATTACATAAGGAATACTGCCTTTTGTCCTTATTGTGATAGCTTTTTAAAACTGTTGTTACTATAAGTCAAAACTCCAGGAATTTGATAAAATCAAACTACTTTATCTTGTTTAAATTAAAAAGAAAAGAAAGTTTTTTTAAAAAATAGGACAAATAAAAGGGTATGTTCAGACAACTTCCTGGACACACATAGAGGTGAAGTTGTGAGGGTCTAGGGCACTTCATGAAATGCACAGAATTTCTTGCCCTGAGTCTGTGAGAGCTTTCCAGTGCACTGTGGATCTGAGGGATAGGGTTTAGCCCATAAGGGGTTCTGTCAGGTGTCTAGCAATTGGAATGCAGAGAACTGCTGCCTGAGAAAGCTGGCCCTCACAATGGGACCCAGGAGAAGGCAGCTAGAGAGAGCCCGTATCCCTCACTGGTAACAAAATCCACTACCTCTGTGTCCCCAGAGTTCCCTGCAGGCATCTGGGCCTTTCCTCCCTCTGTCTTGCTCAGCACATTTGGAGTAATTTTCACAGTGCTCAGCTGCTTTATGGAGACAAATGTCACATTCAAATTTGGAGATTACATACTCTGAGGCTGAGGATGATTTGTGAGAAATTCTTGGATTCTCTTGCTTCAGCTCCCTCTGGAACTCTCTAGAAGTCTCTGATCATTTTATTTCGTTTCTTTTTTAAAAAAAATTGTTCCAATTAGTTAGTTACACATGACAGCAGAATGCATTTTTACTTATTTTACACAAATGGAGTACAAATTTTTATTTCTCTGGTTATACATGGTGCAGAGTCACACCATTGGTGCAATCATACATATACATACAGGGAATTTCTTATTCAAACGAAAGAGGTTTTAATATATCTATGATAATTTTCCCTAAATGGAAGCTCAAGGTAGATGTTGTGCATCTTAAAGATATTTGTTAATGCTTATTTATAAAAGCAAATTTCAATAAAATTCACCAAGAATTCTCACAATTCTTAAGATTTATGAGAAACTCTTGGATTCTCTTTCTTCAGCTCCCTCTGGAGCTCTCTAGAAGATTCTGGTCATTTTATTTCATTTCTTTTTTTAAAATTAGTTCCAATTAGTTACACAAGACAACAGAATATACACAATTATACATTTGCAAAAATACCACCAGATTAGATTAAAAAGGACATAGTCAATATAATTATTTTAAAATTAGATACTCAAATTCCTCCAAGAAGTAAAAAGACTGAGAAGTTTACTAATTTGCAAGTACAAATTTTCATGAAAAAGGAATGGTGTCACAGAGGTCAGAACTTTGGATCATAAAGAAATACTCTAAGCTCCTATTTTCTCCAAGAAGAACAATGGCATAAATATTAATATAGATATAATGTAGTATATTTAATTACATAATTTCAAAGAATTCCTTGCATATTTAGTATTAATTAATACACATAGATTTCCTGTAGATGAATTGCTTTTTGTTAATGAATAATTCACATATATATAAAATAATTTCCCAAGAAATTATAAAAAAATTGCTTTGAAAGCCTATGTTTATTAAATGATAATGCAACATTTACTCATTGGTGGTGATGTTTGCTTCAAAACTTCACAAGTTACCATAGTTCATTTTTATGCTTTTTATTTATACAATGGATTAATGTTTATAAGGCATCAAAATATGCAAAGTCTATTCCCATTTTTTTCCTTTGCAAAGTCAAGAATAACCTGAATTTAATTATATTTTTTTATCATTTTATCATATAGCTTTCAAATAAGGTAATTTGCCATGTTATCCATGTATCACATTAGCATCTTTTATTCATTATCAAAGTTCATATATAAGAAGAATATTGTGTTATTACAAATTATGCTAAATATTAAAATTAACATTTGATATTTTAAATTGTAAAATGGAGTTTGAGCTCTATTTTACTTTAGTAAACATCCTTTGCCAGCCTGTGACAGCCCAAGGATTATGGAAATTACAAGTGTGATAAATACTTTGGAGATACTATCTGACTGATTAATTTTGGGGAAACAATTTTTATTTATAGAAATTAAATTTATTATAGAGTATAAATAAATACTTTCTTAAAATCAATCAGGAAACTGGCACAAAGGAAAGATTCACTTCAGTTTATTACACTAGAAACCCAGGGTTTAGATTCATTGCACCAGTTATCAGAGGTCATGCATGGAAAACATTGGAAAACTACCATCCCACACAATTCCTAAAGAATTTCCTAAGAAGTGAACTCAACTAAATCAGACATTATTCGACCAATGATCAGAGAGATACATTTAATATATAAATTTAAATTTCATGTCAAATTTTATTTGGGAATTTCACATTGTCAGTACCCTTCAGAAAACATATAGATTATGTTGAAGCCTTTTTTTCCTCTTTGTTTCCATTTGCATTAAAAGTTTTTATTAGAGAAATTCAGAGCAAAAAAAGTAGATATCACTCAACTTTCTAATGAATATTGCATGCATACACATATATATAGGTCCTGAGTTTTGAAAAAAGAAACTTGTGTTCCTGTGGGAAATTAAGCACAATACAAAACAATTAAATTACCTATCTATTCAATGAAGATGAAGTAAGGCAGTAGCTTATTAGCCAAGGATTAAAGAGGACAGTAAGTGTGGAGTAATGGAGGAAGAGAGGGACAGGACTGAAAATGAAAATGTCTAATAGAGTAGTCTTTTTCTTTTGTTCTTTTATTTTCAGTTTTATTTGACAAATATAATTTTATATGTTTATGATTTACAATATGGCTAATGCAAGCTAATTAATATATGTATTACCTCAAGTCTCCTTTTTTGTGTAGAAAACACTCCAAAACCTCTCTATTAGCAATTTTCAAGTATACAAATATTGTTATTAACTCTGGTCACAGTGATGTATGGGAACAATAATTTCTTCTGATATCCTTTCAAAAGTTTCCCTTAGATACATTTAACTCCTTTATTCACTTGTAAATCATATATTTACTAAACATGATTATTTTTAAGAAGTTAAACTGTAAAAATACCTTGGGAAGTAGTTACATCCAAAATGCTTCTGAAATTTTAGGGTGGAAAGCAGCTTCCACAAAAAGCATTTATGAATTAGCGATGAAATATTGAGCAGAAATGACTATAACATGATAAATAAGTATCAGGAGGAACTTTGTAAATTATGAAGCACTCCTACATATCATAAAAGATACAAATAATGTATGAACATCATGCTGTGAATTAAGATTGGATTAGTATTTATAGTACACTTATGAATTAAATATGGGGAGACATTCTCAGAAATACACCATTATGTGTTTTCATTATTGTTTAAATATCATAGAGTATACTTACAGAAACTTAGATGGTATAGGTTCATAACTTGACATGGCCTTTTGATTCAATAAAGAGGCAGTAATCATGAGGCTTCTGCTATGTAACACAGCAAAAATATTCACAGTAAACTTTTAGTGTGTGTGTGTGTGTGTGTGTGTGTGTGTGTGTGTGTGTGTGTTTAGAAGAATTAAACTAAAAGAATGTAAAAAGAATGACAAAAATTGGGATTTCACCTAGGATGTGTAAGGCTCTATGTTTGATCTTCAGAACCTATACACAAAGGGTAGGGAGAGGAATGGTAAAAAAAAAAAAAAAAAAAGAAAGAAAGAAAACACAATTATTAAAACCCAACCTAGTTTTTCCTATAAAAATTAAAATTATTTATATCTTTATCCTTTTTTCTATAATAGAAAGTGTGAGAAATTTTTTATATCACATGATTATTAATTTAAAATATTATCATTATTTTTCAAGATTAAAATATTCCAAACTATGTTAGTTTACATGTCTTGGCTTCTAAATAGTATAGGCTAGCACATATCTAGAAGTTCTTTGTTTCTCTAAAGTGCAGATTAAATGATATAAACTGTCAATGATATTCATTTTAAATATGATTTCTCATATTAAGAATCTTTTACCTGAGTGCATGCTTAAAATCCTAGCAGTTTGGGAGGGTGAGGCAGGAGTTTTGCATGCTTAAAGCCAGTCTCAGCAACTTAGCAAGGCTTATTGAGACCCTGTTTCAAAATTAAAAATTAAAAAAACAGCTGGGAATGTGACTCAGTAGTGTTTCAATCCACAGTACCCCCCCAAAATAACATCTTTTATAATCATTATTTTGCCTCTCATTTTCATGGATTTTCTATTAGTATAATGCTTAGATTTTTTAAGACTGTTGGACACATGCCATAGTTGTTTAACATTCATTAAATAAAGAAGTGGTCATTTTTTTAATATCTGTTTCTATTTCCTTCCTGGTAGTTATATGTATATGGCTATGATCTTTGACTCATGCATAAATTCAGAAGTCTATTCTCAATATTGTTTAAATGTGAAAGCTTTTTCTTTAATAACAACACTCCTATTTTCCTGCCACTATTTCCAGTTTGGGGGCTCAATCTCTGAAGTGTGTGAATTTCCTTGTTTTGTATGAATATCAAATATCCAAAGTTCTTGAAAACTCAACTCCATATTACAAGAGTTATGCTTTACTAGGTGACCATTTGTGTCCTGGTCAGCCAGTTATATTGGATTTAGTAGTGTATTAAATTTTATAGCAACAAGAAATCACAGATTTTAATTTCTTATATTGATTTTCTAAAATACTTGGTTAAAATTGCACTTAAGGGGCTGTAGATATAGCTCAGTTGGTAAAATGCTTCCCTCGCATGCATAAAGACCTGGGTTCAATCCCCAGCACCACACACATATCCATGCAAAAATGCATTTAAGAAGACATTATGTAAAATTTAAAAAGATAGACCAGATTTTATCCACTTAATAATTGTGGGGAAAAAAACTGTAAATCACAATCATATAAATTACAATGACAATCAGGATAAATACTATCAAACACTAAGAGGAAAACCATTCCATTCAAGTTACACATTCCCAATTATGTTTTTATTATATTTCTACTAAAGTTGCTAAAAATGAAAAAAATATTTCATGTATAATCACTTAGACATAAATAAACACTTTTTTTGAAATTTTGTTCACTTAATTTATGACCCCTGATTTACACAGAAAGTTAAAATTTTTATATGCTTTTTACAGTGAGCTCTCTTAGCAAAGCCTGAATCAGCTTGCCAATTTAATATGCTATTATATAAACTGCATAGCTACAGTTTTGTTTGTTGTTGCTCCTCAATCTGCTTCTAAATAAATATGGCTGTGGTGAATTAAAATCCAAACAGAAAATAAAGTCTCACTTTATTCTCAAAAAAAAATTAATAAAAGAATATTATATTAAAAGCCTTAACTAGCAACGTATTCATTCACTACTGTTATCAACCATTATGTACCATACCTAAAATGATGTGCTATTCTTTTATACACCTGGAGGCACAGCAGGATTTTTTTACACCACCATCACACAAACATGTATAATGGATTGTGTTATGACATTTTGATGACTGCAATGTTACTGGGCCAAATTATTTGCCTCAGTCTGGCTGGGTACCAATAACCGAGCCACCACAAAAGCCTTGTAGATTCAAACTCTCACTGGCACTCTACATGCACTTTCTGGGGACAATACACACCTCCACTGGGCTCTGCATCACAAAATACTCTCTGAATCCCTCCAGAACTCAACAGGAACTCAAGGAGCGGGCGCCTGAGGCAGCAGGATACGCCCTATGCCCAGCAGGATCCACCTTAAACCTGGAACCGCCCTATTCCCAGCATGATCCACACCCTAAACCTGGAACCGCCCTAAACCCGGATCCTCCCTGGTCCTTGAGCAGAGTCACTTTTCTCAAACATTCATGCAATGTCACTGCAAATGATCTGGGTCCAAGGCAAGCCAATTTCCACAATGGATAGTTCTCCCTCTAGCAACATTGGGTAGGCTGACAAGGAAATTGCCATGCGTAATTCCTACTTGGCTATGGCTCTCAGCAATTATTCAGCTGAATTATATTCATATGAGACCACCATCATACATGTAGTCTTTGGTTACCTGAAATGTTATGTAACAAATGACTGTATATTGATTTAAAAAAATATTGGGAAGAAAAATTGTGAAATTTAGACTGAATGTACTATAAAGATTGAGAATTGAGACAAAATAAATTCTTGTAATAATTACTATGTTTTAAGACTAGGTGCTAAGATGTGTGTTTTTCATCTGCATAAGTGGCATTATATTATAATATGGCATTTTATCTAATACCACCAATGATATAGGGAATGAGAGGGCAAGGTTTCATCTGCATCTATTAGCTTCTTCCATATGATCTCCTTATTATAGTTATTTATTCTTTAGGCCAATTATTTGTACTAATATACCATTGCTTCTCTCTTCTCCTTTTATTTTTTTTGCAAAACACATTTTTTATTGGTTGTTCAAAACATTACAAAGCTCTTGACATATCATATCTCATACATTAGATTCAAGTGGGTTATGAACTACCACTTTTACCCCAAATACAGATTGCAGAATCACATTGGTTACACATCCACAATTTTAAATAATGCCATATTAATAACTGTTGTATTCTGCTACCATTCCTATCCTCTACTATCCCCCTCCCTTCCCCTCCCATCTTCTCTATCTAACAGCATTTACTGTAATTCATTTCTCTCCTTATTTTCGATTCCCCTCACATCCTCTTATATGTAATTTTGCATAAAAATGAGGGTCTCCTTCCATTTCCATACAATTTCCCTTTTTTCTCCCTTTCCCTCCTACCTCATGTCTCTGTTTAATGTTAATCTTTTCTTCCTGCTCTTCCTCCCTATTCTGTTCTTAGTTGCTCTCATTATATCAAAGAAGACATTTGGCATTTGTTTTTTAGGGATTGACTAACTTCACATAGCATAATCTGCTCTAATGCCATCCATTTCCCTGCAAATTAAATGATTTTATCATTTTTTAGTGCTGCGAAATACTCCATTGAGTATAAATGCCACATTTTTTTTATCCTTTTATCAATTGAAGGGCATCTGGGTTGGTTCCACAGTCTAGCTATTGTGAGTTGTGCTGCTATGAACATTGATGTGGCAGTATCCCTGTAGTATGCTCTTTTAAGGTCTTCAGGGAATAGTCCGAGAAGGGCAATAGCTGGGTCAAATGGTGGTTCCATTCCCAGATTTCCCAGGAATCTCCATACTTCTTTCCAAATTGGACACACCAATTTGCAGTCCCATCAGCAATGTACAAGAGTACCCTTTTCCCCATATCCTCGCCATCACTTGTTGTTGTTTGACTTCAGAATAGCTGCCAATCTTACTGGAGTGAGATGGTATCTTAGGGTGGTTTTGATTTGCATTTCTCTGACTGCTAGAGATGGTGAGCATTTTTTCATGTACTTGTTGATTGATTGTATGTCCTCCTCTGAGAATTGCCTGTTCAGGTCCTTGGCCCATTTGTTGATTGGGTTATTTGTTATCTTATTGTCTAATTTGTTGAGTTCTTTGTATACTCTGGATATTAGGGCTCTATCTGAAGTGTGACGAGTAAAAATTTGTTCCCATGATGTAGGCTCCCTATTTACCTCTCTTATTGTTTCTCTTGCTGAAAAAAAGTTTTTAGTTTAAGTAAGTCCCATTTGTTGATTCTTGTTGTTAACTCTTGTGCTATGGGTGTCCTATTAAGGAATTTGGAGCCCGACCCCACAATATGTAGATCGGAGCCAACTTTTTCTTCTATCAGACACAGAGTCTCTGATTTGAAATCAAGCTCCTTGATCCATTTGAGTTAACTTTTGTGCATGGCGAGAGAAAGGGATTCAGTTTCATTTTGTTGCATATGGATTTCCAGTTTTCCCAACACCATTTGTTGAAGATGCTATCCTTCCTCCATTGCATGCTTTTAGCCCCTTTATCAAATATAACATAGTTGTAACTTTGTGGATTAGTGTCTGTGTCCTCTCTTCTATACCATTGGTCCACCCGCCTGTTTTGGTACCAGTACCATGCTGTTTTTGTTACTATTGCTCTGTAATATAGTTTGAAATCTGGTACCGCCTGATTCACACTTCCTGCTTAGAATTGCTTTTGCTATTGTGGGTCTTTTATTTTTCCATATGAATTTCATGATTGCTTTATTTATTTCTACAAGAAATGCCATTGCGATTTTGATTGGCATTGCATTAAACCTACAGAGAACTTTTGGTAATATTGCCATTTTGATGATGTTAGTTCTGCCTATCCATGAACAGGGTATATTTTTCCATCTTCTAAGATCTTCTTCTATTTCTCTCCTTAGGGTTCTGTAGTTTTCATTGTATAAGTCTTTCACCTCTTTTGTTAGGTTGATTCCCAATTATTTTATTTTTTTTAGAATATTGTGAATGGGATGTTTTTCCTCATTTCCATTTCAGAAGTTTTGTCACTGATATACAGAAATGCCTTTGATTTATGCGTGTTGATTTTATATCCTGCCACTTTGCTGAATACATTTATTAGTTCTAGTAATTGTTTTGTAGACCCTTTTGGGTCTTCTAGGTATAGAATCATGTCACCCGCAAATAGTGATAATTTAAGTTCTTCTCTTCCTATGTTTATGCCTTTAATTTCTTTCTTCTGTATAATTGCTCTGGCCAGTGTTTCGAGAACTATATTGAATAGAAGTGGTGATAGAGGGCATTCCTGTCTTGTTCCCGATTTTAGAGGGAATGCCTTCAATTTTTCTCCATTCAGAATGATGCTAGCCTGAGGCTCAGCATAGATAGCTTTTACAATGTTGTGGTAAGTTCCTGGTATCCCTATTTTTTTCTAATGGTTTGAACATAAAGGGATTCTGTACCTTGTTGAATGCTTTTTCTGTGTCTATCAAGATGATTATATGGTTCTTATCTTTAAGTCTATTGATGTGGTGAATAACATTTATTGATTTCCATATATTGAACCATCCTTGTATCCCAGGGATGAATCCTACTTGATCATGGTGCACAATTTTTTTTGATGTGTTTTTGTATCCAATTCACCAGAATTCTATTGAGGATTTTTGCATCTAGGTTCATTAGAGATATCAGTCTGTAGTTTTCTTTCATTTTTTTAAAGAGAGAGGGAGAGAGAGAGAGAATTTTTTTAATATTTTATTTTTTAGTTATCGGCCGACACAACATCTTTGTTTGTATGTGATGCTGAGGATTGAACCTGGGCCGCATGCATGTCAGGTGAGTGCGCTACTGCTAACCCACATCCCCAGCCCTGTAGTTTTCTTTCTTTGAGGTGTCTTTGTCTGGTTTTGGAATCAGGGTGATGTTGGCCTCATAGAATGAATTTGGAAGAGCTCCCTCTTTTTCTCTTTCCTGAAATAACTTGAAAAAATATTGGTATTAATTCTTTTTTAAAGGTTTTGTAAAACTCCACTGTTTACCCATCCAGTCCTGGGCTTCTCTTGGTTGGTAGTCTTTGATTGCTTCTTCTATTTCATCCATTGATATTGGTCTGTTCAAATTGTGTGCATCCTCCTGATTCAGTCTGGGCAAATCATATGACTTAAGAAATTTATCAATGTCTTCACTATCTTCTATCTTATTGGAATATAGGTTTTCAAAATAATTTCTAATTATCTTCTGTATTTCTGTAGTATCTGTTGTTATGTTGCCTTTTTCATCCTGTATGTTAGTAATTTGAGTTCTCTCTCTTCTTCTCTTCATTAGCATGGCTAAAGGTCTGTTGATCTTATTTATTTTTTCAAAGAACCAACTTTTAGTTTTGTCAATTTTTAAAATAGTTTATTTTGTTTCAATTTCATTGATTTTCTCTCTGATTTTAATTTTTTCTTGCCTTCTGCTACATTGGCTGTTGTTTTGCTCTTCCTTTTCTAGGGCTTTGAGATAAAGTGTGAGCACATTTATTTGTTGTTTTTCTCTATTTTTGAGGAATGACGTTCAGGTGATGATTTTCCCTCTTAAAACTGCTTTCATTGTTTCCCATAGATTCTGATATGTTGTGTCTGTATTTTCATTTGTCTCTAAGAATTTTTTGATTTCCTCCTTTATGTCTTCTGTAACCAATTGATCATTCAGTAACATATTGTTCATTTTCCATGTGATGTAGGATTTTTCCTTCCTTCTTTTATCATTGATTTCCAGTTTCATTCCATTATGATCAGGTAAAATGCATGATATCCGGGCTTGGTGTGTGTTCTGAGAGCCCCAGAGTGTTTGCCCCAGATCCAAGTCAGCTCAGCATTGCCTAGTGATCCTGAGAAAACAGTATTTAGATGATTTACGACTCCCTATGCATGCGCAGCTGAAGAGGTCAGAGACTTGATCTCTCCGCGCCTGCTGCCATGTTGAATCTCCTAGAATTGTTGACTCTCTGGGCTACTGGTCTGGGTTCCCACCTCTCTTCTCCTTTTAATATCTTCTATAAATATAAGCTCTGAACCTCCATTTACTTAATTATTACCTTTAAATATGAAATACTCATAATAAACAATTCTTAAATATTCTCTTCCTAATTCTCATAGAAATATTCTAAGTGCAACATATAATTAAATATTCTATGGTAAGTGAAGCCACAGGTTGAAACTTACTGTATTCCTAAGAATATGTCAGATTACAATAGAATTAAGTTATTTACAAGGTAAGTTTTAATTTTAAGAATTTGATTATGTTATTTGCTGCTAAAAAGAAAGTGGATAGTTCTTGGTTTCTGATTAACATATTTAATGCTAAAAGTTTTAAATTATTCTAATATCATATCTTATAAAAGGGCTACTATATTATTCTAAGTCAAATAATTCTAAAAACCAAGAAAAAATTAAAAAATGCTATTTATAATACATGTTTGTGTATCTAATATTATTGGTTTTTTAATCCTTCTGAAAAAATCTGTCCATCTAAAGATTACAGTACCTCAAAGCTAAACAGCTTGCTTTGATGTTTGGAGCTACTTATTCTTTGTATGTCCTTTGTATGTGTTAGTATTCACAGTGTTTGTGTTTAACACAAGCAAACAAACATATATGAAAGAATTAAGACTTTCCTTCTTTGGCAAGTCTAACTATATTGTTAAAATTAACTATATTGTTAAGTTTAGCAATGGAAAATTCAGGGAGATATATTTTTTTTTCTTATTGGCAGAATGTCAGATTTCATCAGATTTAAAATGTGTGTTTCTACTAATTTACTTTAGTGTTGAAGGACTGTTTTCTGTAATCCCAGTTACTGCTGCTTTGTGAACAACTGCACTCATGGAGGCCTTCAAAAATCACTTTGTTCCCTCCACACTGCCTATGCACACCTGCTCTGTGTGCTGTGTCTCCAGCCCTTGGGTGAAATATAGGGTACCCATGGCCCACATGCTTATGCTCAGATAAGGAAAAATCCACTGGCAAATAAACGGAAAAAAAAAAACACTTCTTAAAAGAAGAAATACAAATGGCCCAAGTACATGAAAAAAAATGTTGAATATCACTAGCAACTGAGCCTAATTACATTGAGACTTTATCTTATCTAGTTAGAATGGCAGTCATCAAGAATACAAGCAATATTTAATTGTGTATACATACCACATTTTCTTTATCCATTCATCTGTTGAAGGACATCTAAGTTGGTTCCATAATGTATCTCTTGTGAATTGAAATGCTATAAGCAATGATGTGGCCATGTCACTGGAGTATGCTGATTTTGAATCCTTTGGGTGTAAACCATGAAGTAAGATAACTTGATCAAATAGTGGTTCCATTCCAAGTTTCTGGGAAATCTCCATACTGCTTTCCAAAGTGGTTGCACCAATTTGCAGTCCCACCAGCAATGTATGAGTGTACCTTTTCTCCTACATCCTCGCTAACACTTATTTTTGCTTGTATTCCTGATAATTACCATTCTGAAAGAAGTGAGATGAAACCTTATAGCAGTTTTGATTTGCATTTCTCTAATTGCTAGAGATATTGAATATATTTTCATGAATTTGGTGATTGATTGTATATCTTTCTGTGAAGGGTCTGTTCAGTTCCTTAACCCATTTATTGATTGGGTAGGAATTTTCTGTTTTTTGTTTTATTTGGTGTTAAGTTATTAAATTCTTTAAGTATCCTGGATATTAGATCTCTATCAAGAAGAGTAAAATTATGGAATTTGTAGGTAAATGGATGGAGTTGAAGAATATCATGCTAAGTTAAATAAGCCAATCCAAAAAATAAAACAAAGGCCAAATGTTTTCTCTGATATGTGGATGCTGATCCAAAATGTGGGGTGAGGGGCTAGGGATGAATGGAGTAACTTTGAATTGGCAGAGGGGAGAGAGAGTGTGGGGATGGGAAGGATGATGGAATAAGATGGACATTATTACCCCTATGTACATGTATCATTATATGAACAGTGTGATTCTGCATTGTATACAGCCAGGGAAAGGAGAAGTTGTGCTCCATTTATGTACAATGATTTAAAATGCATTCTGCTATTGTTTATAACTAATTAGAACAAGATACAAATAATAATAAATGCTGGCAAGGATGTGGGGAAAAAGAATCTGATTTTACATTTTTGGTAGGATTGTTATTTGTACAACAACTATGACCCTGCTATGCCACTCCTCAGTATTTATCCCAAAGTAATATAGTCATCATACCATAGTGACACATCTATAGCATGTTTATAGCAGTTCAATTCACATTAGTAAAACTATGGAACCAGCCTGTGTGTTCATCAATGGATGAATTGATAAAGAAAATGTGGTATACATACCCAAAGGGGATTTATTTGGTCATATAGAAGAATGAAATTATGTCATTTGCAGGTAAATGGATGGAACTTGAGAACATTATGCTAAGCAAAAAAAGTCAAATTCAGAAAGTCAAAGATTTTATGTTTTCTCTAATATGTGGAAGCTAGAGAAGAAAAAGGGAAAGAGAGGTTGAGGGAAATCTCACAACAATCAAAGGGATATCTTCTGACCAGAGGATGGGAGAAGGCAAGAAAAAGAGGAAATACTGGGTAATGATATTGGCCAAATTATATTGGTACAGTGTGTGTATTTTCAAATATATAGCAACAAATCACACCTTTATGTACAAATATAAAGCATCAATAAAATATATGAACAAAATGTGCTGGGTTTTATATGGAAATAAAAGATGTTCTATCTTGAAAGTCATGTTAAGGACTTGAATGCTCATGTCATGTGTCATACCTTAGAACTTTATTGATTTTATCAGGGAAAGATGAGGGCTCTCAACTGCCAAGGGAAGGTAGGGAATCTCCTCTGCCCATGAAATCATTCTTTTAAATGCCAAGTGTGAAAAATATTTAGAGTACTGTAATATTGAGTTGTAAATCACTGTAATGAAATAATTTTTAAATATTATTTATTTTGACAATCTGAAAAAGTATTTTAACAGTTTAGACATTTTACTAAAATGTACCTAAAGAACTTTCAGATTCCATAGTAACAGTTTTTAATAAAACAGCATTTTGAAGTATTTTCCATGTGCATCTATTCAGAAAAAAAATAGTGTCTTAGGTAAAATTTCAAAATTAATCAAAATTCATTGCTTAAATTTGGCATTTATATGTTCTGAATGGAGTTCAGAAACTCTGCACAAAGTAAGCAATATTGTTAATATTTTCAGAGACTCGAATATATAGTATCATAAATAAGGAACAAGTTGTCTTTACAGAGCTGGTTAGGAGTTTGGAGTGTGGAAAACATGATACTTTAGCACTCGAAAGCAATTATCCAATGAACACTTGAATTAAATACTTACATACAAGAAAAATAGAACACCGAATTAAGAATCGTGAAACTTTACAAAACAATGAATCAAAAAATGGATCAAAAAAATCAAACAATGGATCAAAAAATGTGGAATATATCTACAATGAACTTTTATTTAGCCACAAAGAAAAATAAAATTATGTCACCTATGGGAAAATGGATAGAATTAGAGAACATTATTTTAAACAAAATAAACCAAATTCAGAAAGTCAAAGGTCCTGGGTTTTCTATCACATACAGAAGATAGAAAAAAAGGAAAAGAAAGGTGAGAGTTAGGGATCTCATGAAAATTAGAGGAAGGTCAGTAGAAGACCGGGACCAGAGGATGGGAGGAGGGAAGGAGGAAGAAAGGGTTGGGGGGTGATTGGGTTAAATTATGTTGTTATATTGTATGCATGTATGAATATGTAACAACAAATCTTACTATTATGTAAAACTGTAATTCGACAATAAAATATGGAAAAAATTCTTTGTGTTGGGGTTATCAACTGAGGAAAAGATTTAAGTGTTTTAGCTGTGCTTGTATATCCGCAGTTGACCATCTGACACACATGCACTGGCGTGCACGCACACACACACACACACACACACACACACACACAGACACACATCACCTGCACATATATGCACAAAAGGCTTATCACAGAATGAGAATTTATTCTTTGAGGGCACAATTATTTTAACTTTTAAAAATATACCTTTAATTTGGTGAAAATTTTTAGATTTATAGAAAAGTAATAAAAATCAATTTTGCATGTATTTTTTATTTTCTTCTTATGTTACCTCTCCCAGGATGCTTTTGTCAAAATTAAAACAATAACATTAGTATATTACCATTAACTTAACTGCACACTTCATTTGGATTTCAATAGTTTACTAGTTTTTGAAATTTTTTCTTGTATCAGGATCTAATCCAGAATTCCATTGCATTTATTGTTTTGCATTTAAAAAACGATTGATGTCCATGAAATCTTGATCCAGAGGGGCAAGCAGAAAAAATCAAAGTGATAGAGTGCCAGGGATCCCAGCAGCCTGCAGCAGGGCCCGGAGAGCCAGGCCAACTGATTCGCGTGGCCTGCCCTGCGGCTACAGAAGGCGTGGCGCCTCAGTGAAGCCATTAATTGGCAAGCAGGGAGGTTAGGGAAGGCCATTAGGTGGAATCCCACCAGCCAAGCCCACACGGACCCTTGGGCCGAGCACGGGTTCTCAGAAGGGGAAGGAAGCGGTACAGTCCCATCCCCCACAGCGGACACTCCGCCGAGCCAGTCAGCGGCCACCATCCGGGAAAGCTGAAGGATACACCGCCACTCTCCTTCAGAGTGCGACATCAAAACAGGTCGGTGTCATTCAGCTCACCCCCCAGACAGCGGGAATTCGCATAAAATCTCTCCTAGGCTTGCCGGGAGAGGGAGTATCAAGCTGAGCCTCCATACAGGCTAGGGGGAAACCAGAGACACCTGACCTCCAACCCCTCCTCCCAGTAGCAGCCAAAAGGAAACCTGGCTAGCCAGCGCTGGGGGAGGGGCAAGCAGAAAGAATCAAAGTGATAGAGTGCCAGGGATCCCAGCAGCCTGCAACAGGGCCCGGAGAGCCAGGCCAACTGATTCGCGTGGCCTGCCCTGCGGCTACAGAAGGCATGGCGCCTCAGTGAAGCCATTAATTGGCAAGCAGGGAGGTTAGGGAAGGCCATTAGGTGGAATCCCACCAGCCAAGCCCACACGGACCCTTGGGCCGAGCTCGGGTTCTCAGAAGGGGAAGAAAGCGGTACAGTCCCATCCCCCACAGCGGACACTCCGCCGAGCCAGTCAGCGGCCACCATCCAGGAAAGCTGAAGGATACACCGCCACTCTCCTTCAGAGTGCAACTTCAAAACAGCGGACACTCCATCCAGGCAGTCAGTGGCCACCATCCGGGAAAGCTGAAGAATACACCACCACTCTCCAACAGCTTGTAACATCAAAACAGCCAGCAGCAGGACCCCGGAGATCCAGGCCAACTGATTCGCGCGGCCTGCCCCGCAGCTACAGAAGGCGTGGCGCCTCAGAGAAGCCATTAATTAGCAAGCAGGGAGGTTAGGGACTGCCATTAGGTGGAATCCCACCAGCCAAGCCCACCGCCCAAGCCCGGAAGAGGCCCAGCGATCTGCCAGCATTGTAGTCACGACACCCCAATTGGAATAGGGACAGAGCAGAGCCGCCTTCCACTCCCGGAACAGGCCCAGAGAGCCGCCAGCGTGATAGACACGTCACCCCAATTGGAGTAGGGGCACAGCCGCCGCCTGCACCTGCAAGGGAGACTTTTCAAGTATACAAGAGCAACATAAATAAATAGGGGGTAAATTTCAAAACACAACAGTTGCACCAAGCAGAAAGAAACGCGGGCAGTATGAAAAGACAAGGAAAGAAAGGACCACAAGCAATGCAGGTCAACTCAACTTTAGAAGAGGTAATAGCTGCAACAGATGGAATATCAGATAAAGAGTTCAGGATATATATGCTTCAGATGATCTGGAGTCTCAAGGAAGACATGAGACAGCAAAATCAGACAATGAAAGATCACATTGACAAACAAATCCAGGAAGTCAAAGATCAATTTCACAGGGAGATAGAGGTAATAAAAAACAAACAAATTGAAATTCTAGAAATGCAGGAAACAATAAACCAACTTAAAAACTCAATTGAGAATACTACCAGCAGAGTAGATCACTTAGAAGAGAGAACATCAGACAATGAAGACAAAGTATTTCAACTGGAAAAGAACATAGACAGCTCAGCAAGTCTGCTAAGAAACCATGAGCAGAACATCCAAGAATTATGGGACAATATCAAAAGACCAAATTTAAGAGTCATTGGGATACAGGAAGGCACAGAGCTCCATTCCAAAGGAATAAACAGTCTATTCAGTGAAATAATACGAGCAAACTTCCCAGAATTGAAGATTGAGACAGAATCCCAAATCCTAGAAGCCTACAGGACGCCGAATGTGCAAAATCATAAGAGATCCACACCTAGACACATTATAATGAAGATGTCCAACATACAGAATAAGGAGAGAATTTTAAAAGCTGCAAGAGAAAGAAAGCAGATTACATTTAGGGGTAAACCAATCAGGATAACAGCTGATCTCTCAACACAGACTCTGAAAGCTAGAAGATCCTGGAATAACATATTTCAAACACTGAAAGACAATGGGCTCCAACCAAGAATCGTGTATCCGGCGAAATTAAGCTTCAGGTTAGAAGATGAAATTAAAACCTTCCACAATAAACAAAAGTTAAAATAATTCGCAGCTAGAAAACCATCTCTTCAAAAAATCCTTGGCAAAACATTACAGGAAGAGGAAATGGAAAACAACATTGAAAACCAACAATGGGAGGTAGGACAGTAAAGGGGGGAAAGTAGTCATAGAGGATAACAAATCAGGTTTAGTAACATCAATAAACAAATATGGATAGAAGAACAAACCATATCTCAATAATAACCCTAAATGTTAATGGCTTAAACTCACCAATTAAGAGACACAGGCTAGTAGAATGGATCAAAAAACAAGACCCAACAATATGCTGTCTACAGGAGACGCATTTGATAGGAAAAGATATACATAGACTGAAGGTGAAAGGTTGGGAAAAATCATATCACTCATATGGACCGCGGAAACAAGCAGGAGTGTCCATACTCATATCTAATAAAATAGATTTCAAGCCAAAGCTAATCAAAAGGGATATAGAAGGACACTTCATACTGCTCAAGGGAACCATACACCAACAAGACATAACAATCATAAATATATATGCCCCAAATAATGGTGCAGCTGTATTCATCAAGCAAACTCTTCTCAAGTTCAAGAGTCTAATAGACCAACATACAATAATCATGGGAGACTTCAACACACCTCTCTCAACACTGGACAGATCTTCCAAACAAAAGTTAAATAAGGAAACTATAGAACTCAATAACACAATTAACAACCTAGACTTAATTGACATATATAGACTATACCACCCAACATCAAGTAGCTACACTTTTTTCTCAGCAGCACATGGAACCTTCTCAAAAATAGACCATATACTATGTCACAGGGCAACTCTTAGACAATACAAAGGGGTAGAGATAATACCATGCATCTTATCTGATCATAATGGAATGAAACTGAAAATCAATGATAAAAGAAGAAAGGAAAAAGCAAGCATCACCTGGAGAATGAACAATAGGTTGCTGAGTGATCAATGGGTTTTAGAAGACATCAAGGAGGAAATTAAAAAATTCCTAGAGTTAAATGAAAACACAGACACAACATATCGGAATCTATGGGACACATTGAAAGCAGTTCTAAGAGGAAAATTCATTGCTTGGAGTTCATTCCTCAAAAAAAGAAAAAACCAACAAATAAATGATCTCATACTTCATCTCAAAATCCTAGAAAAAGAAGAGCAAAACAACAGCAAAAGAAGTAGAAGGCAAGAAATAATTAAAATCAGAGCTGAAATTAATGAAATTGAAACAAAAGAAACAATTGAAAAAATTGACAAAACTAAAAGCTGGTTCTTTGAAAAAATAAATAAAATTGACAGACCCTTAGCCATGCTAACGAAGAGAAGAAGAGAGAGAACCCAAATTACTAGCATACGGGATGAAAAAGGCAATATCACAACAGACACTTCAGAAATACAGAAGATAATCAGAAATTACTTTGAATCCTTATACTCCAATAAAATAGAAGATAGTGAAGGCATAGATAAATTCCTTGAGTCCTATGATCTGCCCAGATTGAGCCAGGAGGATATAGACAACCTAAACAGACCAATAACAATAGAGGAAATAGAAGAAACCATCAAAAGACTACCAACTAAGAAAAGCCCAGGACCGGATGGGTATACAGCAGAGTTTTACAAAACCTTTAAAGAGGAACTAACACCAATACTTTTCAAGCTATTTCAGGAAATAGAAAAAGAGGGAGAACTTCCAAATTCATTCTACGAGGCCAACATCACCCTGATTCCGAAACCAGACAAAGACACATCAAAGAAGGAAAACTACAGACCAATATCTCTAATGAACCTTGACGCAAAAATCCTCAATAAAATTCTGGCGAATCGGATTCAAATACATATCAAAAAAATTATACATCATGATCAAGTAGGATTCATCCCTGGGATGCAAGGCTGGTTTAATATACGGAAATCAATAAATGTTATTCACCACATCAATAGACTTAAAAATAAGAACCATATGATCATCTCAATAGATGCAGAAAAAGCATTCGACAAAGTACAGCATCCCTTTATGTTCAAAACGCTAGAAAAATTAGGGATAACAGGATCATACCTCAACATTGTAAAAGCAATCTATGATAAGCCACAGGCCAGCATCATTCTGAATGGAGAAAAATTGAAGGCATTCCCTCTAAGATCTGGTACAAGACAGGGATGCCCTCTCTCACCACTTCTGTTCAACATAGTCCTCGAAACACTGGCCAGAGCAATTAGACAGTCAAAAGAAATTAAAGGCATAAAAATAGGAAAAGAAGAACTTAAATTATCACTATTTGCAGATGATATGATTCTATACCTAGCAGACCCAAAAGGGTCTACAAAGAAGCTATTAGAGCTAATAAATGAATTCAGCAAAGTGGCAGGATATAAGATCAACACGCATAAATCCTCTGAAACGGAAATGAGGACAACTACTCCATTCACAATATCCCCCCAAAAAATAAAATACTTGGGAATCAACCTAACAAAAGAGGTGAAAGATTTATACAATGAAAATTACAGAACCCTAAAGAAAGACATAGAAGAAGACCTTAGAAGATGGAAAAACATACCCTGCTCATGGATAGGCAGAACTAACATCATCAAAATGGCGATATTACCAAAAGTTCTCTATAAGTTCAATGCAATGCCAATCAAAATCCCAACAGCATATCTTGTAGAAATAGATAAAAGAATCATGAAATTCATATGGAATAATAAAAGACCCAGAATAGCAAAAACAATACTAAGCAGGAAGTGTGAATCAGGTGGTATAGCGATACCAGACTTCAAGCTATACTACAGAGCAATAGTAACAAAAACAGCATGGTACTGGTACCAAAACAGGCGGGTGGACCAATGGTACAGAATAGAGGACACAGTAACTAATCCACAAAACTACAACTATCTTATTTTTGATAAAGGGGCTAAAAGCATGCAATGGAGGAAGGATAGCATCTTCAACAAATGGTGCTGGGAAAACTGGAAATCCATTTGCACCAAAATGAATCTGAATCCCTATCTCTCGCCGTGCACAAAAGTTAACTCAAAATGGATCAAGGAGCTTGATATTAAATCAGAGACACGGCATCTGATAGAAGAAAAAGTTGGTTATGATCTACACGCTGTGGGATCGGGCTCCAAATTCCTCAATAGGACACCCATAGCGCTAGAGTTAACAAATAGAATCAACAAATGGGACTTACTCAAACTAAAAAGTTTTTTCTCAGCAAAAGAAACAATAAGAGAGATAAATAGGGAGCCTACATCCTGGGAACAAATCTTTACTCCACACACTTCAGATAGAGCCCTAATAACCAGAATATACAAAGAACTCAAAAAATTAGACAATAAGATAACAAATAACCCAATCAATAAATGGGCCAAGGACCTGAACAGACACTTCTCAGAGGAGGACATACAATCAATCAACAAGTACATGAAAAAATGCTCACCATCGCTAGCAGTCAGAGAAATGCAAATCAAAACTACCCTAAGATACCATCTCACTCCAGTAAGACTGGCAGCCATTAGGAAGTCAAACAACAATAAGTGCTGGAGAGGATGCGGGGAAAAGGGCACTCTTGTTCATTGCTGGTGGGACTGCAAATTGGTGCAGCCAATTTGGAAAGCAGTATGGAGATTTCTCGGAAAGCTGGGAATGGAACCACCATTTGACCCAGCTATTCCCCTTCTCGGTCTATTCCCTAAAGCCCTAACAAGAGCATGCTACAGGGACACTGCTACATCGATGTTCATAGCAGCTCAATTCACGATAGCAAGACTGTGGAACCAGCCTAGATGCCCTTCAATAGATGAATGGATAAAAAAAATGTGGCATTTATACACTATGGAGTATTACTCTGCATTAAAAAATGACAAAATCATAGAATTTGGAGGGAAATGGATGGCATTAGAGCAGATTATGCTAAGTGAAGCTAGTCAATCTTTAAAAAACAAATACCAAATGACTCCTTTGATATAAGGGGTGTAAACAAGGACAGGGTAGGGACGAAGAGCTTGAGAAGAATATTTACAGTAAACAGGGATGAGAGGTGGGAGGGAAAGGGAGTGAGAAGGGAAATTGCATGGAAATGGAAGGCGATCCTCAGGGTTATACAAAATGTCATATAAGAGGTAAGGAGGGGTAAGTCAAGAGAATACAAATGGAAGACATGATTTACAGTAGAAGGGGTAGAGAGAGAAAAGGGGAGGGGAGGGGAGGGGAGGGGAGGGGGGATAGTAGACAATAGGACAGACAGCAGAATACATCAGACACTAGAAAGGCAATATGTCAATCAATGGAAGGGTAACTGATGTGATACAGCAATTTGTATACGGGGTAAAAGCGGGAGTTCATAATCCACTTGAATCAAACCGTGTAATATGATGTATTAAGAACTATGTAATGTTATGAACGACCAATTAAAAAAAATGATATAAAAAAAAAGAAAAATCAATTGACTATTGAAAATCAAAAAAAAAAAAAAAAAAAAAAGAAATCTTGATCCATGTTTTGTTCCTGCCATTTTCAACCAATGTGTATTTGAATTGCCAACTTTACCCTTAGGATATTATGATGATGACAGCATAACTCATAACAGTGATGATAGTTTATTTTTAGCCAATGTTTTCCCTGAAACATTTTTTATTTTATAATAGATTGCATTTTCACATATTGTACACAAATGGAGCACAACTTCTCATGCCTCTGGCTGTACGTAGTGCAGAGTCACTCCAGTGATTTAAAGTAGTTTTAATTTGCATTTCCTGAAACATTTTTAATGTAGCCGAGATTTTTTTAAACATGGATTTTAAGAACACTGGAAGATAATGAAGCATCTCAATACTACTGAGGCTTGGTAATGTGTGTAGGATAACCAAATGACTTGGGGAGGGTTTATATTTCCACAATTCTCAATTTAGTGCTAGCATATCCCATTCTTTCTTGCCAAATAGAATGCTTTCCCTTGAGGGTACATCTATATCTATTAATAACACAATTTACAGAGGTATTTTTCCAGAAAAAAACTTAAAATGCTGAAATTATAGTTAATACATTGCAGAATAAATCGAAGAAATACAATATTCTATAGCCCCAGCTCTCCAATTCTTCTGCCTCCACTTCTGACTGTGCATAACATTTCTTTCTTTGCTAAACTATTTCCTTTGAAAGTTGATATTTATTGTTTTTCATCTGACAACAACTTTGCTTTAAACTTTTACTTTCTTTAAGAAATCACTTTTATGCCCTGGATCCTGCCTTTATGTTCATATTTATAAGAGTAAAACAAGCTCAAAAATGTATGTAATACACATCTTACTTATTAGGAGAATGTCTTTTAAAAGTATGTACTTCTGCCAGGCATGGTGGCACATGCCTATAATCCTAGTGGCTAGAGAGGCTGAGGCAGGAGGATGGAAATTTCAAAGCCAGCCTCAGCAAAAGTGAGGTGCTAAGCAATTCAGTAAGACCCTATCTCTAAATAAAATAGAATATACGGCTGGGGATGTAACTCAATGGTTCAGTGCTCCTGAATTCTATCACCAGTACCCTCCACGCCTCCCACCCAAAAAGAACATACCTCTAACTTTCTAATAGAATATTGAAAAATTTTAATGTGGCAGTTCCATTTTTTCATGTTTTTTTTGTGGAGGGGGGAATCCCAGGGATTGAACTCAGGGGCACTTGACCACTGAGCCACATCCCCAACCCTATTTTGAATTTTATTTAGAGACAGGGTCTCACTGAGTTGCTTAGCACCTCACTTTTACTGATGCTGGCTTTGAACTTGTGATCTTCTTGCCTCAACCTCCCAAACCACTGGGATTACAGGTGTAAACCACCATATCTGGCTGTCATTATATTTTAAATGGCATAATCAAGCAAAGAGAAATGCAAGAAATATTCCACCAGTATCATTTCAATTCTTTGAATACAGCTTCTGCTTATTCTTTTTTCTTTCCTAGAAAAAAGAAATGTTGAGCATTCCTGCATATCTCTTATGATTTTGTTTATTTTCCTCTATGCTTATTTTGTGTTTTTTCTTTTTTATTTTTTTATTGGTTGTTCAAAACATTACAAAGCTCTTAACATATCATATTTCATACATTAGATTCAAGTGGGTTATGAACTCCCAGTTTTACCCCAAATACAGATTGCAGAATCACATCATTTACACATCCACATTTCTACATAATGCCATATTAGTAACTGTTGTATTCTGCTACCTTTCCTATCCTCTACTATCCCCCCTCCCCTCCCATCTTCTCTCTCTACCAGCATCTACTGTAATTCATTTCTCTCCTTGTTTATTTTCCCCTTCCCCTCACAACCCCTTATATGTAATTTTGTATAACAATGAGGGTCTCCTTCCATTTCCATACAATTTCCCTTTTCTCTCCCTTTCCCTCCCACCTCATGTCTCTGTTTAATGTTAATCTTTTCCTCCTGCTCTTCCTCCCTACTCTGTTCTTAGTTGCTCTCATTATATCAAAGAAGACATTTGGCATTTGTTTTTTAGGGATTGGCTAGCTTCACTTACCATAATCTGATCTAGTGCCATCCATTTCCCTGCAAATTCCATGATTTTGTCATATTTAGTGCTGCATAATACTCCATGGTGTATAAATGCCACATTTTTTTTATCCATTCATCTATTGAAGGGCATCTGGGTTGGTTCCACAGTCTAGCTATTGTGAGTTGTGCTGCTATGAACATAACTTCTCTTGGGGCTACAGCACTCCTCACCTTCAGTTAAATGATGTAGTTAATGACTAAATCAATTGTGTCTATGAAATGAAATCCCAGTAAAAACTCTGGACACCAAGGCTCAGGGGAACTTCCTGTTTGGTGAATGCCTTGATATACCTGGTCAGTGAGACGCCCTGACTCCACTCCCTCCTGGGCCTGAATGTTGAGTTCTATGAGCCACTCTAGAGAATGATCAAATTTGAATAGGTTTTGAAAACCCCTGTATTTGTGGCCATTTGGTTAAAAGCATGATGGATCTGGGGACCTCATGAGCCTCTGCACTCTGAAGCTAGGTAAGTCTTCTTGGGGGATCTTGTCTGTGGAACCTGATCCTAGTTCTAGGTGATTAGATTCAGGACTGAACTTCAGTACAACCTGGTTGTATAAACACAGAACTGGTTTTTCCCTAATTGTCTCAATGGGCAGTGTCCAGAAACTGACTCTGTCTTGGAGCTGCACCCTGTATTCTATGGAAGGTGGAAAGACCTAGTTCCAGCCGCATCACTAGCTCCTCCTTCAGTCTCCCACAGTGGCCTTCTCAGCCACCTTTTGCTCCTAGGACCCCTGGGCAGCAGACAGTCTGCCTAGTTGGAAGACTGACAACAGAGGTCAAGTCTAGTTCCCTTTCTTTTTTGACCTCAAGACGCCCCTCAGGAGCCTTATATGCCAGGGAGAGGTAGGAAGCTCCATTCTTATACCCTCCTCCCATATTACTGTCTCTCTCTCTAAGTCTTTTTGTCTAGTTTATGATGGGAGAAATGCAGGGCATCCAGCCCAAGGGCTAAGTAGATGTTCAACCTGGGACAGGTAATACCAGTTCCCACTCTGGTAGGTACCCCAAAGTACTTAGAGAAACTTCTCTTGGGACTACACCACTCCTCACCTGGATTAAGGAAAGGAATTCATACCCTGGCCAAACACCTTTGTCCCTTAAATTTTAGGTTTCCAGTAATTCTTACTCTTCCCAAGTTCTTTTATGGGCTGGGGAGGAATTCTTGACCACTGACAGTAGGACTTGCTAACCAGCTGTTAGTAGTTCCTGCAGAAATTGCCTACCTATGTGAACAGCTCTCACTAGGAGGTAGGCAACCTTCTAATCTCCATGTCGGCTTTAGGTATCAGCCATTCTTCCTAGACTTTTTATGAATTAGCAAGCAGACAAATAAAAACAGGCCACAACACTTATTGTTGTTTGTCTTCATAATAGCTGCCATTCTGACTGGAGTGGTTTTGATTTGCATTTCTCTAATTGATAGTGATGATGAACATTTTTTCATGTATTGTTGATTGATTGAACATCATCTTCTGAATAGTGTCTCTTCAGGTCCTTGGCCCATTTATTGATTGGGTTATTTGGGTTGTTTGGTTGTTTTTTGTTTTTTTTTTTTTTTTGGTGTTTAGCCTTTTGAGTTCTTTATATACCCTAGAGATTAGTGCTCTATCTGATGTGTGAGGGGTAAAGATTTGCTCCTAAGATATAGGTCTTTATTTACCTAACAGATTGTTTCTTTTGCTGAGAAGAAACTTTTTAGTTTGAGTCTATCCCATTTATTGATTCTTCATTTTAATTCACTACAGGGACACAGCCACACCAATGTTTATAACAGCACAATTCACAATAGCTAAACTGTGCAACCAACCTAGATGCCCTTCAATAGATGAATGGATTAAAAATGTGGCATATATACACAATGGAATATTACTCAACAATAAAATAGAATAAATTCATGGCATTTGCAGGTAAATGGGATGGAGTTAGAGAAGATAATGCTAAGTGAAGTTAGCCAATTCCAAAAAAACAAATGCCAATTTTTTTTTTTATATATAAGGAGGCTGATTCATAGTGGGATAAGAAGAGGGAGCATGGGAGGAATAGATGAACTCTAGATATGGCAGAGGGGTTGGAGGGGAAGGGAGAGCACATGGGGTTATTAATGATGGTGGAATGTGATGATCATTATTATCCAAAGTACAGGTATGAAGACATGAATTGATGTGAATTTACTATGTATACAACCAGAGATATGAAAAGTTGTGCTCCATATAAGTAATAAGAATTATAATGCATTCTGCTGTCATATAAAAGTAAAAAAAAAAACAGGCCACCTTAATCTTCCAAGTATATTTTTGGGCCCCTATTTCATGCACTTATACCATGGAATAAAAATGGAAATGGATCACAGGATTTGTGGTGAGAGACCTTAGTCAATTGATTAAAGGAGGTTAAACACCCATAATAAGAGATAGAATTGGAAAATCACAGATGAGAGGGAGAATTGGTCCTCATTGGGGACCAGATGTAATTTTATGCTGGCAATTTATACAGTTTTCTTTCTCTGCTTCCCTCATTGGAGCAGCACTAATTATAGGCAAGGGAAGGTGAATGCCACATAACTAAATTGGATTATTTTTATTGTTTCCACAGGAACTACGCCATGTGGGGAATGTTTATTCAGGGAATATGCTGTGTTTACCTTCATTTCATTCAATTGTCTGCAAGAGTGATTGAATTTTATGTTCTAAAACTTTAATTCCATGAAATATACTTGAAGCATATTGGTTTTAAACAGGATATGAATTTCAGAACTCCTGAGCTACCCCCTCTGCACTTGGGTACTTGTGTTCTGCTATTGATTTATTAAGTTGGTCTTCTCTTTTGCTTGAAGACCATTTACAAACCCCACTGTTAGGGTTGGGGCCTGGATCTTTCTGATTGGCAGCCATAACCATAACCATGATAAGGAGAATATTTTTATGGGGTTTTGATTCCATCATGCTAGGTACTGGAAGGGAATAGACCAGCACGCAGCAGAGTGTCATGGTCAGGAGGTCAGACAGCTTTGTGACTCGGGGATGTTGCTTATTCTTCCTGAACTACCATTTCACTATTTGTACATGGCAATAAAAATACTACCTCGCTAATAGGGCTGTTTGGAAGATTAGATGAGAAAACACATATAAATCCCTTAGGACAGTGCCTGACGCATAATAGTGCTTAATAAATATGAAATGTTGCCCAAAATAGCAGGGTGGGGTGGGGGTGGAGACAAATGTTCTTAGTGCCTGTGTACAGAGCCATTATACATTTTATAAGTGTTCTGGCATTTTTGTGGCCTGTGTTGTCTCCAAGAGGGATCTATAGCTTTTCATTGGGTTGGGGAGCCTTCTCCACGGAGAGGGAAATTATCTCATCAAGGTTCAAGTTCCCTGGTTGCAACGCCCACTGATGTTGATTTAGCTCACTGACAAAGCCACACATTGTGCAGCCGCGGTATTGCCCTCCGTGTTAGCTTAATAATCCTCCAGTTACTCCTCTGTGGTTGAAGGGCATGTTTGCTTTCCAGAGGAGGCATCAAGAGGTGAAATAACGTGTCCCAACTGGGACAGAGGGAGTGTGTGATTCCACTCTTCTCCTGCTAGAGGCTCCCATAGATGGGGGAGTCCTAGTCCTAAAGAAGAATTTGACCTCTCAAACTGGTGCTCTGATGGTAGGTGTTTCATTTGCTAAGTGAGAAAGAGGCAGTGGGGGATAATAGAGCACAAACAGGCCAGTCATCACATTTTAGTCCCTGCCCTGTGTTCATGTCTCTGTTGCTGGGTGCCATCAGTCACATGACCTTTCCAGCCCTCATTCCCACATAAACAATAATGTAGCACCAACAGGGACACCCCTGAGTCACCTTCCAGGGCAAGTACTCCATGTGCTTGGAGAGAAGGGAAATGACTCCTAAATACTACTCTAATATCTTGTTAAATTGGAAGTGGTTTTACTTTAAAACTTTCTTCTTTGCCATTAAACAATATTAAGCAATTTCCCCCACACATCTCCTATCCCCCATCCCTGCCCCCCAGCAAGTGGCTGTTGAGTGTGGCTCTGGGCTTCTTCAGACCCCAAAGAAGCATGAGACCAGCAATCAGTGGGTGTTCCAAATGCCCCAGGCTGAGGACCCTTCCTTGGCCCACCCTCACCCCCTTGGCTTTTTCCTGGTATTGTGGGTGGTGCTGCTTCCTACCGAGCTTCCTGGCAGCTGCTGTTCTTGGATCCCCATCTGTGTGGGCTGCCAAAGACAGTGAGCTCATGGCATGGCTGTCTGGCCCAGCATTCTCTTTTCTGCACAGGCCTCACTCCATTGTCCTCTCAGGCAAATGTACAGCTGGCTTCAGTAGCACTGAACTGTAGTATAATCACTCAACTGTTCTATGAAAATGTTGGGCCCAATTCTGCCCTGCTCAGCATAGATACACACACCGTGATAATGCCTGTGGTTGTCTCTCAGAGCTGCACCAGTTAATGTGCCGTTTCTCACAAACAAATATATCACATAAGGAAGAAGCTCAAGAACTCCACTAATATTGTGGGTAGATCTCACCAACACAAAGCTGAGTAGGGAAAATCAGACTTAGAAGACCATGTATGTATTAGTCTACTTACTTATATGTGTACTGCACTTATAAAGTGCAAATAAAATTCAAACTGATCTATGATTCTGGAGGTCAGATTAATGTTTACTTTGTGGATAGGGAGCAAAAATAGCCCTCTAGGGTGCTAGTAAGTGTTTATTTTTCAGGCCAGGTAACTGATTAGTGTAAGTTTTTGATTGTTTGTTTGTTTGTTTTTTAAAGAACCCTCAAGCCACATACTTATAATGTGTGATCCAGTGCATGTGTGTATAAGTGTGTTGTGTGCATATCTAAATATATGATATACTTCAATAAAATGTATGTAGTAAAAATTATATGTACAAGTGATTCACAAGTCTGCACCTATTCTTCCTAAAGGCTGTTTTCCTTACTCTGAGTCCAAGGAAGAAGTCCTTTGGTAATTCTGCACAGTTTTTAGAGGCAAGGCATTTTGCCCTCTCAGATCACTGCATAAAGAGTATGAGCTCCAGTCTCCCAGTCTCCCAGCAGCTAGACTTCTTGTGAGACCAAACACTTGGTTATTCATATTGAAATTTTTAGTTACTAATGGGGAAAAGGGGTGGGGATAATTATAGTTCTAATAGTTACTCTTGTTCAAAATCTTGTAGGTTGAGCATTTTACAGGTTCAGTGTGTCTTATAGTGTATCAAGAGATGATACACTAAGGGCCTGGAGAAGTACACAGGCCACATGGCTTATAAATATCAAAACTGGAATTTTAGTTAGAATAAAAAAAATCAGGAGGAGGAGAACAACTTCTGCAGAGTCTGGTTTTATAGACAATTGGTGTCCTTAGCAAGGGCATGCTGGAGCAGCCTGCTTGGTTCATGCACTTGGACAGTCGCCTTGGCAATACTCATCGAGCTCTTGTTTGAGGAAATCTGAGGGGTGGTGAGCACTGCCTAGTGCTGCAGAACACAGGGGCCAGCAATGAAGTTGCTGTGTTTCTGTAGAAAGGGCTCCTCCGTCATCCAAAAATAGGTGCACACCAGTTACCGAAAATCCTGCAGATCCGGAGCCAAGCACCTACGGAAGAACTGACCAGATCTGTCCAGCCTCCGCTTCTTCAATCTCATGTTTTTCCTTAAATCTTAATATTTTGCTTCAAATAACTATTTATTGAAACATTATACATTATGTAAGCATTATATATTATTTTATGGAAGTATTAAATATGCATATACACACAAAAAGTACATGTACTCTAAGTGCATATATTTTTACTACATACATTTTATTGAAGTATTTTTATATATTTAGATACACACACAACACACTTACATGCACATGCACAGGATCACACATTATAAGTATGTAGCTTGAAGGTTCTTTAAAAAACAAACAAAAACTTACATTAATCAGTTACCTGGCCTGAAAAATAAACACTAGCACCCTAGAGGGCTATTTTTGCTCCCTCTCCACAAAGTAAACATTAATCTGACCTCCAGAACCATAGATCAGTTTGGATTGTATTTGTACTTTATAAGTACAGTATGCATATAAATAAGTAGACAAATACATACATGGTTTTCCAAATCTGATTTCCCCACTCAGCTTTGTGTTGGTGAGATCTACCCACAATATTACACAAAGTTATCATTCATCCTCATTTCAGTCAATTTTTCATTAAGTGTAAATAGGAATTTACTTACCAATTCTGGAGTTGATGCACATTGGAACTTCTATTTGGAATCTATCAGGTACAGATATATGCCTTATTTTAAAAAAGAAAATCTTTGATAAAGCTTCTCCCTCAGGGCTGGGTAACTAGTACTCATGAATGACTGCTGGTGTCCAGAATTCAGCTGTACTTAGCTGGGACATGTTCCTGGATGCCTGGCGTTAGCAAGTAAAGTCCATGAGTCCCAGGAAGCCAACAGAAACAGCTATTTCAGATAGCTTCTGTGTGCATTAACAAACCTAGGTAAAAGAAATATAGGACAGGTAGGAGACTTGAGACTAGCTCATGTGGAGATGCTGCCCTAAAATTCATGGGAGCCCAGTGTTTTCTAGAGGCCAAAACCCCGTATTAGTCTCACAGTGAAGACCAGGTTACAATCAGAAGTCTTTGAGATAATTAGGAACGTTATAATTGAGGCCCAGTTCAATCACATTTCAAAACACTGTTAGAAGAGGAGGACCTTGGGGTCTGTATATTACATTTGAGATAAAACTTTATGACCACAAATCAGTGTTGCTCTCTGCAGAAAACATTTCAGGGAAGGCTGGCATGAATAACACCTTGAAAGGCCAGCATTTTAAGCTGCATATTTTAAGTTATGGCATAGCTTATGAGTAAAAACTATATATGCAAAGGATATTGTAAAGGTCATTCATCTTTTGAAAATATCCAATTACATCCTCAACCACACTCAAGAAAAGTAGGCTGAAATCAACTGGGTCAATATGATAATAGCAAGTTGAGAACAGAGGAAGAGCTCTATAAACTGAGGCCCTAGAAAACCTAACAACTGTCTGAGCCATATATATCACTATCTGAAACAGAACTACATACTTCAAATTATAGACTTTCTGACTTAGGATGGTTCAACTTCCATTTTTTAAAATTTTACTATGGTGTGAAAATGATGCACATTCCAAAGAAACCACATTTTGAATTCTGCTCCTTCTTCAGGCTAGTGATAAGCCCCTTGACATTCTCCTCCAATGCTAGGCAGAAGCAGTGAGCCACGGTTCCCACAAGGGAAACAAAGCCATCCTCCATCCCGGGGAGTGTGCTTCGTTGCTAAGCTACCATGTTTGCACTGGTAGGTGAGGTACATGAAATGCATTTTTTACTTAGAATATTTTCAGCATATCATGGGTTTATCAGGATGCAACTTCATCCATCACTTCACTTTGTTCTCTCATTTTTGAGGTAATTAGACTGTCTACCTTGCTGTATTGCTGGATTATGCTTTTATCAGCTTGATTCTCCCCCAAATTGTAATGTAATCATATGCAAAGTATCTCTCTTAGAATGTGGCTTTGTGCTTGCTTCTTTATTGTTTTCTCTGAGAAGGTAAAAGCACAGGTACCAGGGACTCACAAGCAGGTTACTGAACGATCATCCTGAGGAATGGAGGAAGCTGATTTCCCAGGCAGTCAGAGGAGATCTCCTTTCAGGGCAAAAAGGGGCAACAATCTAGCTCAGGTAGCTTCATGCTAATTGACAGCCCAGGACACAGTTCTGATGATGCAAATGAGTCCAGCTGGATTCTGATTGACCCTATGAATCCACGTAGTGTTTTATAGACCACCAGTCCCTTCAGAGGCACAGTGGCCTCAGGGAAGGACAAGAATCACAAGTCACTCACTCTGCCTACACCTGCACACACCCCCTAGACTCCAACTTGGACCTGGCAAAGGTGTGATCTCCAATTTTCAGACAGGTAAATGCAGTAAGAGCTCACTACCCTTCCTTGCAGAAACTTCTAGTCTCCTGGTGTCTGTGGCCTATTCTCAGGGTCCTATTACTTCATCCCTGGGCACTTTTGCCCTCTGGCTTCCTTTCTAGTTTCCTCTGTTCAGCTAGCACTGGCCTCTTCTCAGCCTCCCTGTAGGATTGTTAATGTTTGTGCAGGAACCTTCCTACCACCTGGAGTCATCTCTCTGTATCTTTCCTCTTTGTTTCATTTTGGTTCACAGCAGGGCACCACAATTTTCTAGCTTTCTGTTAATAAAAATTAAGCAATCAGTTTCCTTCCCCTCCATTACACCTAATTCCCTCTGTAACTCAATTATTATTTTGACTTTGGCAAGTGCTTTGCAAGGCAGATGGCAGGAAAGACACATTGCCAAAATAAAGGGCATTGTTTGCAGAGGAATATTGTTTACATGGAGGTAATTACACTTGCCTTCCAAGGATAGATTATCTTTTCTCAAATCAAATTCATGTAACTCTATTAATGTAATAAGTTTACGCAAATGCTGCCAAGGTCAATATAACCCCATGTAGCAAACTATAGCAACCATGAAAAAACTTCATATGTACACATACATACATACATACATACATATAAAATTTTCTTCATTCAGGAGTGGGATGAAGTTAGGATAAACCTATTCCATGACTTTTGATTTCTAGCTGCTTTGAATTCTATAACACCTGATTTGCAAAGGTATTTTAGGTTCTTTGTCAGGGTGCAGAGCAAGCCTGGTAGATTAGATTATGGTTCTTTGTAATGACACTTGGGAAGATTCAGTCTGGCCAAGAATGGTGAAAGAGTCCCAGCTCAAGTGGGAACTTCAATTGATTGACTGATTACAAATATTGCTATTCTGGGGTGGGAGGGAAAGGAGAGAAAAGAACTAGCATCCCCTGTAATATTCATGACTCCTACGGACGGGCAGAGAGAGTAAAGAGACGTCATCATCCCCTTCCTGCCCACTGTGGGGACCCTGCAGAAGTTTGGTGGGCTATTTCTTTATAGTATTGGGTGGAACTATAAAATGGAGACACTATTTTCTATAAGACAGTTATAATACCAATCTTCTTACGTTGTAGTCTTACTTTGTTTATAACACTTTCTGTTGTGTTTGTATAACCACCTCCATTTCTCCCTATCCCTACTTCCTTGGGTAACTCATGCTTCTAGCAATTGGGTTCTCCCAGAAAACAAGAAGAATCCCTGAACCACTGATGTCAGGATCAAGATTTATATTTCCCTGCACTCAAAAAAACCTGGGCATCTGTGTCTCATTAATTCCCAGAGTAGATGTGAATTTATCAGGATACAAAAGTCTGGAGCATCTGGCCAGGAATTTTCTTCTTCTGAAATAACCTAAATATGCATTGCATAAGTGATTAATAGATAGAAATGTGAAACAAGTCTGTTCCCTTTGTACAATATTGTTACAAAACTTTAATACAACAGCAAAACATATTCCTTGTTGAAACCCCTGAAAATGTAAGTAAGTACAATAAATAAAATAAAATAATTTATAAGTCCCTCCTTGGAGATTATAGTCACTGATATTTTATTGTATCTCAGCAGGGTTTTTTTTATTTTCTTAATGTGCTCTAAAAAATGGGATCAGCCATATAAAATCTGCCATATAAAATCAGTAGTTAGGTTAGTCAACTGTCCATTGCTGTGACAAAATTCCTGAGGTAATCGACATAAAAGGAGGAAATGTTTATTTTGGCCCATGTTTTCAGACCATGACCCCTTTATTTTGGGGCCTGTGGTAAGGCAGAATATCATGGTGGGAAATACATGATGGATCAAAGCTGCTCACCTATGGCAACTGGAAATCAAAGAGAGAGGAGGGTCTATATCCTAATGCCCCCCTTTAATGGTCCATAATAACCTAACTTTCTTCTACTAGGTCCCCATTCCTAAGGGTTCCACTACTTTCCAATTAGCACCACAGGCTGGGAACCAAATTTTCAACACATGCTCCTTTGGGGGAGATTCAAGATCCAAGCTATAGCAGTACTACATCATTAATATTGTTTCCATCTCATCAAACATACGTTAGCATCATTTTAATGCCTACAAAGTTTCTCTGTTACATGGATATACCATAATTCATTTTAACTGGCTCCCTGGGGTCTATATTTAGAAGACTTTTGAAGGCTACATGACTACTAGTAGTACAACTGAATTTTTTCTATTGTTAATACTTTGCAAGTATCATGACTATTACCTTAGAACATCTTATTAAGAGATGAAACTTAAATCAAAGATTATTCAAAGGTTTCAGGATTTTGATATTGATTGCAAAACTGTCTTCTGGAATGGGATATTTGGTAAATTATGATTTTTCAAGGCTGTATAATTCAATCTTTATTTTTGGCATCTTAAAAGCCCTACCCGTGTGTCTTTTGCATAGATTCACTTCAGCAGCCTGGCTAGATGTCTTAGGCATTGGTGTTCTTTAACAACAATCTTCAAGGACTACCCTTTCAGAGCCTCAGTGTTTGAAGCCCACCAGTTATTATTAAAAGTCTTCCTCATTTACACAACCATTATCATACTTGGCATTACAAATCAGTGGCCCTAGGCTTGCATGGGATTGGAGGGCTGTTCACTTAGAGCCATTTTCATAATTTATATGAAGAATTTTGCTCAATATTCATAAAGCCAAATGTTCCAATAGTTTATCTGCCAAGCTATTACAGTCCTGTCATTGTACGTGAGGCCCCTGTGTCTGAGGCAGGACTGGCAGCCGCACCCCAGCTCCAGGAGCACAATGCAGGTAACCTCCGCTTTGGCTCCACTCCCAAAACCACAACACACATATGGTGGAGAACAAAAGGCCTGCACGGTCCACCATGATTCAGCTGTCTCCCAGCCTTGGCCCCAGCTCTCCTGGGTCCCTCCTCCCAGCAAGCACCTCTGCCTTCTAAAAGGCCACGCTTGAAAACACCCCTAGTGTTGGTCCAATACAGAGAAGCTGAAAGGAGAGCCATTTACTGTCACTCAATCTTCTCATTAGACGTTGTCATTGCCCTCCTCTTCCAATGTCAGGGAAATAAAAGTCCATCTAGGTGCCAACAAATCCTCCCGATAGAGCGGTTACTATGGCAACCTTACAGGGATGAATTAAACAGCACACCATGCAGTCAGAAGGTGTTGGCTCAGCAACTGCTCTGTGCTGGGCCACACCTTCTTTTGAAACTAGTTGATTTTCTGTGACCCAACCTCTATTTTGTATCTCTGTGTTTCAGGCACAGTTCTTTGTTAAGGTATTTGATTTACTATGGAATCAAGATTTGCAGAAGGGAGAAGAAGGGGTGGAGTGGAGGATAGCTGAAAGACTAGAAAAAAAACCCCAACAAATACAAAGGGATGATTTTTAAAGAGAGAGGGGCAAGCTTAAATAGAATCAATTCATTCAAAACCAGGTGCAGAAGGATAATGTGAATTCTGTGCCCTGTGAGAGGGTAAAACCAAATCTGCTCTATCTAATGTTGGGCTGGTTTAAAACAAACCTCATGCTATTATTAATCTAATCCCTGCTTTGTAAGCCATGACATTTAACTGGGTAATTAAATAATAATTGAGTAAGTCTTCCAGGCATAGAACCAGGCCAAAAGCCTATTCCCCTGAGGCAATTTTCATCAAATATTTACTTACTCTTCAGTATTAATGATGGGAATTTAATGTTATATTTTATATTTACATACTAGCATGGTTTGAAAGACCTTTTGTAATTTATAGTTTCTCAAGTTACACATATGACTTGAATTAAAAACACAAAAGAAAAATCTGGGGGATGGGAAATGTACATAAATGTAAGGCAGGTGGGATGGGGACCAGCCTTCACTGCAGTTAGCTCTTCATCTGCTGGGGCTCTTGCCTATCATGATTCACCTGTAGGCATCATAAAAACTTTAACAGTTCTATTCTACAAAGAAGTCCCTCACTCCTTGCTAGGCATAACTGGAGCTTCTTTTCCAAAAAAAAAAAAAAATCCTTGCATTTTGCTAGTTCTTCAGGAGGATCAGATAGAGAAGGGTATGGTGTCCTAAACCCAGTAGTGTGATGATAAATGATGAAGAACTGGCTCTTGGGAAGGAATGTATGCCTGTGTACATGTTCATCAATTCATTCTAAATTTTACTGGTAGTAAAGATATGTAATACATAATCTAAAATCATAATCAAATAGACAATAAAATCTCTTCCTAACTTCCATATAGCCAATTCATTAGCATAAGAATGCTTTTTGCTGAATTCTCATATCTGTAGCCAACCTGTACTTACTTGCAATTAACAAATAAGTATAGTTACTACATGAAGGATGACTGATCCCTTGATCTATGTTGATTATGATGAACAAAGATATATGGGAGCATCGCTCTGGTGTGTGTGACCTCTCTGCTGAATCAGATTATGGTTTTATGACGTTGGAAATATTTTACCATTCACAATGTAATGGCTGTAGACATGATACACTTTTAGGTTTAATTTGCATTGTTAACATTTTTTCACTATTTTCTAAAGTCTAAACCAATAGAGCACTAAGTTAAGCCCTGATTTTTGTCATTTATATCAATGTCTATACATTCTGGCAGATTTAAAGCCACCAACAAAGACGACCCTAAAAGCTGAGTTGAGAAGGGATGAATGATAGAGGACCATTGTGTGGAATTTCCATCACATAAGTATGAAAGAATTAAATAACCCCAAGAACACAGGTAAAATATGGTAAAGTAATAATAAAATGATGAATTTTGAGTAGTTATTATCTTTGCTTTTTGTATAACTCAACTAACGTTTTAATTTTACTACTTGCTGTGTTTGATGGTCACCTCACAAAATGTCTGAAAATTCAGCAGTTGTCACTAGAGAGGTGGTAAAAAACTGGTTCTGATATTCTAGGGCACCCTGGGGCTTCATGCATTGAACTTTGTCTGCCTTGGGTCTCAGGTCCTGGTAACACTGGTCATACTGTTAGTAATCTCCGTGACAATTTGCAATCTGGTGACTTCCACCAATAAGCTCAGCAACAGCTATCATGAACCAAGCCCCATCTCTGTGTATGCACCCCATATGCCCAGCCAGCCTCTAGGGTAGTGGCCCTGGGTTGCCTCTCAGCCATTCTTACTGCACATGCCTGGCTCTGCCCCTGCTTGCCTCTGCCCCTGCTTGGCTCTGCTCCACAGCCTGAGAATTTTGCTCCCCTGAAGCCATCCTCCCAGCCCTACCCTCCCTTTCCCTGTCCTTCCTGCCCAACTCAAGGATCTGCTCTACCCTGAATTTCTCCTAACTGACAGTGTTGCTACGTTCTCTCTCAATAATTAGGAAACTGGAAATAATCCCTGGCTATTTTTTTTTTCTGTTTCAGCTTTCAAGTGTTATGTTCAAATAGAACTGAACCCAACATTCTCTCAATTCAGCATTCTTTCCCTGGCTTGGGGCTCCATGGTCAGTGCTCTCCTACCACATTTTCAACCTAGAGTACATGAATGGCCACCTCCAGACGACATGGCTAAAGACAACCAGCTCAGTTTTCTATCAGGTATATAATTCAGTGACCTAGCTAGATTCACTGTGTGGGTGTATATTGTAGGGGAAGAAAACAACAAAGGACAACTGTCCCGATATTAGGCCAAACTCTTGTGGTTACAAATAACAACGAGCTTAAGCAAGGAAACAAAGGGGATGGATGCATTGGTTCATACTTAGGATGTCCAGATGTGCAGTTGGCCCCAGGCCAAGCTGGACCTAAGGACTCAAATGAAGAGGATGTAGTTTAGTGATTGGTCTATTTCTCTTTCTCTCATTTTTTTTTTATCTTTTTCTCTGTTTCTTGGCCTCATTTTTTTTTTCCTGGAGATAAGCTTTTCCACAGGGCCAAGAAAGGTACTTAAAAGGCAGTTTAGGCAGAAATGGCCACACTTAGCAACCACAGTAGAGAGAAAGCATCTCTTTTCCCATGCACAGAAATCTAGGAGGACCAGCAGTGGCACTGCATGTGTTGTGCACCCAGCCAGAGCATCCCAATGTGATAATGGCATCAGCTTCCAGCAGTGAAGAGCGAAAGTACAGCAGATGCTGTCAATGTTCCATCATCATCCTCCTGCTCTTCATCTTACAGTGCTCACCTGCTACCCACCATGTTGGCCTCCATGTTTCTACCTGAGGTCTTTGCTTTGAGCTGTGTGTATGACAGGCCAGAAATGCCTGGGATCAGCTGCCAGCCAGGAAGTCAGTGTAGGAAGATTATAGTTCTCTTGCCCCTGGAGAGGGCTAACTCTGAGTATCATGCTTCATACTGCTCCCCAGAATCCTCCAGCAAGGTTGAGCTCAAGGCCCACAGTTGCATTGCAGCTAGCTGACCCCACTCCTTTACCAGTGTCTGCTGGTACTACCCAGCATCCCAGGGTCTCAGGCTTCCTGGGCAAGTAGATTCCATTCTGTCCTCTCTATTCTGGGAACACTGAAGCCCTGGGAGGTTGGACCTCTCCTCTCCAGTCCTCTACATCCCCCATCCTTGAATTTCCATTTCAGACAATTAACTAATGCTTGATTTCTAAGATTTTCCAAAGGATATTTTTAGAATACAAGTAAATAATATATATGGAAACTTCATATCAAATTACTATTTAGGGTTTGATTTTTTTTTTAGTTCTGCCTTCTATTCTCTTTGCCCTGTGACTTTTGAAGAGGCATATGAGATGTCCCCAAACTGTTAGTAAACCGAGACTTGTTGAGAAGTTGAAGACAAATACGCATATATTTGTGCCTCTGTGTTCTCTGAAGGATCCTGGGTTTTTCTTAGACTTTAATTTCTGCATCTCATGCTTTGTGCTGCTTTTTCCAGAGATTCAAAATAATCCATAACATTTTTTTCTAACATTAAAAGTTTTCTTTCAAAATTCATTTCCAGTTTCAACATTTCTCCAAGAAAGCAAAGCCCAAAGCCATCACAAAACTAGCCCACTCTGTGACTTAACTTTGGGTATTTCCCCCCATTTCTGGGTACCTGGCCTTGAAACCACATGATTTCTCACATTGATTGAAGCGACTCAGATACTTGATCCATCCATGCAAAGTTCAGAGAAATCCTCAGTCCCTTGCAGGACTCAGTACAGTCCACCTCTATTAGAGGTTGGTCATGTTATGTGAAGCTGCGTCTATAAAATGCTAGGATGTATGCCTGTCAGAGGATGCAATCCTTCTAGCTATATCCGAATCAATGATAAAACATGACAAGTACTTTGCTCCCTTGGCAATATAACTTTTCAATTAATTTTATCTCCTGTCATTGGGGTAAATTATAGTCAACATTTGTAATGTAAAAGTTATAAATTTAAAATCATTTAAATTAGAAAATTGGTGGGAGCGATGCTTGGAATTTGGCTCAGTTATAAGTATATGCCCAGCAATCGATGAGGCCCTGGGTTCAATCCCCAGCAGTACCACCAAAAAAAAACAAAAGAAAAGAAAGAAAGAAAGAAAAAATATTAACTAAACATAAAACCATTATTTTTGGAAAATATTTTTCAGATATTTTATATTTTTGTGTGCTTCTAAAAGAAGATAATTAATACTAAATTGTTTTCAATTTAGTTTGATGTCTTAGGGTTACCATGATAAATAGCCATCATCATCATTGACATGATTTGGATATGAGGTATCCCCCAAAAGCTCACATGTAAACATTATAGGAATATTCAGAAGTGAAATGATTAGATTATGAAAATTATAACCTAATTAGTGGATTAATCCATTTGGTGGATTAATAATTTGAATGGATCACTAGATGGTAACTGTAGGCCATGGAGCATGGCTAGAGGAAATAGGTCACTGAGGGTGTGCTGTTGGGCATTTTATTTTTGTCCCTGGCTCCTCTCTCTTCTAACCTTCTTCTGTCCTCCACCACACCGTTCCACCATGATGTCCTGTCTCACCTTGGGTCCAGAGCAAAGGAGTTGGCCAACTGTGAGCTAAACCTCTGAAACCAGGAGCCCCAAATGAACTTTTCCTCCTCTAAATTTTCCTTTTCAGCTATTTTGTTCACAGCAATGAAAGACTGACTAACAAAATCCTATTCACCACCACCATCGTCATCATGAACACCATCACCAAAGCTCTAATTCAACAATGGTATTAAGAACTTTTAAAATAGGTGGACTTGTTTGGTGCTCCTTAAACTCTTCTTAGACCAGTGTGCTTTGTGAGTTTCCCTCCTACTGCTCCCCCGCCCTTTTCCTTCTCTCCACTAGTCCTTATCAGGTTCTCCCTAAAAGCCTGTGGGGGCTTTTGGTCTAATTAACTCAGCAAGTATTACTTAGCATCTATTCTAAGTTCAGGGGCTCTGTCAGTGAGCAAAACATACCAGGCATTTGCCCTGATGGAGCTGACATTCTGGAAGATAATGCCTTCATACCTTCTCTGGCCTTGCCCACTTCCCATTGCTCAAAGTGTTGAATAGAATTAAGTTTACATCAGGAGAATAAAAGCTCTGATCAAGGGTGCAAAATTGTCTTCTCCAAGAGTCATTTCACAAAGTTCAGTGTTTGCACTAGGTAATATGAAGATTTTGGTACTGAAAACTATTTCTCTCTTTTACTTTTTTTAAAAAATTGTTCTTTTGAGGTATACATGACAGTAGAGTGTATTTTGATGTATTATACATACTTGGAGTATAACTTATTCTAATTAGGATCCCATTCTTGAGATTGAACATCATGTGGAGTTTCACTGGTTATATACTCATATATGAACATAGAAAATTTATATCCATTTTCATTCTATTGTCTTTCCTATTCTCACCCCTCTCTCTCCATCCTTCTCTTCATTTCCCTTTGTCTGATCCAATGAATTTCTATTCTTCTTTCCCCCACTTATTGTGTGTTAGCATGGCATATCAGAGAGAACATGCAGCCTTTGTCTTTTGGGGGGATTAACTTATTTCACTTAGCATGGTAGTCTCCAGTTCCATCCACTTATAGGCAAGTGCCATAATTTCATTCTTCTTTATGGCTCAGTAGTATTCCATTGTGTGTGTATGTGTGTGTGTGTGTGTGTGTGTGTATTACATTTTCCTTAGCCATTCATCTGTTGAAGGGCACGTTGGTTGGTTCCATAGCTTAGCTATTGAGAATTGAGCTGCTATAAACGTTGATGTGGCTGATTTTAAGGCCTTTGGGTATATCCCAAGGAGTGGAATAACTATATCAAATGGTGAATCCATTCCATGTCTGAAAATGCGTATAAATTCCATCTAGTTTCTTGTTAATGGGCAGATGGTTTAAGCAGTGGGACAGTGATCCCTGGATATGAGTGTCATTTTATTTGATTCATGTAAATATACTTTCTAAAAGAACCATATTCCTTTCTGACCCAATGGAAATTGACAAGGACACATGACAAAAGTGGATCTTATTAATTTTTATTTAATATTTAAAAAAGCTTTATAGAATATGTGACAATAAGAGTGTACCTTGGGACTGGTTGGTATCAAGCATTTATTCCAAAATGAAATCATAATGCATAAGTATTAACAAACCAAAATCTATCTTATAGCCCTGCCTCAACCATGCCTTGTTGCAAAAACTAAAGAGAATCAGACGGCAACTTTAGAAGCAAATTCTTTCGATTGTCCCATTTTGGAATACCACCTGGTCAATCCCTCCGTATTAGACTTTGGAGCAGGGCAGCCTGCCAACCTGCCACCTGCAGGCTGCTTTTCTTTTCTTTTCTCCAGCCACCTCCCCCACACTAGTTTGGTTTTTTATATGTTCAAGTTTGGGCAAAAGGGGAAAAAATTGGAATTCAGTTTATCCATGATCACTGGGAACTTTCTGCTGGCTGCCTTCCTGACTGCCATAAATATATGTAGTCAGTAAACCAGACTTTCCAGGGAAGGATTCCAACCAGGAGGTTATGAAGGTACTTCATATTTTAGAGAACTGTTCTTTGGTTTTCAGGACCTCCGGCCAATGGAAGAAATTATTGTTGTTTTTAAGGAGACATAATTGATTTTGTAAAGAAGCTAGAATTCAATCCAAAGACCCTTAGGTGAGCAGAGCTTCTAAAAAGTGAGTCAAAAGAAAAGTGTCCCATATACTCTCAGTTACAAAGTCCAGAAGTAGAAGTCTCCGGAAAATATTTTTAGAACCACTAGTGACATTCTGCCTCCCCAAATCATTTACATGTAAGTAAAAATGACTCATCTTAACCTGCACCCCAGAAAGTATTGGAGTTGACTCCTACAAGATGAGATGAGAGGTTTTAACTACAGAAAGGCAAAGGAAGAGGAAGTGGAACTCAAGATTCTATTCTCCGTCCTCAGCCTCTAAGCTGTAGAATGACACTCACCACTTCAGTCAAGAGAATGCAAAGGCCCTGGGGCCAGGCTTTGAATCCACAAGACTTCTTGATAGAACAAGATAGGAGACTTTTCTATGAGAGCTCAGGAAGAAAAAGGGCCCCAACTTCGCTGCAAATACAATTAAGTTGTCAAAAACAAATACCAGCTCTGAATGAGGGCAACGAGTCTTTCATCTGGGCTGACCCTGCATCAAATGGTAGGAAAAGGGTCTTCCATCCAACCTACAGTTTGAAGAGGTCTTGCAGGCTTTGAGCATGAGAGACTCACCTTAAGCTCTTTCAGGCCACAGGTGGAGTCAGAAACAGGGACACTGAAAGGCCCTGCCTGCCTTCGCACATAAGTCAGAAAGACAAGAAAAGCTTTATTGAGTATTTGAAGCCTAGAATTATCAATGAACTTGGAGGCTCATGTTGAAAGTTTTGATTTTAGTATCTTACGTTCTCTACCCTGTAGCTCCCACCTTTGTAAGCTTTGAGTACAGTTAAGAGGGAAATGCTGCTGAAGGCTGATAAAGAATTTCCATTCAGAGGAAGTTCTGGGAAGGAGATATAACACACTTGAGTGCAAAGTCAGCTCTGCTGCCTGGGTCTTTTGCAACTGTCCACTTACACAGTGGTGGGGGCAGAATAGAGGAGGAGTCAGGGACTCATGTTTCATGCCTGAAACTGGAGCAGTAGCAGTCCAAACAGGGCTTTGGTGGACTAGGAGGGTGATGGTTACATTTACAGAAACAGGAACACGAGGATTCGGCTTTTGGGTGACTCTGACATACAGGTCAGGTGTCTCCAGGAACAACCAGCAAGGAGCTCATGGAAGAAAGGCCAGGACTGAAGGTCTGGATTCCACATATTCCAATTAGTGCTACAACCCTGAATTCCTCATTCCCAGCCTGGGTTTGCAGAAAGCTTTTCCTTACTGCTAACTCAGCCTCCAGCCCTGTTGGACCTGGTTGGACCGGTTGTATACAGCAAGTGTATGTTGAATGAAAGGATGAATAAGACAGTGGCTTGGAAATGGCAGACTTTGGAATCTGAGATACCTGAGTTCAAATCTGATGTGGAGCCACTTTTTAGCTATGTGAGTTCACAAGACTCATTTTTCCAAATCTTATTTAAAAATAAGAATAAGAATACCCAGCAGCTGTTGTGAGACTTCAGTGAGATTATGCATATGAAGCCCCAAGCATGGTGCCAGCTTGTACTGAGTTTGGCCGGTGTTCAGAGTTTATCCACTGCTTCCCCTTTCCCTGAGGGCAGCTGCCCCCTTTCTGTTTGCCGGGTATCTCTGGAGGATGACTGGCAGCACTCAGAGCTTCTGGCTAGCCCAACTAAGTCTTCAGCTTTTCTAGATTTATTATAAAGACACATCAAGAAAATTTTCTTGTGGTACTCAACAAACAATGTTTTTGTTGTTGTTGTTGTATTTGCAGTGCTGAGAACTAAACCCAGGTCCTCATGCATGCTTTGCAAGCGCCCTATCACCGAGCCACATTCCTAGCCCAACAAATAATGCTTTTACTTTGTATTAGTTTGTTTTAGTTTTACATAATATTGGGATTTAATTCTGATATAATTACACGAGCATGGAATATAATATGCTAGAATTCAGTCTCCGGTACTTCCTTTTCTCTCCCCCTATTCCCTTTTCTTAACTCTGCTGATCTTCTGTTTATTGAGGTATTTTTTTGTTTTATTTTTTAGAATGGTGACTTGTGGATAAACATAAAGGTGAGATTCACTGTGGTATATTCATATACATATGTAGGAAAGTTTTCCCTTCAACTTCTCCTTTTATTTAATTTTTTTTCCTTCCTATTTTGTTCGAACTTTCGCAAATCAGAGAAAACATTCGACCTTTGAATTTCTGGGTCTGTCTTATTTCACTTAGCATAATGGTCTTCAGTTCCATCCATTTATTGGCAAATGCCATAATTTCATTCTTCTTCAAACATCAAAATATTGCAAGGGTTGAAGCAATGTTTTTGTTTTTGCTTCTACCAATATAGAAATATTATACCAACTGAAGCCAAGCCTAGCACATAATCAAGGGCAAGTTCTTTTCAATTGTGGCATCACAGTTTCCCCTAAAAAATATTATTATATTCATAAATAAAAAAGTTATTATATTCATACAAATAAACACAATTTTCCTGATATTAAAATATCGTTTTGTTAAGTCATATTGGATTTACATAAAATACTAAAATTTGTACCTTTAAAAACTCTTGGGGTGGGGCTAGAACTGTAGCTCAGTGGCAAAGTGTTTGCCTAACATGTGAGGCACTGGGTTTGATCCTCAAAACCACATAAAAATAAACAAATAAAATAAAGGAATTCTTTCCATCTACAACTACAAAAATCTTAAAAAATGAAAAAAAAAACTCTTATGTGGTCCAAAAGAAACTTGAGATAATGTCTCCTATTAGAAATGAATTCAATTGTGTTTATATTTATATAATGACTTAGTATTGACAGCTGTCTCAGTTTTACAATTATTGTTGCCTTTGAATATCTTGGCTCTCACATGCATGTATTAATTATTAATTATATATCTCATATTTCCTAGCAGAGGTTGGAGCTTGCCATGATTTGAAATAATATATATTTTTCAGAAAGATAAAATGCCCATGTAAACCAACAAAAGGTTCCCAATGGCACTGCAAACAGAATTTAAATTAGTCTATTTTCCTTCCCCTTTAGAGCATGATAGTTTGCTTCTAAGCACAAAGAGGGTGCTAGATCGTTCCTAAAATATTATCTTACTCTATAGGTGAAATTAACTCAATGAATGGAATCTCTAACATGATCTCCATTTTCTGCTTATTGATTTTTAGTGTAGCCTGAGTGTTATAATTCTGAAATCAAATGATTTGGCAGTAACTTGGAAAACTATACTGAGTACCAAGTGAAGAGGACATTTATTAGAGGATCTCAAGTTTATTTGAGCATTGGTTGAAGCCAATACTGATTCCAAGTCAAAGTCCTATAGGATCTAGTATAACCTTTCTAGAACAAGTAAAGTAGATAATTATCAGGGTGATGGTGGAAAAAAAGTTTTACTAACCTAAATCTGAAAGTCATTTACCTTCTCGATGCTAGAACAACAGATTTTCAGAGCTTCAATTCCTTCTTGACACTACAAGAATGCAAGCCTGAAGTTTATATCCTAAGTTGGCAAGGGCAAGAGTCCTGTATTATTATTCAGGAAACACACTAAGGTACCCCCATTTATTGCTTTGTTTTTCAGGGATAGGAACCCTCGTGTCTATGGAAAACCTGCAATCAGTCCATTGACTTGGGCATCGCAGTGGATGCAAACATTGCTGGTAAGGGAGAGTCATAGACCAAGAGTAGATTAAAGAGTCAAGCAAGAAGTTGCCTGGATTATCTGAAAATTTGTGACTTCCTGAAACATCTCCTAGTGGTTACCTAATCGCCACATGTAAGGTGAAATGCCAAGTTCCTAAACACAGCATGCAGAGCTCTCCATGAACTGACCCGACTGGACACTCCAAACTGAACTTTGATCTCTCCGTGATCTGACCTGCCTGAATACTCCACAGCTTTCCCAATGCAGCTGGAGGGTGAGCATGAGGAGTATGCTGCCAATAAAGCCAGGCAGAGAAGTGGGTCACATTGCCCAAGTAGGCAACTTACCCACTCAGGGATGCAGGAAGGGCAGCTGTCCTTGAGAGGAAGTGTCAGTAGTGCTAACACCTGGAACTCTGATCACCAGGGAGTAAGAAACGTAAAGACCTGTCATTTGTCTTATTCTTGTGTTTTTCACAATGACTTATAATTTACATACTGTAAAATTTTCAGATCTTCAATGTAAAATTCATTCTCTTGAAATTTCATTATTTTATTCTTTCACTGTTATTGCCTAGAAATCCAATATATTCTTGCATTTTAAATTCTGTTATCAGCTCTGGTAGCTGTTTTATATATACTTTAGTATATTCCATGTAGATAATTATATCATCTGTAAGGAAGGAGAGTTTTAGTTCTTTTCTGATTGATATACCTTTTATTGCCTTTGCATTGAGTGAAACCTCTAGTACAATGTGGAATAGAAGTCATGTGAAAAGACATTCTTGACTTGATCTGGATCTTAAATTCAATATGATTTTTTTTGGTGGTGCTGGGATTGAACCCTTGACCTTGTGCATGTGAGGCAAGCACTCTACCAACTGAGCTATAACCCCAGCCTTCAATATGATTTTTAAGTATGATAAGACTTTTTGTAGATTCCTTTATAAGATTAAAAAAGTTTTCAAACATTTCTAATTTGATAAGAATTTTAAATATAAACAAATGTTCAATTTTGTCAAAATTTTTTCTGTATCTATTAAAATGATTATATTATTTTAGCCTTTTATTTTATCAATACAAGGATTTACATTGCTTACTTTGCTAAGGTTGGACTAACCTTGCATTCCTGGTGATACCAGAGACTGGAATTTCTGACCCAGCAACAATAGAAATAAAACTGGATCAAGTGAGGGCAAATTCTCAGGCAAAGTTTTATGGGGACATCTGTTCAAGCCAAGAGGAGAGATGCAGCCCTTGGGAGTGTGTGTCATCTATGGGGTAGGCAGACACCCAGTTTCTTGATGTGATCACATGTAGCTATGGGGTTTTAATTATAACCTGAATTCTTCATCATGCTTCTCCATGTGATATGTGTCTCTTAACCATTTTAAGTCTCTACCCCAGAGTGTGACTTTTACTGTGTTAATAAAATAAAGGGATCTTTAGGTACTCTAGTGACCTTCCTATGAATATGTTTGACCATTTCAACCTGGAATTTGCCTCCTTATCATCTGGAAATGTTCCTAATTGGGTTTTGGAAAATGGCAGATTATTTCCTTGCCCAACAGGTTTGATTTTCTGTTTTCTTTCTCTCTTTCCCCTTCCCCTTCCCCTTCCCCTTCCCCTTCCCCTTCCCCCTCCCTCCCTTCCTCCTCCTCCTCCTCCTCCTCCTCCTCCTCCTCCTCCTCCTCCTCCTCCTCCTCCTCCTCCTCCTCCTCCTCCTTCTTCTTCTTCTTCTTCTTCTTCTTCTTTCTCTCTTTCTCTCTCTCTCTCTCTCTCTCTCTCTCTCTCTCTCTCTCTCTCTCTCTCTCTCTCTTTCATACCAGGGAGTGAATCCAGGGATGCTTAACCACTGAGCCACATCCCTAGCCCTGTTCTCTGTTTTTTGTATTTGGTATTTCCACTGGCGCATAGTCTTTAAAGGCTGAATTGATTTCCCAACTTCTCTCCTCCTAGTATGTTATCTCAATTTTATAGCCTCAAAGACTGGTTTACTTTTTAATTCCTGATTTTCTGGTCTGTCTGTTAATCCCATAAACCTGAGACCTAGCTTGACTGTCTCACTGGGATTAATCATATTTGACCGTATGCATCATTCTCTTCATACATAGTTGAATTTGATTTGCTAATGTTTTATTAAAGATTTTTTCATCTCTGAGCATAAGAAATGTTGATCTGTTATTTTTCTCTTGTTTTGTAATGTCTTTGTTATGTTTTGGAATTAAGATTATTCATATCTAATAATGTGAAATTGGGAATTGCTTTTTCTTCTTTATTTTCTGAAAAGAGTTTGAGTAAGATCAATGCTATTTCTTCAATCTTTGATACATTTTATCATCTGGCTTGGAATTTTCTTGATGGGAAGTTTTTGATAACAATAATTTTAAATAAAGTTATTCATATTTTTTGTTTCATCTTGTATCAATTTTGGTAACTTCTATTTTTAAGCTATGATTCCTTTTCATATAAGTTGGTGAATTTATCAGCATCAAGTTGTCTCTTTTTTCTCTCTCTTTTTTTTAATATATATAGTATCTTTTAGCATCTGATAGTGATAATCTTTCTGTCTTTTCTGACATTGGTAACTTTCATTTGTTTCCTTTTTTTTTTTGATCCTTTGAGCTAGACAAGTATCAGTTCTATTGATTTTCTCAGTTTTTTAATTTCTTTTATGTTGTTATTCTTTTCCATTTTGTTGATTTCTGCTTTTACCAGTGTTAGTTTTGCTTGTCCACTTACATCTACCTACTTTGAGCTTATTTTACTTTTGTCCCATCTTTTGAAACTGAAACCTGGGATTGTTGGCTTCAGACCTTTCTTATTTCCTAATTTAAATAATGACAGTTATAAATTTCCCTCTAAGCACTGCTTAACTAAATTTCACTGCTTAACTAAATTTTGCAATGTTACACTTTCATTATTAATTAAGTTTAAAATATTTTTGTTATACATTTATTTGATATTTTATTCTTTGACCTTTGGATTACTTAGAAGTATGTTTCTTAAATTCCAAATATTTGAAATTTTCCTGGAAATCTTATCACTGATTTATATTTAATTATGGCATGCCCAGAAAATGACAGAATCATCCTCTACATAATTTCAATCCTTTTAAAATTTAGTACAACTTATTGTATGGACCAGACTATGCATTTGTACAATGTACTATATGGGATTGAAAAAGAACATCATTTGTGTAGTTTCAGATTATCCATACCTTTTTTAAAAATATATTTTTTAGTTGTACATGGATACAATAATCTTTATTTTATTTGTATATGGTGCCAAGGATCAAACCTAGAGCCTCATGCATGCTAGGCAAGCACTCTACAGCTGAGCCACAACCCCAGCCCATATTATCCATATCTTGATTGATTTTTTTAAATCTAGCTATCTAACAAAAGCTGAGAGAAGTATGTTGAAATCACTTACTATGCTTGTAGAATTTTCAGTTTAAGACTATTACATTTTTTCATATATTTCCAGTCTCTGTTATTAGGTACATCTGTCTTTGTGACTGCTGTACTCTTCTGATAAATTGATACTTTTATCATTATTGGAATCAGAGCAACTATCTTATTATTTTATTTCCCCAGTGTGTCTATCGTTTGCCAAATACTTAGCAGTCTCAATGTTTATTAAACAGAAATCTAAAGCATGCAGAATTTATCCTTCCTGGGAGAACTCAGTGCTACTCATTGACTTAGTTTGTTCAGTGACACAAAATCTCCTAAGGAGCAACCTCTCCTCCTTGCTGTGAGACAGCATAGACCAATGATAACCTCTTCCTGTGGGATGACCTTCCTCCAGCCCACATTGTTCCAGTGAAATATACAGAAAGCCAAGTACCCAGAAGAAAAAGGATCCCTGCCTTCTCCAGTAGTTCTCTCTAATGAAGATTTGAATAGCTTCATGAATTCCACTTGTAGAGCTCAAATTTTAGATGCTGCATAGAGATTTCATTGAGTTAAAAACTACAACACAGATAGAAAATAAATGAGGCACAGGATGGGTATGAAAAGCAGATCATCCTTTGCTGTACCCGCTCATTCTTGCTCCCTTGCTTCATCGTCCACAACCTCTCCCCTCACTTACCCAATGACAGGCACAATCATTCATTTTTACCATCTGTTCAGAGCTATAACATCTAAATGCCTTAAATAGCTTATAAAATCTCTAAAACCCTTAATAAAAGTGCTCCTCTATTTAACAGATGAACAGGACACCCTGTGAGGAAAATAGGGCTGGCACAGTTCTGTCATTATGTCCCTCACCATCACAATTTGCACCTGCCCATCTGCTCAGACAGGGTTGCTGACAGTTAGCAATGCACTTGGGTACAATTGGAAAGACCCACTAGTTCCAAGCAGCTTTTTCTCTTACTTCCCACACATCATGGTGTCTTTTTGATTATTTTCCCATCTATTTCTTTGGCTTGCATGCAATCTTATTTCCTTTCCCACCTCACAAATGCTGACTTCTATCAGTCTCCATTTAAAGGTAAAACGTTAATAAATTTTATGATGTGTATAAATGAGAAGTCATTTTAAGCTGTGCAAAAGACAAACCTCAGGGACTCATGTGTGGCTCAATGGGCTGTGACTTGGGAGCATGCAGCAGTGTTGTTACCAACAGGTCCTTAGTGAATCTATTCTGATTGGAATACCACTCCATCACTTGTAGCTCTGTGGCTTCTCCCTTCACTATAACAGGCTGATTGTGGAATTAAAAGTCAGAGGAATGGCCATACAATCTGCAGGGTTCCATGAAAAATAAAAATGCAATGTCTGTTCTCAAAAAGCAGGACAGTGGAGGTGGAGGATGCCATTAAAAGTACTAAAATGTACATTTTTTTCTTTCTTCTGTGGTTCTGAGTTGGGATACTAGTGGATGACTGCATACTCTCATAGATACCTGAAGGCCCCTCCTCGTGACTGGGAACATGCATGCAGCCCATTGTCTCCTAGGTTGACCTCCTCTATAAGGCCCTAGCTGGAGGCAGGGAAATTGGGCCAGGTGACTGTCCTTCTCATGAGACTGCTGTCAATGGCTATGATTTGAGTATGGCTTGAGCAAGCCCCTCAAAGTCTCATGTGTTGGAAGCTTGGTACCCAATGCGGCAATGTTGAAAGATGTTGGAACTGTTAAGGGGTGGGGCCTAGTGGGAGGTTATTAGGTCATTGAGGGTGCTGCCCTCAGAAAGGGTTAATGTAGTTTTTATGGGACCCCAGTTTGTTCCCATGAGGGTGGATTATTATAAAAAGAGTGAGCCTGATCCCTGAATTGATCTGGCTTTCTCTGTCACCCTGTGATCTCTCCCTCTCCCATGTACTCCTGGTGTGATGCCATCTGCCATGTTGTGACACAGCAAAGGTGGGCCATTGAAAGAGCTGGGGCAATTCTGTTTAGACTTTCTGTATCCCAAACTATAAGCTGCATAAATCTCTTTTTTCTTTGTAAAGTTTCCAGACTTGGGTATTTTGTTAAGCAACAGAAAACAGAAAAAGACACCAACCCATGGCAAAAAGGTGATCCCCAAGGGATTACAACCCCTTCCAAACTCAACACCTGGATCAGGGGTGAAGAAACAATTCTCCCCAGAAAATTTAAGGGCTGGGGTTGCGGCTCGGTGGTAGAGCGCTTGACTGGAATATGTCAGTCACTGGGTTCGATTCTCAGCACCACATATAAATAAATAAAATAAAATAAAGGTTCATCAACAACTAATAAAAACATTTTTTAAAAATTTACCAGCCACTATGAAGTCAAACAACAACAAGTGCTGGCTAGGATGTGGAGAAAAGGGTACACTTGTACATTGCTGATGGGACTGCAAATTGGTGCGGCCAATTTGGAAAGCAGTATGGAGATTCCTGGTAAAGTGGGAATGGAACCACCATTTGACCCAGCTATTGCTCTTCTCGGACTATTCCCTGAAGACCTTAAAAGAGCATACTACAGGGATACTGCCACATCGATGTTCATAGCAGCACAATTCACAATAGCTAGACTGTGGAACCAACCCAGATGCCCTTCAATAGATGAATGGATAAAAAAAAATGTGGCATTTATACACCATGGAGTATTACCCAGCACTAAAAAATGACAAAATCATGGAATTTGCAGGGAAATGGATGGCACTAGATTAGATTATGCTTAGTGAAGCTAGCCAATCCCTAAAAAACAAATACCAAATGTCTTCTTTGATATAATGAGAGCAACTATTTACAGAGCAGGGAGGAAGAGCAGGAAGAAAAGATTAACATTAAATAGAGACATGAGATGGGAGGGAAAGGGAGAGAAAAGGGAAATTGCATGTAAATGAAGGGAGACCCTCATTGCTATACAAAATTACATATAAGATGTTGTGAGGGGAATGGGAAAATAAACAAGGAGAGAAATGAATTACAGTAGATGGGGTAGAGGGAGAAGATGTGAGGGAAGGGGAGGGGGGATAGTAGAGGATAGGAAAGGTAGCAGAATACATCAGTTACTAATAGGGCATTATGTAAAATTGTGGATGTGTAACTGACGTGATTCTGCAATCTGCATTTGGGGTAAAAATTGGGAGTTCATAACCCACTTCAATCTAATGTATGAAATATGATATGTCAAGAGCTTTGTAATGTTGTGAACAACCAATAAAAAAAAAGGATACCATGTGGGGCACATGTTATCTTATCCCAACTTTTCTTGTGCCAAGTCTCTTGCCAAGGGCAGAGGTCCTCAGAGGTTTCTGTGTGAGGACACAAATGCTGGACAGGGCACAGAGACGGTGGGAGGCTGAAATATGTTAGAGCTGAGTCTGAGACTATAGTACTTCTTTGTACCATTGGAATTCCCTCAAAATATCAAATTCAAAGATAAAATTATTACAAATTTCAAAGCAAATGCAGAGAACTAAACCCAATTGCAGAACTCCTCTGACCATGGGAATATACACAACAACCTTGGTCATTTGCCCACAAAGCCATTCCTGAAAGGGAATAATATATGTAAAGGTTTTTGTACAATGTCTGAGTCAGAGCCAGGAGACAATAAATATAAGCTATTAGTATTATTATTATTAATAGATGTTCAATATGAAGTAGAATTACATTCACAAGGATTATATATTTCAGAAATGATTATATATGTGTGAAAAAATAGTATCTTGGAGAGAAATGATGAAAAGGTGCTTAGTCCTATGAGGCTTGTGACCCTTGGTTTCCCAAGAGCTGTTGACCTACTCCCAGTGGGGACACAATGACCTAGCTACGAGTCAACTGAAGGACATGCAATTGTTTTAACGTGTGTTGGTGATACCAAAGAAGCTACATGTATTTTAGGGAAATAGAAATATACGTTCCAAAATCAGCAGATAAGTTCAGTTGTAGCTCAGCTCACCTTCAAAACCCAGTGTTAGGATGAAGGCTTGGTAACCATGGGAACAAGCAAAGCCTTTTCTCTCCTTGTTCATGTTTGAGGCTTTACTGAATAACTAGGTGAAATGACTTGGAACTACTAATTTATAAATAAAAGAGATCCATTGGGTAAGAATCACTCTGGAAGTGTCAATCAAACTTTTGCTGGAAGCACCCTGAGTCCCGGTGAGGTGGTAGCCATGCACTGTCAAAACCCCCATACATTGAAGGCCTGCTTTGAAGGAGCCAGGTTTTCCTAAGCCTGTGAAAGTGAACACTTTCCAAGCACATCCTTTTGTCTGAGCAACATCACTCATTTTGAAAGCTTGATCTCTCCCTTTTTGTGCACACAGATAGATACTCTCGTAACTGCTAACTGTGTTTGCACTGACTTTTTTAATATCTTTTTCGGGAAGTCTAATGTATAAGGGGACTGCTATCTGAGAATTATGGTCTTCCATATCTAGAAATCAGGACAGGTATAAAAGAAACTGTCTAAAAACAGAAACACTAAGATTTTTCTTTAAAAATAGAATTGTCTTTCAGTATTCATTGGGGATTGGTTCTAGGACACCCAGTAGATACCCAAATCCTGAATGCTCAAGTCCTTTATATAAAATGGCATAATATTTGCATATAACCTACATACATCCTCCTATATAAATCAACTTTAGATTACTTAAATCATCTTTAAATCATCTTTAGATTACTTAAAATATCTAATACAATGTAAATGCTATATGAATTGCTGTTATGCTATGATATACGCAATAATGACATCCTCCACAGAAGTCATACATGTTTGTTATTTTTTTCTTGAATACTTTCAATCCATGGTTGATTGAATCCAGGGATGTAGAGCCTATGGATACAGAAGTCCAACTTTATATAGAAAAGGATATCAGAGAAGGAAATGTTGATTGCTTCATCACTTAGTAATTCATTTAAAAGTAATTGTCCATGTAAACTCCTTTTTTTTAAGAGTTAACATTTTCATGGTTAAGTTCAACTACAAATTTCTTTTATGACCAAGGGATGCCAAAAAAAAAATCTGGCCTGCAAAGCATGGGCCACAAAGGTATGCACAAGTCATTCTACAGTATTCTGAACAGAGCAATAGCCAACCTTCATAAGAACACTTGACTGATGCGTGCTATGTGTTAAGTACATCCGTTATATGAATGAATGCACAGGCTCACAACAAGATGGAGAAACTAACTTAAAGTCCATTTTCCACAATTAGAACAAAGCAAACCTTTAGCCCTTCAGTCTGTCTCTAAAGTATAAGCTCTTAACTATTCTGCCCAAGTTCAAATTCTGTAACAGTGAAGGGTTTCATATAAAGACTCAGCTGAAAGGGAGTATTCTAAGGTCATTCACTATGATATAGAAGTTATGCATGGCTGGTTTTTTGTACTAAATCTTGTTACTTCTATGTACCTAATACATTATCCATATAATGGTCATATTTTACACATTTATTTTTTTAAAAAAACACTATATACAGAGTGACAACAAAACTTTGCTTAGAGCAGGACATGTGAATGTTGCCAGTAGTGACAGCATCAGAAAACACTTCCCATTTCTCAGAAGGACCATCTCATGATGCTATCCTGAAGCAAGAGCCACTCAGATCATTCCAACTGCTCCATTAAGTAGAGATTGTAAAGTCGGGATTGGTGGCACACCCTGTAATCCCAACTACCCAGGAGACAGTAGGATTGTAAACTCAAGGTCACCTCAGCAATTTAATGAGGCCTTCAGCAACTTAAGGAGACCCTATCTGAAGATTAAAAAAAATTAAAAAGTACTGGGGATGTAGCTCAATGGTAAAGCACCTCTGAGTTAAATCCCCAGTACCCTGTCTCAAAATCAAACAAAAAAAGCTGAGGATATACTTTAGTGGTAGAGCACTTTCAGAGAATTTAGGAAGCTCTGGGTTCAACTGCCAGCAATAAAGAGTGGAGGGGAGGAAACTGGAGAGAATGTGGGAGCTGAGAGGCCAGTTAGGAAACAATTATAATAATCTAGTAGAGAGATAATGCTACCTCCACTGGGGTGCAGAAATGAAAATTGGGAGAAGTGGTTGGATTCCAGGTGTATTTGAAGGCATTAGGATTATTTGAAGGGTCTGGTGTGGTGGCACAAGCCGGTAAACTCAGAGGCCTGGGAGATTGGGGCAAGAGGATCATTGAGTTCAAAGCCAGCCTCAACAACTTAGCAAGGCACTAAGCAACTCAGTGAGATCCTGTCTCTAGATAAAAATACAAAAGGGGGATGTTGGGGGATGTGGCTCAGTGGTTGAGTGCCCCTGGATTCACTCCCTAGTACCAACAACAATAACCACAAAAAGGGATTATTTGAAGACGGTGAAACAGGTGGGTGTAACAGAGAAATCCTGGATGACTCCCAGAGTCATAAGAAGTTGAAGCTGCCCCTGACTATGGAGAGAAAACCATAAAGGAGTTGTCCATTAGCCATCCAAGCCAGGAGGGCAGTTACACAGTTACATATATAACCCTGGAAGACAAGGTAGAGGCTCTGTCTAGAGTTGTAAATTTGCTAGTTGTCAGAAGTGCACCATATAGTCACTGAAGTGCATAGTGATAGAAAAAGTTATATAGTAAGATTCAAAATATGACCCAACAATCAACAACATGAGCATCACCTAAGATCTTGTGAGCTGTGCAAATTAGTGGGCTGACCTGTACTTATTAAATAAAAAACCCCTGAGTAGGGAACTGCACCTTATTTAACAAGTTTTTTAGGCATTTCTTTTGCTTACAGAAGTTCAAGAACCACTGGTTTGGAAATTAGGGAAATTAAGGAGAAAGGAAGAATCTGATCAGGATCAGCCAGAAAGGAAAAGGAAAATCAGAGGGTGTGATATATTGGTAAACAAGTCACCAGTGTGTTACAAGTAGGAAGAGAATGCCATCCACTATTGGCCATACTCCTGAGATCCATCCATTAGAGCAATATTTTGTCCACACCATGGAGGCTATTGGTGGCATCTGTAGTTGAAGATTTGGTGGAGTTCTGCATGGATACAAGGCTGAGGAATAGAGTTTAAGAGTGAAGAGGTGTGGTAAAGGGAGAATTTGAAGACAACAAGAATAAATCTGTACAGAAGCTTTGCCCAGAGGTAAGGAAAGAAATGGACAGAAGCTTGAGGGGGCAGTAGAGTTAAGAAAAGACTTACCTCCTTGCTTTCAGAAATGAGCTATAAACAGGATATTTTCATGATGTCGAATCTGACCCAGTGCAGAGGGGGAAAGTCAGGACTCAGGAGGGAAGGGGAGACATGGAGGGGGCAATGTCCCTGAATAGGAGGGGGAAAAGGGGATAAAATTCCCAGGTAAGAGCCCATCAACCAGGTGCACACATGTGCTTCCTCCACAGTAATAAGCAAGAAGGAGCAAGACACAGGTAGATGGGCAAATGGTTAGATGTAACAGTGAACTCCACCAAAGAGGTTTTGTTCTGATTTTTTCCCTTTGCTCAGTCATTTAGGAAACACAGTCATGCTGAGGGTGAGGATGGCAGAGGTACTATTGTCTAGGAGAGTGGGAGAATGAGAGGACAGGGGACAGATGATACAGCTGCCAGGCAGCACCAAAGACCCACTGGGGATGTTCAAGTTTTTTGTTTGTTTGTGTTTGTTGTTACTGTTTTAGCAAGTATCAGAGTGGTGATTTTTAAAAATTTCATTTTTAAAGAAGGCTTTCTGGCAAAAATAGAATCTGAATACACACAGAGAGAAAGAGAAGATCACAATCACTTGGGAAAATTCTGACCATCATAAGAAAATGTGAGCTCATTGCCATATTGTGGGGAAAAAGGAAGGCTGTTTGCTCAAAGAATGACCTGAAAGATGTCCTTTGAGCATATTCCCTAGACAGGTGGGATAAGAGTCAGGAGAGGAGGAGGTAGGCATATAGGTAGTCCTTTCAGCCACACCCTCTACAGTGGCAGAGGGTTGATGGAAGCCATCCTTGATTTGGGACATAGAGTTTGTGTGAAGAGGGAAGTGGCCAGGTAGGCAGGGATAGCTCAGAGAAAAGATGTCATAAAAGAAGAATGGGGTGTGACTGCAGGAAACTCAGTGTAGGGACCTGGGCTCTGGAGACAGATGTTTTCACCTGAATCTTGGCTCTCTGATTACCACCTGTGGCTTGGACAAGTAACTCACTTTCTCCTCTAGAATATGGTACCATCCTATAAGTAAAACCCTCCACAAAGAATATAGCATTGATTACATAGATTAGGTACTCAATAAATGCTATTATTCAGACTGAGAATTGATTTTAAAAAAGGAAAGATTGAATCAAACAAAAAATGTGAGGTCAAGGGAAGAATACAAAGAGAGAAAGAAGAATTAATGTGAGTATGAAAAGAAAAAGATGAAATGGAAAAAAAGAAAGAAGTCATCATAAATAAGGAGAAAAATAAGAGAATGAGGTAGACAATGAGAAGAAGAAATATAAATAGAAAAGTGGATAAAAAAACAAGTATAGATAGAATCAACATCATCACCATCTCCTCAAGATACAAACCCAGCCATGCTTTTGATAAACACAGGCTGGTTCTCAGAGCACTGTGTCAGCCAAAATGAGTTTTCATAACAAATATATTTGGATCTTAGACTCAGCGTGAGTATATTGATCAAAACATTGAATTTCAACAGGAAATCCTAGGCTTGGATTGGGGAATAGCTGTGGAATCCTAAAGCCCAGGGAGAAACTGCATCAGCATCTAGTAAATCATTTGACAGCATATTTATAATGTTCTTTATGTTTAAAGGCCTTTTATGCAGTGCTCAGGCAGTGATCAGAATACCCTCTATGTTGGTCATGGTGGTGCATGCCTGTTAGCCCAGCTACTCGGGAGGCTGAGGCAAGGGGATCCCAAGTTTGAGGCCAGCCTGCACAATTTAGTAAATCCTGTCTCTAAAACTAAATAAAAGGCTTTGGGGTATAGCTCTGTGGTAGAGTGCTTGCCAAGCATGTATGAGGCCCTGGTTCAATCCTCAACACCACCAACACAAAACCAAACCAAATGCAAACACCCCTGTATGTGGGGTTAGGGTTAGGATTAGGGTTAGGGTTAGGGTTATTCACATTAGCAAGTTTCTATTAGTCCCTTTCCTATAGGGAGAAAGTATGGAACATTAAATTACCCAAAGTCTTTCAGCAAAGCATCCATACCACCAGCTATCAAACTTTGAGGAGTCTGAGTGGGACTGTCTTGGCCACCTTTGGGACTCTTTTCAGAACCAAACATTAGGGCTCTGAGCCCCTAAGGGTTTTCCAACCTCAGAACTTTGCCTTATATATTTTAGCATGACCTTTCTGTCACTTACACACTTTCTAAAACTAGTGTTAAGAATGCCAGAAAGGGGGACATGCAAGAAAGAAAAATTTCTTCAAACTTTCTGAACCTCCTAAACTTCATCTCCATTTAAGGTCCCTTCCAATCAAGTCCCCCGGTCTCTTTCCCCAGGGTTGTGTCTCAGACTCAGGTGATGACATGGTCTTCGGGCACTGGAGGAGGGGAGAAATGAGTCCGAGCCTCACCTGTCAACTTGGCAGGCTGACTTTCTCTAAGCTGTGCGTTGTTCCATCCAAACATCTGCCATCCACCAAAATGGTTCACTTCTTATCCATTTCCAGCTCTTGTAAATATCTGTTGTTCTTCCACTATATTGGGGGGGGGCTCAGGAGAAAGTGGGACCCAAGGCCCTTCTTTATTTTCTATGTTTCTCCCTGGGCTTCACCAGGGACAAGGGCACCTCCACTGAGATTCTCAAACACAGGTGGGACTTGGCCAGTAGTGAAGAAGGGCGACCTGTGGTAACCTGCTGGCATCCTCCTTCCTCTGACTGTCCTGTCCCTTAGTCTGGGCAACTTTCCCAAGTGCACAGATGGGGCAGGGAACTGCAGAGAATGGAAAATAACTTATTATAACTAATTACTTAGTTATCCACATTTTTTTTTTCTTATGTCCTAAGCCCAGGCTTCTGAAAAGCAGAAGCCAAGTGTTTGATTCCTTTGTCTTCCTTGCATGGGCATCAGCATCTCTTCTCAGAGGCAATCGAGACAAAATACCCCCTGGCAGAAATTGTTGCAGAGGTAGGGTGAAAGTTAGGAAGCAGGAAGCAACTACCATTACCTCAAATTTACCCCACTACATGGACTTATGTGCCACATTCCAGAAATTATTCATTTCACCCTGAATGATAAAACCAGCACGATGCCCATCATATGGCAGTACTTACATTCGGATATATGTCAATGGGAAGACTTGGAGGGCAATAGGTGGGCCCTGATAGCAGGAGTTTGTGGCAAGAGCCCCAGGCAAAGAGGGGGACATATTCTTGTATGAGTTCTGGAAGCTTGCTCGTAGCACATTTTTCAGTCCTGGGGAAATTTGCTCGTAAGTTTTCATGTGATGGTGTCTACCTGGGAGGCCCCATCCCATTTGGCACCATCCCACTCCAAAGAGGCCCTGCTTGAAAATCTCATTTTTCTTACAACAGATGCTGGATTTCAGTCCAGATGTCTTAGATATGTTTTCGGTGTGTGCACGGTGCTGGCGCTGGGATGGAAATAGGGCCAAAAAATGATGGGAGGGTATGTGAAAGTCCCCCCACCTGCCCCCCCTGCCCAGCTCTTTGAACATATTTGTTTTCTTCTAGAAACTTGGCTGGCAGTAGCAAGGGTTACAAAAGTGGAACATGTAAGGGGCTAGGGCAGCAATCTGGATCTTTTCAGTGGAAAATACTCCTGGGTATCTTAACAGGACTCCTCCAACTCCAGAATGACTGTATTTGTAACAACCATTTTCAAACTTTAATCAGCATAAGAATCAGCTAGGGAGTTAATCAGTAGTGTAGATATCCAAGCCTCATCCCCAAGATAGACTGGTTCCTTATGTCTGGAGTAAGAGCCCAAGAACCAGCGTTTTTAATAAGAAGCCTCCTGCCATTCTGATGCACTAGTTGCCAGACACATGTCCGGGAAACACAGTGGCAAGACCTCTTTGGTAGCCTTTGTGAGATCTCCGGGCAGCCACCTGGTTGCTCTCCTAAGCCCAATACTCACCTCTCTTCTACAGCTAGGTGCATAGGACACCTCCTCTCCCTGCTCGCCCACTTCCCATCGACAGTTAACTGCACTCAGGCAACTGTGAATATCTACTGTGTTCACAAGACATCTCAAAACAGGTGTCTGGGAACCAGTGGAAATAAATAATGGCAAAGACAACTTCTGGACTTGCTTTTGACACCCTAAAGTACTTAATTGTCAGTCCCACATAACATAAGCCTTGCTTATAAAACGCCTCACCTGTTTGCCATTTCTTGTGTTTTTTTGTTTCTCAAATAAGCTGTAACTTCTTGGAAAGAGGCCCCAGTTTTAACTTTTTTTTAACTTTTTTCTCCAATCTACCACACAGCGTGTACTGTATAACTGGCATTCAATGGAAGATGAGAGTTTCTGCCTCCTAATCAGATTACTTCCAAAAGTTCATTCTTCAGTCAGTGATTTGGATCTTGCTGCTCATTAGGGCAACATTATAAAAGGTAGTTATGTTCCCAGATCAGCCCCCAAATGTCTATTTAACTAGTACTGTGGCTGAACTCTAGTTCTAATAGTACTACAGAACCTAAAATCATCTATAAGATTGCTTTCATGGGAAAATTTGTTCCAGATTCCGATTGAAGATGCCAGAAACTCATTTTTCTGGCCACAGTTCCAGGACAGGACTTGACCCATGTGCAGTTAGAAGTCTACTTTCATACACACACACACACACACACACACACACACAGAGAGAGAGAGAGAGAGAGAGAGAGAGAGAGAGAGAGAGAGAGAGAGAGAGGCTGTCTTGAGGGATGTTCCATAGATGAGGAGGGAATGGTGTAAGGTCCAGTGTGCTCCTCTCAGAAATGCTTTCACTAGGTCTGGAAGAGTCAAGAAAAGGGATCTGGAAGAAAGTGTATTTCAGGGAGACGGGGTCAGGCAGTGTCCTGGAGGGAGTGTGGAGAGGTTGCAAGGGCACTGGCTCTCTTGGCTGCAGTTGCAGAAGCCATCTGGTGCTGTCTGGGCAGTCACAGCAATGACTGGCCTTGTTGGCTAGGGTCCATCGCAAGCCTGTAGCTAGCTAGCTAGATATAGATATAGATAGATATATTAGGAGATAATGGTTCTGTTATTTATTGCTGGATAACAATTCACCTAAAATAGGGTGGTTTATAAAAAAATACAACCATTTGATTTGCTCATAATCATACTATATGGTCTTACCTATACGCATTGTGTGGCTGTGTTCAGCTCACAGAGGATTTGGATCTGGATTATGCTGGATGCTGGGACCTCTCTCTTTATGTACTCTTAAAACCTTTTTCTTTGACCTCTCCACTCAGCTTCTCCAGTGGAGCATCTAGGTGCTTTACACAGCAGCTCAAGATATTCATGAAACATAGAAATTTCTAGAACTCATAAAGCTTGGCTGACCACTGAGATGGTTCCACTTCTGCTTAAAGTGATGTCAGGACAGTCCAGATTCAAGTGAAGGGACTAATTAAAAGTATGAATTCCAGGAGGTGTGGGCCACTGAGGCCGCTAAGGTAACAGACCGCCTTGGTTAGTGAACTTCTGTAGTGGAAGTGGTTCTGAGGCCAATCGTACCTCTGGATCATTATAAGCAATGAAGTGAAGATTCTTTGTTATGACATCATAACCATATAATCCTAGAAAAAAACCTACAAATAATTTCTTACTTATAATTTCTTTTCAATTCTAAATGTTAGTCTGCAAAATGCACCTAATCACTTTTCCTTTATAATTTCTCAGCCTATACTCTCCCCCCAGTGGCATAGACCCCTATTTTATGTGGTATTTCTGGTCTTAATGTCCTACCTTATATAGAGCTCCTGGTCATAGAGTCATAGCACTTGGGTATATTACAGTGGACTTTTGAGGTGCATTCAGACAATGGCACATAAATTCACAAAGTTTTCAAGTGTTTATTATTTTTAAAAGTCTGACTAATGTAGATTCAAGATTGTCTCTAGAATAATAATTCCTCTCAGATTCATGTTTTAGAGGCAGAGAAAGAGGTAGAGCTGGTGAGAGTGCTTTGGGAATTATGTGTAACCTATTATAGTAGAAACAGACCTGGCTGCTACCCCCAGTTTTCTCTCTCTTTCTAATACAATGTTTGTTTGATTGATAGTGGCAATGTGCCCAGCCCCTCTCTTTCATCTAACTATGGCAGTTATGTCTAAGTTCTGCCTAATGAAATAGAAGGGTTCATGGTGTCTTAGACCTACAGAAAGTTTGCTTAAAAGAAACTGACTTAACTGGGAAGGGATCCTTAGGTCATGGTTTGAATTTCTTCTTCCTGTTATCTACACTGTGGATGAATGGCTGGTTCTTCTCCTCGAGGTGACTTTTTAGGGTCAAAGTCACACTTTGGAAAGTAGGATGTAAAAACAGATGGATTCTGGATTAGTGATGACCATAAAGCTTTATTCTAACACTGGACTTTAGAAATTGAGATCAAAATCAAAATCAAGATGTAGGTAGAGAGATTCTTCATGTTTTAAGTTGTTGTTATTTGGGGTTTCCAACTATAATTAATTCTATATCATGTACTTGGTCCTACCCAGAGGATTCTCACCTGGACTATCACCCTGCATCTCTGTGTGGTCAATCAATCCTTGATAGATTGAGGAAGTGCTGCCTCTGGACTAAACAATGCCATTCTCCATCCCTAGGCCTTCCCATTCCTTTACTGAAGATCCTTTTCACCTGCACTATTTTGTTTAGCTGGTTTCTTTCCATATGTATCCCCACTGACTAGCATAGCACCTGACACAGAGTATAAGATTAATCGATATTTGTTGAATGAATGAATGAACTTCTGATCTCCCCTGTGGCTCTGTGCATACTCCAGAATGCCTTTCCTCTTTCCCATCCACTATGACATTTCTCTTTTTGCTGTTCAGCTTCTGTTCACCAACCCCAGGACTGAGCCATGTGAACTTAGTGAGCAAAGCCCTGTTAGTACCCATGAGCAATGCTTGCTGAGTGGCTCATTTGTTTGCTCTTTATGGAGCTGTTTTACTGGGGTTCTGTAAGAGGGAGGCCATAGCCTCAAGATAGAAGGAGCCATTCACTGCAACCTGGTCATTCTCCTAAGAAAGCAGAGGGTGCCTGTGATTTAAGTCAGGACAGTAGTATGCAAGGGTGGGAGGGGCTGGCTACCCAGGTAACTAGGGAAGAAGGATCCTCCAGCCTTGCAAATGCAGCAGAGACGGAAATGGGGAAGCGGCCCCCAGAAAGCAGAAAACTAAATGACAACCTGTCTGTGGCATTTTCAGCTGAGAAGCAAGAAAACTAATTTATGTACTCGTGGAGTTGCTGGCCCACCCAGGTAGGCGTCTGTAATGGGGCCATTCACCTGGTTTTGTCCATTCATCATGCATATCTTCATTTTGTGGTCAAGTGGCCCTTTAACTTTGGTATCTTCTTATATTTATTCCTATAGATTTCCCCTCCTTTATTTCTTATTGATTTCACTCAAGACATTTTATTTCCATTATTCTAATTGTAAATTAAATATTCAACATATCGAACATATCAACTCAAATAAGACTGATAGTTCCTCACTCCTTCCTTTTTTTTTTCACTTAAGACTCTAAAAACGACAAAAAGGATTGATGAGAGTGAATAGACAAATACTCTGTATTAAGAGCCATTAAAATATACAGATATTTATTGCATACAATTAATTTATAGGTATATTCCAAGCTTTCTATCATTCCTGATTCTTTTCTTACTGAGGTGCAGAGACAGCATGTAATCTGTGGGGTTAAGGGGGCCATCTCCACGTGGGGCTAGTCTATAGTCCCTAATGTTCTGTGGTGATACTTCATTGTTTTCATTATTAAATTTTATTTTTGGTTTTACAATTTGTCCAACTGCAGACTTTGAAGACTATCTTTATGAGTTGATTTCTATGGAAGATTCTGTTTCCCTCTACCATGTTCTGCAAACTATTGACTTTCACTCTGGAATACAGCAGCCCTGTATCTCTAAATTAAGGGCTCATGATTATTTTTTGCCAAAATCAGAATCCTCTGTCCTAGTCTCATTATCAAGCTCAGCTCATAGGATGAGTCCTTTAAATACCATTGGTTGGAAAGAGGCTCATTCTGATTGAACTTTGAACCAAAAAGGGAGCAACGCAAAAGTTTAAAGTCTAGTCTCATGAGGAAGAGAATGAAAAAACCCAGGATGTGTGTGTGTGTGTGTGTGTGTGTGTGTGTGTGTGTGTGTGAAAGAAATTATTCCTTTTAAAAAGTTTTCCGTACTCACCACTGTTTCTTATACCACATCATGGATGACCTTTGGCTTTCCCATGATATTAATGTGTCCTACAGATGTATGTTTTTTTTTAATATTGTGGTTCATTTCATGGTGCATATTTCTCTAATGTCCATCCCTGGGAGTATTATATAAAGTTTCAAGTAATTAGAAATGTAACCCTGACTAATTCAATTGTCTGTTATATAACACAGAGCTGCACGAAAACAATGTTTAAAAGCGAATTTTATGGTGATGGGAACTTATCAGAAACCTCAGAGACAGATACTGAGCTGGCCTTCAAATAAGGATGAAGGTTTGGGTATAGAGTTTCTTCCTTCTGAAGATGTAAGCATTCTGGAAACATAGTAAAAAAAAAAAAAAAAAAAAGCATTTGGTCACATTTTCCGAGGGATTAACTGAACTAGAAGAGAGCATAAACATCTCACACAGATTCGTGATGCTGCTGGTGGTGACAGCAATCTCAACCTTTTGCTTCAAGGAATCTGAAATTTTCTTGAAAGTAAACACATCTGGATTGGAAGCTAACCATGTAAATAAGACCTCGTCCCATGCTTCTGTCTGAAAAGAACTATAAAGGGGTTGCTTGAGATTTTCTGAGCAGGTCTGAAATAAGTTGAACATCTTCATCTTTTCCTTTATTTTGCCTTTTTTTGTTTATTTGATTTCTTTTCATAGGAATCTGCATCATTGCTGCAACGTGTGCAGAAACACAGCCCTCAGGTCCAAACACTTACTTCTCATGTCATCCAGTTGGAGCTGGGAAACAAATGCCAAACATAAATCCCTGCGTGGTGAATGTCTCCTTGACAATATAGATTTGGCACAGACCCAGTCTTGGACTTGAGGTGGTGGGTGCTTGTTTGGGGCTGTAACCCCCCACAAGGCCTCACTACCTACACCTTGAATCCCTGTTCTAACCTGCTAAGAGATACAGAAACATATGCCTTGGGCCTTGTTGAATTTTGGAAAGCTTTAGAAATTATAATCAAACATTTAAAACCCAAACCCAAACCTCTCAACAATACCCCGTGTCATTAGTGTGAGAAGTGGAATAGTTTTCTGTGTGCTGGCACAGATGGGTTTTTTTTACATATTTAATTTTAGTTTCTTTTTAGCCTGCTGTCTAAAGATTAACTAGCTTTCAACTATGATTTTCTCCAGGGGCCCTTCAACATTTTGAAACACTTAAAATAAATATCTGCAGTGTGGAAGGCTGTGAGAGGAGAAGGACAATAGTTGTAATGTGTCCTCTCTAACAGGTTGTCACTTTCCCAAGAAAACCAGTCTGAAAGTGGCCTGCTACTTTTTTCTCTATGGTGACTTTTTGAAGGGACTAAGACTGTCATCACTGAATTATTATTCCCAGGGACTAAAGTTTAGCAAAATATTTTTTTTTAAAAAAAGAAATTTGTTTTCAGGGTAAGTTTTGCAACATTAAACATCATTATTTAGCATCAAATCCCCTTTAGAGATGGAAGGTGACTTCATCAGCAACACATGGAGACTTAAGCCCAGTGCATTGCTCCAGAGAATATGGATCATGCTCCTGGCTTCCTAGGAGTGATCTAATTTTCATGGTTGTACTAAGACACACAATACAATAAAAGGATTTGAAGATCCTTGTTTATTTCATATTGGGAAAGCACTTCAATTTATGGTCATGTACTTAATCAAAATGCTTTACCTTAATGTGAGGGACTCTAAGTTTCATTTCCAAGAAATATCTGAAAATCTCCATCAAATGAAAAAGTCAGGATTATCTCGGGAAATTCTAGATCTGTCTCCTGCTGGAAGAAACTACAGTGCTACCCTTTGTGACACTGGTCCTGGTGAAGCAAACTGAGGGCCATGTTGCAGAAAGTTAGATTCTAGTGCAATAGTTCTCAAATTTGAGCATGCCTCAAGATCACCCACATGGCTTATTAAAACAGACTTGTGAACCCACTCCTGGAGTTTCTGACTCAGTAGGTCTAGAGTGGAATATCAGCTGGTGTGTTGGTCCAGCGACCACACTTTGAGAACCACTGGCCTAAAGTCTGGCCTGTCAATGGTCAAATGAAACAGACTGGAAAAAGGTTAGATCCTGAAATTAAATATACCAAGGGAGTAAGGGGACAGAAGGAGGGAGGTCAGGTTTGTAAAAAGTGAGGTTGCAAGAAGTCTGAAAAGAGGGCCAATAGCTATGTATCCTCCAGAACATCCCAGTCCAATGATGATAGAATACAAGAGCAAGAAATTCCTAAAAGTCAGATGTGTTTTTAGCATCACAATCGTCAAGGCTCAGGTCAGTGAGCTGGGTTCAAAAAAAGGCTCCAAACCTGTGGGGATAACTTTTCAGAGCATTGCAAGGCCTGAAAGGGACATGGAAAGACCAAGCTGGTCATAAAAAAATTTAAAAAAAATCAATGTATTGCTGCTGTAATAGATAAACCCACTCTGTGAACGTCTAGTGCGTTCGGGTCCCTGGGTAAGGGTCGCAAAGAAATCAGGACACAGGGGATGCAGAGCAAAGGCAGCAAATGCAACTGCATGCTGATGTTTATTTCTTAGCTTCTTTTATACACTTCTAGACATTGTCCTAATAACATGCTTCAGCAAGTATATTAAACTAAAGTCTGATCGTTCTTATTTATTTGCTCAGTAAAGCCAAGAGTTCTTTTATATAGTTCATCTAATCATCTAAGGCTGCATGTGTTTCTTTACTATGTACTGTTCCCAGGCTAAGCATGCCAAGAGCCTCTCCCTGTTGGCCCAGGTATGCAGAGCTTGTGACTTAAGACAAGGGGAAAAGAACATTTTCTCCTCCTAGCTTGGGCCTGCCCAAGCTGACCTTTGTCTTAGCCACTGCTCTTGCATAACCTTGGGCTTTAGGGGGCTTCAACAGGCATACTAAACCTTAACAATTCCTTCTTTTTTCTTTTGTTTTTCCAACACAGCCTTCCATAATGTTAAGATAGAGTTTTGAGAGGGTTTGATACAAAAGCAATATAAAAGTATGAAAAGAATCAATACCAAAATTAAAACCACACCTACCCCTCCCGCTGTATGGGATAAACTTTGTACAATTCCTTTCGGATCTAACCCTTCTAATTGCTTTACAAACGATTCCGCTATTTGGGTGGTATCTTCATGTTGAAATCCTTTTCCAAATACTTCAAATATATCCTTTTGTAAGGATGCAATCATTAATTGTGCAGTATCATTACCATCCAAATAGTTTTGTATAGTATTCCATTCATGAAGACTTTCATTATACTGTACATTAGTTATACAAAAAGTAGTAGAATTCCAATCACATCTTAAACGAATTTCTTGCTCTAATGTTAAAACCTTTTTACCTAACCAATTTACAGTTTGTTTTAATATATCTATTTGAGTTTGAAGTCTAGAATCGATTCTGGTCTGAGATAACCATAGCTCATGTGACTCTTTGTGCCATTCTTCCACAAAATGTTTTGTCTGTAAAGAAGTGTGCAAAGCAATTCCTGATGCTGTTGCCAATGTTGTGACAGAAATAAGGCTTAGAATTACAGCAACTAGCACTCCTACAAAGCGCTTAGATCTTTTTAACAATTGTCGGAAAAAATCCATAACTAAAGTATTTACAGGATCTTGAGACCATGATCTTTTTAAATTAACAGGAAGCCAAATATGAGATCGTTGTTGTAACAACATAACAGAGTGGCCAGGGGTAATTAATACAGAAGTATTGATACAAGTATATAATTTACAATTAAAACAAAAATACTCCTGAGTCAAATGTGATATTTCCTATTAAGAAAAGGTATGGCATAGGAGCACAGGTAGTGACATTATATTCTTTAAATATAGTAAATTTATAAGAAGCTGGAGATCTACTAGTTCCTGAAAAAGAGCCGTTTAGAAGGGTTATAGGTTTCATAGCGGCAGCAATCTTCCAAAGATGAGTTTGCACGTTGTAAGGATGTCGAAGTGATGCCAAACGTGGATCAGCAATTCCACCATCTCCCCAAGCCATCAGTTTGTTATTTTTCAAGGTCTCATTCCACCTTTCTCTCGGCGGGATTCTGTATGTAGAAGACAAATTACAAGCAGTATTATTCCATTCAGAGCAATCCTTTAAAAACATCCCATATGGTCCCCACATAACCATGTCCTGGAACACTTTCCCAAATTTTCCACCACATTCTTGCCAAATAAATGGACTATATTGTAAATTTCTATATGTAAAATCTGGACATTCAGGGAACATGGGGTATCTTGGTTCCGTAATGTTATCCCATGTCATATTGATGGACCATGCTGAAAGTCTTTGTAACTTGGCTCTAGAACCATTTTTCCGATTTCCGACTAAAATCCAATGTTGCCAATCCAATTGTATACATGGAGAGGACCCTAAACAAATAGGCTTATTATTATTGCCTTTGTATGTAAAATTAAAAGGAGCCCCGTCATGAATATTTAAATAAGTTAAATTGTTCCATGGTGGAGACAAAATAGCAGGGGAAGTATACAATGTAACATCCACTTCTCCCCACATAACAGGTTCCACCAATGGAGGATTGGGAATATAAGCCCAATAATGAGTATTTTGATTATTATTATGTACCTCAGAGGCAGAGGAAACAGTCAACAATGCACATATAGCCAGAAATAAATTCTCTGGCGTACAAGTCTTCCCAGTACGTTGTAATACTTTTTGCCCTTCCCCACTCAGCTTTTTAACTTGTCCCCATGTTGGTAATGGGGAAAGATTTGGACGTCGGCGACGTCTAGCCCCTAGATGAAGATGGGCCATTGCTGCTACCGGGACGTCAAGCTCCGGTTCTTGATTCCGGGGTTTGGGTAATGGATACGGAGTTCCCCTTGGCGCAGTCCTGATTGTGACGGGTCTGGATCCAACGCCCTGGGAGCCACTGTCGATGTCCATTTTCTGTGGAGACATAAGCATAGCCCTTCCCTCTATATAGTAAGACACCTGGCTGCCATTCAGCATCCGCTGCAATTTTTATCCAAACTGGTTCATGTACTGTATCTAATGTCTTTTGTTCAAAATGTCTCTCTGCTCTTGTTAATATTTTTCCTTGAGGCAGATTAAGGAAGTTTAAAATAAATAATGCTTGATGTAACAATGCCTTAGGTTGGTTCTGCAAATGTATAAAAAGATGCATGTGTAAATCTGTCCTTTTCCTCCTTTTTAATTTTTTTATTTGTAACTTTAAGGTTGCATGTAATCTTTCCACAAGTGCTTGTCCTTGTGGATTGTATTCTATTCCTGTAATATGTTTAATATCATACAGATTACAAAAATCTTTAAACTTTTTACTAATATATGCAGGGCCATTATCAGTTTTGATTATTGCTGGTACTCCCATAACAGCAAACGTTTCGATTAAATGTTGAATGACTTGATTAGCAGCTTCTCCAGTTTGAGCAGTTGCCCACATAAATTTAGAATATGTGTCTATGACAACATGAACATAGGAATACCGTCCAAATAATGGTACATGAGTCACATCCATTTGCCAAAGTTCATTAGGTTGTAGACCTCGAGGATTTACTCCAGATTGTACAATTCTAAGATGTAGAGGTCTACAAATAGGGCAATTTTTAATAATTTGTTTAGCCTGTCGATAAGGAATTTTATATTTAATATGTAAATGTCCAGCATTAGAATGTAACAGATCATGGTCTTCTTGTGGAGTATTGAACATAACTAATTTATCTACTTGAGTATTGCCATATGCCAATGGTCCTGGCAGATTTGAATGAGATCGAATATGATCAATAAATATACGAGAGTTTCTATGTTGTAAAAGTTTTTGTAGTGTAAGAAAAAGATTTTGAAGAACAGGTTTATTAGAATAAGCCACAGCAGTATAGATGTTTTTTACTACTCCCACAGTATAGGCTGAATCAGTTATAATATTGATGTCTTGACTGTTGAAATCATTAAGAACTTGAATAACTGCAAAGAGTTCATTTTGTTGTACAGATTTGTAATTAGTTAATTGTACCCAATATCGATCTTCTGTCCAATAGGCACTTTTGGTTTTAGAACCATCTGTGAATATAGTAACAACATTGTCTAAAGGATTTTCACTAATAATAGTATTGATAACAAAATTTTGTCGTTTTAATATATCCCACAATTTACCTTTTGGGAAATGATATAAAGTAGTTCCTGTATATTCAGCTAAAGCTATCTGTAAACTTTCAGTCATTTGTATTAAATATTCCCACTGTTCCTTTGCCAATGGAATAACTATTTGATGAGCATCATAGCCAGTCAAAGTCATGCACCTTTGTCTTCCTTGTTCAATTAACAAAGCAATTTGATCGGCATAAGACATTATATTTTTAGAAAATCTATGTTTGGTATAGATCCATTCCAATGGAAGATCATTTTGTCCTAACATAGCAGTAGGGTATTGAAAAGTATTTAAAATATAAAGAGAAATGGGAAAAAAAATAATAGTGAAAAGGAGAGGAAGAAGATTGTCCCATTACCCTGTAATCTGTAAGAAGTATACTCACCCTTCCTGACAATCCTGCAGGGTCCCTGTTCGGGCGCCAATTGTGAACGTCTACTGCGTTCGGGTCCCTGGGTAAGGGTCGCGAAGAAATCAGGACACAGGGGATGCAGAGCAAAGGCAGCAAATGCAACTGCATGCTGATGTTTATTTCTTAGCTTCTTTTATACACTTCTAGACATAAGGCAAACAATTCTTTTACATCACTTTATCCACATTGTCCTAATAACATGCTTCAGCAAGTATATTAAACTAAAGTCTGATCGTTCTTATTTATTTGCTCAGTAAAGCCAAGAGTTCTTTTATATAGTTCATCTAATCATCTAAGGCTGCATGTGTTTCTTTACTATGTACTGTTCCCAGGCTAAGCATGCCAAGAGCCTCTCCCTGTTGGCCCAGGTATGCAGAGCTTGTGACTTAAGACAAGGGGAAAAGAACATTTTCTCCTTCTAGCTTGGGCCTGCCCAAGCTGACCTTTGTCTTAGCCACTGCTCTTGCATAACCTTGGGCTTTAGGGGGCTTCAACAGGCATACTAAACCTTAACACCACTCAAGTCATAGTCACTAATCCAGTAAGAGTTCATCTCTTGTTTATATAAATTTCAAATCAGGTATTCTTGATTGATCAGCAACTCTCCTCAATGGGTGATCAGCACCCAGGCTCTTTTCAACTTATGACTCGGACATCATCAAATATGACTGTCAAGGTCACTGACAAGTGGGAAAATCACAGAGGATTCTACTATGTAGCAAATGTTTAATGGGCCAGGCCTGGAGGGATCTCATATAGCTTCTGCCCCAAATCCACTGGTCTGGAGTCGATTACATGGGTATATGAATTCAGCAAATCTAGCTGGGTATTCAGAAAAAAAGAAATAGTTTGGGTGGCCAGCCAGCCAGTCTCTGCCATACTCAGATAAAGGAGAGAAAGGCAGCATTACAATTAATAGGATCCTGTCAAAGAGGAAGGTTCACTCACCCAGAGGCACTCCAGCTGTGGATGCTCCCTAATTCAGCCCGCCTTGTCATTGCACTGATCATCCTGTAGGTGGGGAGCAAAGAGGGAGGCAGGACTGTGAGCCAGGCAGAGCCCAGGGACCAGCTAAGGATTACAAGCTTTTCCAGAGTATACTTGAGGGAGCTGTGCTCTTTTTCTGAACTAAAACCACCCGTCTAAAAATACCACATCAAGGAGTGCAGTCAAGTCCTGCAGCTGTAAAAGGAGATGAATGTTTTCTCCATCTAATATCTTTTGGATGAACCCATTCAAAATATCCTGGATGGAGGAGTTCCTGTTTCTAATGCACATTTTTTTTTTTTTTTTTTTTTGCTTTGGATGCATTTTTAGAATTCCGCTACAATGTTTGGAAATGTTAATTGAGAAAGGCTACTGCTGGTCTTCTTTTTAACACTTTTAGGGTCAATCCTCAAGGATGACATAGCCCATAGCCGTATGAGAGGTTTTTAATGGTCTGAGAGACTAAGAACTGTTGACTTTGGGGAAAATGAAGACAGAGTGGGAATAAACACACACACACGTGCACACACACACACAATCTGAAAGTAGCTTGATCAGTGTCTCAATTACCCCTCTCTCCCTGCTCAGGAGATGTTTCCTTCATTTGCCTTGAAAAATGATTTAACATCTAGAAGTCTGATACCTAAAAGCATGCAAACCACAGAATGATGCTAAAAGATTTTCTTTTTCAAAGAATCAACCATTTAAAAAGAGAGCCATACCACTGAAATATTTGAGGGATGAGTCAATGTCGTGCACAGGATGATGGGGTGATCCGCAGTCCAGGTCAGCAGGGTTAGCAGGATCCTAGATATATCTGTGGTGATGTCACAGTAATCTTGTTGGTTATTCATAAGCCTTCATTTTTTTTATTTTTTAGATTTTTTGTTGTTCATTATTTGCAGCTGTTCACACTTGAGAAAGGAATAATAACTAGTTTGAAGTATTTATTTACAGTCATGTAAAAACATTACATAAAAACATCTTTGTAAAATCGTAGTGTTGTTTTGAAGTTCTGCCTTCAGAAATATCTTTAATAGCTATTAAGTAAGACCTCAGTACTTCTGGATAAGAAATCTTCTGAGATACTTGAAAGTGAGTAGAGTAAGTGACAAAATAACCCTCCAGACTTGTCAAAGAGCAAAAGGAGAGCTTACATACACCTTAGCTGTCCACATAGAAAAATGAGGGATGCTGGAGGTTTCCTGTCTGACCAGCATGGCTACTCTCAACCCCATCACCCAGGGATCTTGTAGAAAAATATCTGGGGTCCCTAAATCTCTGAGGTGGTTATGTTTTTACTCTGAGAACCACTGGCCCAGGAGATTCTCCTGCTTGCCATATTTTGTTCAATTGAACTGTAGATGAGATTGGAAGGGGGAAATGCTCAATAGAGGATAAGGAAAACATTCTAGGAGAAGAGAAGGAGGAAGAGGAGAGTGCCATTGGCTTTTCCAGTCCTGCACACTGGAGGGCTTCCCCCTCAGCCCCGAGCACAGTACTATCAGCTGGTGTGGCCCTCTCATCTTCTCTCTTTGTGTCAAGAAGAACTCAAGGGTCTCAGCTGTCAGGAACCATCATGTGTTCCCAGTCTTTAGTAGTTACATGTCAGGTCCTGCCTCCTCTCTGTATGGGGACTGGCTCCAACCCCAGCATTTCTGCTGGCTTTAAGCTCAGTAGCATTCATTCACATATTTATTTACACCATAAGCACATTCACTTCTGTATGCTAGGCACTGGTGACTTATTTGGTACGTGGTCTGGGCTGGATAGAGAAGAAACCAGATTAAAGATCCTACACTGGAGCCCTGAGGTTATGGGGCCACCTCCCAATGAGGCTTGGGGATTACTGTCATTGTCAGAGACTGGTTTCCAGGGTGGGGCCTGCTGATGGGCTGTGACAAGCTCACTCACTGCATCCGTGCTCAGCATGGGAGTGGTATCAGGCTAATAGCAGCCAGTGTCACTCAGGGATTAGAATCTTCATGAGTTAGAATAATAGCTTGACAGCTCCACTTAGATGCTAACGCTTTCCTCTGAACCGTGAATTTAAAGGAAGGAAGGAACTTGGCTTAATTTCTTGTCATGGAGTCTCTCTATTAGACCAGGTAGAGGGGATTTCTCCAGGATACTCTCATTTCTGTTGATGAAGAGGGCTCCATCCAAAAGACATGTCAATCAACGAGGGCACACTGTGTGGCCAATCACAGGAAGAATAACTCCAACTTCTCCCTCTGAGTGTGCCATAGGGTAGTTTTATGATTACAACAGCCCACAGTTAATACCTGCCTTTCAACACTTCCAGAGCAAAGTTGCCCCAACTTTGTGGAGAAGTTCAAACTTCTGTGAGAAAGTTAATTCTAGTCCTAATTATATAAGTATGTGGAATTTCTAGCCCGGGATCCAGGAATGGTAGTCCCATCTCCTAGATAAAGAAATGCTTATCTCGTGTCCCTTAATCCATTTGTTCTGCTATAACACAAATACCACAGACTGGGTGATTTATAAAGAACATAAATTTCTTTCTCATGGTTCTGGAGGCTAGGAAGTCCAAATCAGGGTGCTGACAACTGGCAAGAGCTTTCTTACTGTGTCCTCACAGAGTAGAGGGCAGAAGGGCAAGAGAGAAAAAAACCTCCTTTGTCAATCCCCTTCTGAAGGGGTTCTAATTCCACTCCCATGGGAGGAGCCTCATGACTTAATCACTTCTTCGAGGCTCCGCCTCTTACTCCTAACACACTGGAAACACTGAGACTTCAGAGTGGATCCTTTCAAACCATGGCATTTCATGATCAAATTTCAACATCAGTATCTATAACCAGAGCACAAAGCTCATTTTGCTTTCAACTTCTTGGACCATTCTCTGGTCCCTGTCTAAGAATCAACAAAAAACAATGAATTCTTGACAGTGAGGATCTCTGAGTCATGCTAACCACTCATTCCTCTCAGCCCCCTGAGCTCTGTCTGTATGTCAGGATAAATCACCAGAAAGCTATGGTCTGGACCACATTAGCTAAACTCCCCAAAGATATATCTTTGCTGAGTTATGATTTAATAAACAGCTTACCCTCAGTGTTTACTACAGGTCAGCATAAAAGATGGTTATAAGAAAATCATTTCTACATCTTTTGTGAGCCACTTTTCAGTCTGTATTGTCATTTAGATAAAATTCAATCCAATAAAAACCTCTAAGAATTTATTGCCAGGAGAAAATAAGTCCCTACCAAAGATCGTACAAGATTCCTTTATCAAACCCTGGAAACTATAAAGCTTTACACATTTGCTCATTTCCTTTGATTGTTATGAGGCAAACAGTTCAATTTAGTGTTCAGTGGATCAGTTCTCTGAACCCAGATCTCTAATGTGCAAATCTCCTCTCCCTTCTAATTTCTAGCCTTTGACCTATTTGGGCCCTTATTTTTCTAATTAATGTGTCTTCTTTTGTAAAGTGTTTATTTTGGAAATTTCCTAAGGCTTCCAAACCTCACTACTTTATGTTCCTAACTCCTATATTCTCAGGTGGATCTCTTGTCAAAGGAATATCCTCAGAGAGCAGGATGCACATTGTGTATATGTTAATAATGTTTGGGACCTCCCACAAGGATCTGAGCCCAGGAAGCAGGCTGCAGTGGGGTGTGCTAAGCACGTTGGTAAAATCGTAATTTGAATATGGAGGCTGAGAAACTGATGTGATAAGAGATGAGAATCCAAAAGACAAATTTGTAATCAGGTATAAATTAAAATCATCACCTCTAACTTGGAATATATAAACTACATATATCCATGTCTTCTAAAAGTTAGATTTGCTGAAATGTCCTTATATTTCAAAGTCACCCAAAACATACTTATTACAGGTTCTTTAAATTTTTTTTTCTGCTCATTAATAAATCTAAAGGAAGAGGAAGAGCTATGAATAACTTTAACAAATGTGATGCCAAATCCACTGGTTTTTGAATAATCCTAGATGGCCTTCTGAACTGGGGCCCAGTGGACACATGCAGGCCCATCTCTGTTTCTAGTAACACACAGTCCTTTCTGCAAGGATGTTAATTGCTGCAGATGTGTGAAGTCAGAAAGACGGAGGCCCTGTAGCTTTCTATATCTGAACCACCCATGGATAAAATAGAGGAAGGAAAAAGGAAGAACAAATAACCTGCTAAATACCTGCAAGCCTTGGGCAGTAAAGCAAAGCAGAAGGAAAACCTTTCCCCTAGGCTAAAGGCAGTTTACAAGTGGGAGTTTCAGCTGGAAGGAATGCTGTTTGATGATAGGTGGATAAAATAGAGGAGCAGAGAAGGGCAAGAGCCCAGGAAGCCAAGAGCAGAGGTCAGAGCTTGGGGGGTTGCAGATAAAATGAAAGAGGGAAGAGAGAGGTAATTGCCAAAGGAAAGGAGGTGCTGAATAGAGATATTTGGTGTTGTTCTTTTTAAGTCATAAAAGATTAATACATATGACCCAGGCAGGTGACACCAAGAAAGAGACCCCTAAAAGAATGAGCAGGTGGGTGTGGATTATGGAACAGCTCTTTAAAACTCAATCGGTAAAGTTCATCTTGCCAAGATATAAAACTACTTGAAGGTGTAGGTTTTGACTTTATAACTGTGTATGTGTCTCTGCACAACACAAGGCAGTCTTCAGGTTGAAAGAGACAGAATTATAAATGGGGATCAGGAATAGTTTTTACATCAAAACAGTCTCACAAAATGGCATTTTGATTAGGTAAGTATAAGTTAATCAAAAACACATGCACATAGATGCTTTTAAAGAACTAAAAACCTTCTGAACAACAAAGGGAACAATCAACAAACCGAAATGAAAATCTACAGATAGGGAGAAAACATTTGTGAACCATATATCTCATTAGAGGTTAATGTCAAAACACGATTTCACACTTATCAATAGCAGTAAAATAAAAAGAAAAGAACAACTTCATTAAAATCTGACCAAAGGACCCAAATAGTTACTTAGTCAAAGTCATAAAAATGGCCAACAGGTATGTGAAAAGGTATTCAAGGCCACTGACCATAAGGGAAATGCAAATCCAAACCACAGTGAGTCATTCTTTCCCTCTAGTAAGAATGGCTGTTATCAAAAAGATGAAAGATGGAGAGATCCAACATGGTGGCGGGCGCGGAGAGATCAAGTCTCTGACCTCTTCAGCTGTGCGGGTATAGGGAGTCTAAAACCGTCTAAATGCTGTTTGCTCAGGATCACTAGGCAATGCTGAGCTGACGTGGATCTGGGTCGAATAGTCTGGGCCTCTCAGAACACACACAGAGCCCGGATCGGCTGAATTCAAGCTCCCTTTCGCCTGCTTCTCGCAGACAAACTGCTGTGACTCAGCACTAACGATCCCACTGAAACAACTGGTTGGCCCTTCTGAACCTGCCGAGGTTAATGCCAACTGAGCCTTCATAGGTAGTGGCCACAGGATTGAGACGGGGCTTGGGAGAGCCAGTCAGGACCCACCCGTTGCATTGGTCACCCGGCTAAGGGAGCAAACTGTCGCCATTCGCATGGGATACCACCATGGCAGAGAACTGACGTCACCAGAATGCAGCAGAGGAGATAACTTCATTGAAACCAGCGGCAACAGGTGTGTAACCCCTAGCCTTCCCTCTCCACACAGCGGGGAAAACTTAAGGGCCCCTCCCAGCTCTCCCTTGAGCGCGATAGCCAGTCTGAGGGAATCAGGAGTTGGGGGGGGAGACCCCCGCAGCGTGGAACCCCCGGCTACCGCTCCCACCAATGCTGACAACTGAGGTCTCTTGCACCAGCTACCCGGGGCATTGCTACCAGAGGGCAAGCAAAATTCGCTGAGGGTTCTCAGCCCCAAGCTCCACAAACTTAGGGTCTGAGGGAATGGCAAACAGGGAGAGTATGCCCAGACATTCATGAAAACAGGGCTCCCGGGAGCAGCAGACCTGGAGTGTAGCCAGTATTGTGGTGAGCGTCACCCGTGAGCAGGGCCTGGCTGGAGGAAAAGTGTGGAAGTGACTAGACACAAGAGAAGGCCCTAGGCACTCAGGATTGGAGACCCGCCCAGTCTGGGAGAAGGAGCTGCTGCACAGTGAATGGTTCCCGAGTATTGAGAGGAGAAGCTTGGCCCGGTGGGCACAGCTCCACCTACTGGAAGAGAATCAAACTCTGCATGCATTTATTATTTTTTTTTATTATTATTTGGGTTTTTTTTTTCATTTTCATTTTTTTTTGTTTTTTAAATTTTTTAAAAAATATTTTTTAGTATTTTTTAATTTTAATTTTAATTTTTTTATTACTTTTTTAAATTTTTTTTCTTTTATTCTTTTCTATTTTTTTTTCTTTTTTTGTCTTTTCATTTCTTTTCAATTTCCTTATTCCCCCTTCCTTGAATTCTACCTGCTTACTCTCATTCTCTTTAGTGACTTCTTCCCTTCCCTTCTAATACCTTTTCTTCCAAGCATCAAATAAATTTATAGGAGTAAACAGTAACTCAGCAGTCAAACAGAACAAGAAGTAACATGAGCAGCATGAAAAAGCAAGGAAGAAAAAGAGTACAAATGTGGAAATGTTTAATAGATCACATCTGAATCTCCCATTCTAAGTAGTGAAATTTAGACATAGAACTTTCACTTTCCTTTCTCCTTAGTATGCAAATTTTATTTCAGTCCAGTAGGACTAGGTCTCTTGAGAAAATGCTTTTACTTCTTGGCCACCTTTCCATGAGCACAAGTCCAATTTTGCAGCACCTGAAACCACTAACTAGAATGTACGCTGATTTGCCTTAACTGCAAGTACAAATCCAATTAACAAATCCACAAGGAATAGGGCTGGAACAGAGCCATTCTTACAGGTGGAAATATCCTTCTAATAGACATACTTGTACTATTCATCTCCCCCAGTCCTCCGATTGTCCAGATAATCCATGAGCTGATTGGAGAGATTGGGAGTCTAATAAATCCACCTTCACAAACCCTAGAGGTGAATGGTGAATACATTCAAAAATTTTTCTTTCTAACCTTCTTTCCAGAATTGTCTGCCTCTGATTCTGACACCCGAAATCATTCGATAAACAATTCAAAAGAAATGCTCTTTGTGCACAGTAAAGTTCTGGAAAGGCAACCATTTAAGGCAGCATAAAAGCTAAGGTCTAAATGGACTAAAATAGCACGAGGCTATCCATGGTGGTTTGGGCTACTGTGGTCTTGCCATCAAGTGTCTTCCCTCTGAAAGGACTGTCACTGCTAACACACAGTCACTCAGGTTTGGGAATTTCATATTTTCAAACTTTTTTTTTTCATTCTCTTCTCTCAGTGGCCTTGGGAGGGAGGAAAAGATGTAGGCTAAGTATCACTCTGATCTGTGTATGAACAAGCTATAATGACAAGGTGTCAGATTTCCCAGGCCTATATACCTTCTAAGCAATAGACCAAAGTAGAAAAACTATTTCAAGACTTCTATGCTGTATTTTTCTCTAATGGTACCCCTCGGCTTTGCCATTTCTCCCTTCTTCTTGGCAAAATGATTCACTTTGTGGGACATTCCAGTGCTGTTACCTATTCTAGAGACGTCTATAGCTTTTGGGAATTTATAGCGTTAAAACAGAAATTCCAGCAGGAGAATTCTTGGCCAGTCAATAAGTGGCAGGGGTGCCAGGGCTCCTGACTCCACTAAAATCACATTTGTGCGGATACTTGTTTTCTTTTGTCTGTTTATTTTTATTTGTGTTTTGAGTCTGGAGACCATGGGAAGGGCTTCTCTTCCATCCAAGGCATTTGGATGCTGTGAACTTGTGGAGTGTGACTTTTGGAGAACTAGATTCTGGAAGGCTCAACTTCTAACATCAGAGTCGAGTCCTGATTAATGAGGTTCTTAGGTTTGTGAAATTAATGAGGCCAAAGACAATTAATTATCCAAGAAATTTTTCAATTCCAGGTTAGCATTTGCTTTTGTATTATTACTAGCTAGACAAAGTCCTGATACCATTGGCAGAATAAATCATAATAAATCATTTTTGCATTTTCTTATAGAATGAAGATTAATGGTCCTACCTGTGGTGAGCCGTTTCTGTGAACTGTGGCCGCCATTACAAGATGGCGCTGGTTTCCCCTGTAGTCTGTGACAAACAACTCCTTATCAGAATGAGTTGGCACTCTGTGACTTGGCACCCTATGAGAAAAGTCCACGTGGCAGTTGTGCATTGGGGCTTTATCTGCTTTATTAAGGCTGGGGCACACGGGAGTAGTAGTAGTGGCAGTAGTAGTAGCAGTAGTAGTAGTGGCAGTAGGAGTAGCAGTAGAAGTAGTAGTAGGAGTAGCAGTAGAAGCTAAAAGACATGTCAATACAAAGGCCTGAATAAACAGCTGAGAGAAGAAAAAGTATCAAGGACCTGAATAAACAGCTGAGAGAAGATTCCCGAGTTGCGTCTTCCTTGCGGGCAAGGGGTCGCGACAAGTGGCGCCGAGACCCGGGAACCAGAACTTTCAGTCAGTCAGGGGTGGTGCACCGGTTAGTCCCAGGTAAGTGGGATCTGCGATCAAAGCAGGGATAGTCCCAGTAAGTGGGATCCGCGTCCAAAGCGGGGTCAGCTCCTCTACAAAGAAAGAGAGAGCCTCATATTTATTGCAGCTGCACTGTGTACTTTCACTTTTGTTTTCTGTGTTTCTTTTGTTGTGTCATTTCGCTTTTGTTTTTTGTGTTTCTTTTGTTGTTGTGTCCTCTGTAGATAAAGAGAGAGCGGGGAAAAAATAAATAAATAAATAAGACGCTCCTCTGTAGATAAAGAGAGAGGGGGTTTTGTATTTTCACTTTCTTTATACTGCTTGGAACAGTATGGGTGCTACTCCCTCAAGTCCAATTTTGCTGGCCTTGGACGGGTTACTGCGTTCTAAGGGACTTAAAGTGAAGCAGTGCACATTACAGAGGTTTTTAGAAGAGACTGACTCTGTAGCTCCTTGGTTTGCTTTTTCAGGGAGTCTCACGATTCCCAGTTGGGACAAATTAGGGAAAGATCTGGATTTCGCTTACAAACAAAGAACTTTAAGGGGCGGTACCATTCCGCTTTGGAAATTAGTGAGGGGGTGTATAATGGATGGTAAATGCCAGAAAGCTGTGAGCGAGGGTCAGGCCGTTCTTGAGCAATTGCATGAAGAAAAATCGGAGGGGTCACATAGCAAGGTAGCAGAAAGTATTAGGAATAAGAGTGGTGAAAAGATAAGGGAGTCTGAAGTTAAACAGAGGAGAAGGCTCTATCCGGACTTGACTGAGTTAAAAACTCCCAAGGACACAAGTAGCTCGGACAGTTCTGAGGAATTAGATCCACCCTAGCCGCTCTCAACCCCGCCTTCTCATCTTCCCCCTCCCTATCAGGCCCACAGAAAAGTCTTAATTGACCTTCTCCAGAATATTCACCATGGCTTATTTTAGGACTTTCAGCAAAAGAATCTCTACAAAAAGGTTTAATGTAGATAAACTTCCTATTTTCATGTTGCCCTGTTTTATTTGGCTACTGTCTGAAAAAATCAGCATTCCAGGCACTGGACACTCCCTTACTAGTTTTTCACAAAAATATGTAACAAGGCCTCTGGCCTTGAGCTGGGCTTCACAGTGCTGACTACATTTCTAAGATAAGGGAGTTACTAACTGGGCTCCATGGTAACAGCTGGCAGGAGGAAGAATTGGAAAGGGAGATAGAGGAACTGGAGGGTCGATTGAAAAAGTCAAGATTTAAAGCACCTACAGCCCGGATCGCTGTCATGCTCCCTCCTTATAACCCCGATTGGGACAAGGACAACCCCAGAAGGCTGGGGGGTGTTCAGTGGCAGCCTAAGACGGCCCAAACTTCCCAGTAATTGAAAACTTGGATGCCGATGGACAGCCGGCCAGAGTACATGTTCCTTTAGCCTTTAAGGATATTAAACAACTAAAGGAGGCAGTTACTAATTACGGATCCCATGCCCCCTTTACATTGACTCTCTTCGAGTCTTTCTCTGCCAATCAGCTGACACCTACTGACTGGCAACAGCTTTGCATGGCTGTGTTTTCCGGAGGGGATTTTTTGTTGTGGAAAAGTGAAAATCAAGAGAGGTGTCGCGAGCTAGCCCGAGTCAATCAGGACGCCGGCTTCCCACGGCATAACCTTGAAATGTTAACAGGCTTGGGACAATATGCTATCATAAATCAACAAATTAATTATAATCCTGGGGTCTATGCTCAGATAGCCACAGCAGCCATTTAGGCTTGGAAGGCTCTACCTATTTCAAATGCTAAAACAAAAATTTCAAAAATTGCTCAAGGACCCTCTGAGTCTTATTCTGACTTCCTTGCCTGATTGATACAGGTAGCAGAAAAAATATTCCCTAACTTGGAACAAGCCATGCCGGTCATTAAGCAATTGGCTCTTAAATATGCAAATTCCTATTGCCAAAATGCCATTAAATCTACCAGAGCAAAGAGTGTTGATGACATGATTCGAGCTTGTAAGGATATTGATGGAGCTCATATTACAGGACAGGTTCTGGCCGCTGCCCTCAAAACGGAAACCGGGGCCCGGCCCGGGCCCTGGAAGCCTAGGTGTATGGGGCAATCCAGGGACGGAATGGTACCCCGGGGAGTGGGCGACTTCGTCACCTCCCAGGGACCAACCCCTTTCTATCTGTAGACTCCCTAGGGGAATGCCAGGAAGTACAGGATGTACAACTGCAACCGCAGGTCGCAGAGACAGAACAAGCTGCTACCGCAGTAAGATCTTGGCCAGGCGGGGGAAAATGCAGACAAAATCAAACAAAATACAATCGGCTAAGAAAACTTGGAGAACTTTTGCCCTGAAAATGGGCACCAGACTCCATGTTGTTTGCATCACCATGGTAACCATGGGGTGCCTGGCCGGCATAGCTGCTTCCTGGTCCCACCTCCCACACTTTTGTGGGCTTCTGATTGGTTCTTCCACAGTCACTCAGACAGGACTTCTGGTCCCGCTTTCCAGCCACTAACCTGTACTGCTGTGTTTCAGGTTTCTACCGGAGCTGCTCAGAGCCTGTATTTTTTTTACAAAAAAATGCCTACCTGTAAATGCTAATGAAAGATATCTTTTTCAGACAAAATTTAATTCCACAGGTTTCTATGTTACGGTCCTAAATTTAAGCTAGTTCTAAGTTAAATAACCTGACTTTTTCTCTATAGTTGTGTTACTAAATAATGTTCTATTGATGGGAGATATCAAATATGCTTCTTTATATTTTACTTTTAATTTTGAAGGTTATGAGGATGCATTTGCTCGCCACAGGAACAAGCCGGCAAAGTTCCTGTGATGACCAAAAAATCCTTATTTTCATTGCTAACTATAAAAATAAAAATGTATACTCAAGGATCTTATTTCAGTTACATCAAGTGACGTCACATAGAAGAGTGCACTCCTAGTTAAAAATAAATTTAAATGGATCCAAATATTTTAAGACCACGTGGTTACATAAAGTTAATACAATTATAAGTTATGTTCTTATTCTTTATATATATATTTTAGATATTTAGATAACCTATATTTGTTAATCTATAAATTAATTAGCACATGCCTAATTGATTAGTTAATATATATTTGCCTAATTGTTTTTCTTCAACAGAAAACCTATAATTTAAGTTTTATATTTACATTTATCATGTACTCTGTTTTTTCAGTTACAGATATTTGAGATAAATGCGTTTACTATAAATTTGCTTTTAAATAAAAATACAATCAAGTAATTTCTACTTCTCAAGGTTATTGTTCAAACTCATATAATGATAAATTATTATAATTATTTCTCCAAAATATCTAAAGGTTTTAACTTTATTTTCATTGATATTTCTTCTCAAAATATAATAATTTGTTTATAGATTCTAAGGTTTTCAAAAATTGTTCCAACATATAAAAAGCAAAAAAAACAAAAACAAAAAACAAAAAAAAACAAAAAAAAAAACACACATGCCTCCTCCTGGATGAAGAACGTTGGTGTCCTGTGATTTTTTTATTATTTTTTAACCTCGACGTCTCTCGCCGGACTCGGTTTCCATTAGCCGGACTTGGCATCTGGAGGTCCTTACCGAGATTCGGAAAGCAGAGGTAAGCGGACAAGGCTCACCTTCTAAGGGAGAAGGGGGAAGATTGGATCAAAGATGATTTAAAGAGACAGGGTAAGTACCATGGGTAACTCAACAGTGAAACTTCGTCTGGCCAACGAAGTTAAAGAACTGTTAAACAAACAAGGAACAGGAATAAAAACCAAGACAGCAACTCAATTCGTTGAAGCTATAGCCCAGGCTTGTCCTTGGTTTCTGACGGGAGGCTTTCTTAATAACAGTGATTGGGATTTGGTAAAGCAGGATCTCCAAAAGTTGTTGAGGGACCAAAGTCCAGATAGAGTCCCGATTGCTACTTTCTCTCTATGGAGATTGGTAAAGGATGCTCTTTTAACTGATAAAGTGAAGATTAAGGAGCAGCTTGCTGAATTCAAACAGGCTCTTAATCAGGTCCAAACTGCTGCCACTATTAATCAGGTTATTCAACAAACTTCCACCATACTCGATTCTCAAAATAAAGTTAACCAACATCTTTTGTCAGGGATTTTAGCTGCCAACCAAAGAATAGATTTACTCCAAGCTCAGGTAGAAGAATTGGCTGACTTGGTGCTTTTGGGTTGTGTTGACCAACATGCACATTTATGCATAACCTCTGTCAGATTTAATAATTCCAGGAATGCTTCCCGCATCATCGGAGAGTACTTGGCCGGAAATTGGTCCATGGTGGCAGAAAATTTGATCCAGTCTCAACTGACTCAGATAGCTGTTTTGAACGACACCCGTGTCATACCAGTGACTTTGGGACAATTCACCCTTTGGATTTCTTCTGCCTTTTCCTTTTTAAAGGAATGGGTGGGAATAGGCATTTTTGGTGCAATGTGTTGCTTTGGTATGTTTCTCTACTTGTGGTTTCTCTGTCGCCTCAAGGCCCACAGTGCTCACGATAGGGCTATGATCATACAAGCTCTTGCTGCTTTAGAAAATGGCAACTCGCCACAAGTCTGGCTTGTGCATCTTAAACAGTAAACCTTTGACATGGTCGTTGCACCCCAAGTTACATTGCACTGGGATCGACATGTCCTTCTTTTGTCACTCTTCTAGTGTTGGAACTTCTACCATATCTTTCCTTTGTGCATACCTCTCCTCCCTGCCTTTCTGCACTAGGATCTTTGCTAGCTAATCTTACAGTCCAACTACACCTGCCATTTGATGGTGATGGTCATGGGTCCTGTTTATGGAGGCGGTTACCATAACAATGTCCTGTTGGCCACAACACGCTGAGCTGATCTTGTAGTACCCAGTGACGGGCAACTTCCACGCTTGCACTGCAACCTAAGACAGGGGAGTGGGGCCTCCCCAGAGACGGGTAAGCAGTGCAGGGGCGGTGGACGACCTAAGACAGGGGCTACTTGATTCCCTTTGACATGCAATAAACAAAAGAGGGGAACTTGCTGATAGCAGGCCTTCCCTGGCCCCCGGGGCCCAGCCCCCAATTCCTTGTTCTGCATGTCAAAGTGGCCAGTTCACAAGGCCATGACATATGTGCTCCACGGGAACGTCTTGACCTTTATCTAACAATGGCAGATGTCACAACCAAATTTCTCCCCCTCTCTATTGTCCGTGCCTTTCTCTTAGGGTGTTGCCAACTTAATTTTGTCTGCACTACAAAGACAGCCTCAGCTGACCCCTTTGTCTACCATCGTCACGATACAGGATGCGAGGCAAGGCACTGCACTTGAGTAATCCACTTGAGTGGACCTCAAGGGGAACATGTCCTATTGCATGCGGGTTTGACGTCCACGCCCCGCCCCACGAAAAAAGGCGTCGGCTGATATGGCCTCAGGTTTGGGGAAGGGCCCTCCTTAAGGCTGGGCCATACTATGCAGCCACTTCTGCACAGTGGGATAGGACCTCTACTCTCGCCTGTATTGTCGTAATAAAACAAAAAAGGGGGAACTGTGGTGAGCCGTTTCTGTGAACTGTGGCCGCCATTACAAGATGGCGCTGGTTTCCCCTGTAGTCTGTGACAAACAACTCCTTATCAGAATGAGTTGGCACTCTGTGACTTGGCACCCTATGAGAAAAGTCCACGTGGCAGTTGTGCATTGGGGCTTTATCTGCTTTATTAAGGCTGGGGCACACGGGAGTAGTAGTAGTGGCAGTAGTAGTAGCAGTAGTAGTAGTGGCAGTAGGAGTAGCAGTAGAAGTAGTAGTAGGAGTAGCAGTAGAAGCTAAAAGACATGTCAATACAAAGGCCTGAATAAACAGCTGAGAGAAGAAAAAGTATCAAGGACCTGAATAAACTGCTGAGAGAAGATTCCCGAGTTGCGTCTTCCTTGCGGGCAAGGGGTCGCGACACCTACCCTGATTCCAAAAAGATGCTTCCTTAACTAAACATTCAAACAGTGTGGAAATTAAAAGAGAAAGAGGGAGAACGTGCCAGAACTTGACTATATTTTGCTATCACATTAACTCATTGGTAGAGGGATTTTTGACAGTCTTCCTGTCACCGTCTCTCTAAGGGTTTCCTGTGGGTCCTCAATTTCAAGGACTCACAGCAGCTGAGGTTGACTTACCTCTCATTTTCCCAGCAGTGTCTTAGGGACCTTGGGGGGTGAGGGCAGTGCCACGAATCTAGTCTTCAGAGCTGGTTTCCCTCATGTGTTTGCATGTGTTTGTAATGACATCCTCAGAGTGTGTCAGCCAGTACCATCTGGGGTGCTTGGAGCAATGTCTGAGAGCCAGTGACAGCTCAATCTCAGGCCAGAGGACAAGGAAACATATTGGATGATTGCAATTCCCTCTTAGGGAGACTCTGGCAGTAGGATGTCCACATCTGCTAAATCCATTACACAGTACTTGCTCTTCATTCACGTTACAATAAGAATAAGCTATCACTGGCTAAAATTGCCCATTCTTTTCTGGTCATTATATTCTTTCTGACCTGATCCAGCCTGTGCCTAATAGCATGTTGGGGAGTGTTTGTCTCTCCTTGGAGTCCCTGACTGGTCTGCTGCCTGCTTTTGTTGGAAAAGTTGAACCAGGCTGCTGACATCACCTTGGAGGCTACTTGTTGGAGAAAAAGACATGAATTCAACACATCTATCCTTATAGCACTTAATATCTGTACCAGTGTTTCTCAACCTTCAGAAAGCATAAGGATGACCTGGAGAATTTATTAAAACATTATTCATAAGTCCCATTCCCAGGAATTCAGATTTAGTAGCTCTGGAGAGAGGTCTGAAAATTTGGGGACCATACTTTGTGTGGCATTTTTCTGTCTAATTGTTACTCAAAGCATGGTCTCATTCCACCAGCATTTCCATTACCTGGGGATCTCTTAGAAATACAAGGCCTAGGGCCCCATCCAGACCCACTGATTCTGAATCTATATTTTAGCATAGGCATGCTTTGTAACTTTGTATCTCTATCATTCATTTGATGCCTAACAGAGTAAGATATCATGGACTTGTAAGGATCCTTAGGCATTCAAATGTTCTAGATACTGGCTTGCTTTTAAAATGGTAAATGATTAGTTCACATTTGTGTGTGTGTGTGTGTGTGTGTGTGTGTGTGTTTTATGAATATCTGTCTTTCCTATAAAAGGTAATGCCTCAAAAGGCAGTGGTCATGTGTGTAATTTTTATACAAATTATGTTTTCTTAAATATTTTTTAGACATTGATGGATCTTTATTTTATTCATGCATTTATATGTGGTGCTGAGACTTGAACCCAGTGCCTCACACATGCGAGGCAAGCACTTTATCACTGAGCCACAACCCCAGCCCCTGCACAAAATATTTTGCAAATATAGCAAGCATTTATTGGTTGATTGGTTGATCATAACAACATTGTAAAGAATACCTCATAAAATGAAGTGACAGTCCCTGTTTCATTTATGCAGAATGTTATAGGGCCAGTTGTGGTCTGTGCTCGTTTTTAAATGTCAATTTACAAATTGAAGGCATTCCCTCTAAGATCTGGTACAAGACAGGGATGCCCTCTCTCACCACTTCTGTTCAACATAGTCCTTGAAACACTGGCCAGAGCAATTAGACGAAAGAAATTAAAGGCATAAAAATAGGAAAAGAAGGACTTAAATTATCACTATTTGCAGATGATACGATTCTATACCTAGCAGACCCAAAAGGGTCTACAAAGAAGCTATTAGAGCTAATAAATGAATTCAGCAAAGTGGCAGGATATAAGATCAACACGCATAAATCAAAGGCATTCCTGTATATGAGCGACAAACCCTCTGAAACGGAAATGAGGACAACTACTCCATTCACAATATCCCCCCAAAAAATAAAATACTTGGGAATCAACCTAACAAAAGAGGTGAAAGATTTATACAATGAAAATTACAGAACCCTAAAGAAAGATATAGAAGAAGACCTTAGAAGATGGAAAAATATACCCTGCTCATGGATAGGCAGAACTAACATCATCAAAATGGCGATATTACCAAAAGTTCTCTATAAGTTCAATGCAATGCCAATCAAAATCCCAACAGCATTTCTTGTAGAAATAGATAAAAGAATCATGAAATTCATATGGAATAATAAAAGACCCAGAATAGCAAAAACAATACTAAGCAGGAAGTGTGAATCAGGCGGTATAGCGATACCAGACTTCAAACTATACTACAGAGCAATAGTAACAAAAACAGCATGGTACTGGTACCAAAACAGGCGGGTGGACCAATGGTACAGAATAGAGGACACAGTAACCAATCCACAAAACTACAACTATCTTATATTTGATAAAGGGGCTAAAAGCATGCAATGGAGGAAGGATAGCATCTTCAACAAATGGTGCTGGGAAAACTGGAAATCCATCTGCATCAAAATGAATCTGAATCCCTATCTCTCGCCATGCACAAAAGTTAACTCAAAATGGATCAAGGAGCTTGATATTAAATCAGAGACACGGCATCTGATAGAAGAAAAAGTTGGCTATGATCTACATACTGTGGGATCAGGCTCCAAATTCCTCAATAGGACACCCATAGCGCAAGAGTTAACAACTAGAATCAACAAATGGGACTTACTCAAACTAAAAAGTTTTTTCTCAGCAAAAGAAACAATGAGAGAGATAAACAGGGAGCCTACATCCTGGGAACAAATCTTTACTCCACACACTTCAGATAGAGCCCTAATAACCAGAATATATAAAGAACTCAAAAAATTAGACAATAAGATAACAACCCAATCAATAAATGGGCAAAGGACCTGAACAGACACTTCTCAGAGGAGGACATACAATCAATCAATAAGTACATGAAAAAATGCTCACCATCGCTAGCAGTCAGAGAAATGCAAATCAAAACCACCCTAAGATACCATCTCACTCCAGTAAGATTGGCAGCCATTAGGAAGTCAAACAACAATAAGTGCTGGAGAGGATGCGGGGAAAAGGGCACTCTTGTTCATTGCTGGTGGGACTGCAAATTGGTGCAGCCAATTTGGAAAGCAGTATGGAGATTTCTTGGAAAGCTGGGAATGGAACCACCATTTGACCCAGCTATTCCCCTTCTCGGTCCATTCCCCAAAGACCTAATAAGAGCATGCTACAGGGACACTGCTACATCGATGTTCATAGCAGCACAATTCACGATAGCAAGATTGTGGAATCAGCCTAGATGCCCTTCAATAGATGAATGGATTAAAAAATGTGGCATTTATACACAATGGAGTATTACTCTGCATTAAAAAATGACAAAATCATAGAATTTGGAGGGAAATGGATGGCATTAGAGTAGATTATGCTAAGTGAAGCTAGTCAATCTTTAAAAAAACAAATACCAAATGACTCCTTTGATATAAGGGGAGGAAACAAGGACAGGGTAGGGACGAAGAGCTTGAGACGAAGATTTACATTAACAGGGTTGAGAGGTGGGAGGGAAAGGAAGTGAGAAGGGAAATCGCATGGTAATGGAAGGCGATCCTCAGGGTTATACAAAATGTCATATAAGAGGAAAGGAGGGGTAAGACAAGAGAATACAAATGGAAGAAATGATTTACAGTAGAAGGGGTAGAGAGAGAAAAGGGGAGGGGAGGGGAGGGGAGGGGAGGGGGGATAGCAGAGAATAGGACAGACAGCAGAATACATCAGACACTAGAAAGGCAATATGTCAATCAATGGAAGGGTAACTGATGTGATACAGCAATCTGTATACGGGGTAAAATTGGGAGTTCATAACCCACTTGAATCAAACTGTGAAATATGATGTATTAAGAACTATGTAATGTTTTGAATGACCAACAATATAAACAAATAAATAAATAAATAAATAAATGTCAATTTACAAAGCAGAAAGCTGGAGAACAATCCCAGATTTGCACTGTCTGACCTTTCACTGGCGTAGACCCCTGTTCTGAGAGTTTGCTGCTTATTGTATTTATGGGGAAGGTGTCTACAGTAAATAAAGAGTTGGCTGAGAAACCATTGTTGCTTTCAATCTTATCCAATTCTATATATGAAAAGTTTTACTTCAAGAAATGATATAAACTCTAAACCAGGAGAACTTAGACAACAAGCAAAACTCCATTCGAAAATAGTAACTAATTTAGTCCTTGACCTTTCCAAGTATAATATTAGCATTTTGGGGCACTTTGATAAAGGAAGGTGTTTCCTTATGCCTTAATACTTGAATCAGAAATACATTCCAATTCCAACTGGCTTGTTCTAACCCAAAGCTGTAAACTTTGCTCTTTCAAACTTTGCTCTTTCACACTTGAAGACTGAAAACAGCAAAAACATATTAGAACAACAAATATTTATTGGCTGCCTACTAGGATTCATAGTGATCTGAATAATAGCAATATAGGTGTTCACTGGGAGTTTCAGGCCCCACCATATCGGTTGGGTCAGGATCTGGAGTGATTCCTATGCTCAGTAAAGTGTAAGTGGGGCAGGCACAGAGGCCTCCAGAAGGGCAGGAAATGATACTAGAGCCACGACCTCAATGGTACCTCAATGAGGGTCAGTCATTTGACCAGAAATATTGACCCAAGAGGGTGGAGAAAGAAGGTGGTAATCAGAATACAGCAGGAGAGGGGCACCACATAGAGTGAAGAAATAAAAATGTAAACAGAAGAAAATCAAATCAGGTCTTGAGTCTACTGTTGGAGGTTGGAATCTTTTCTCTAAGAGCAAAACAAGCATAGGAGAATCATGACCTGATTCAGACTTAGGATATGCTTTTTAGAAAGAAAGAAAAATTCATAGGATTAGATTTTGTGGGATAGGCCTGGGAGAGCAGAGGCTGAGAAAAACAAAAAACTTGAGAACAATTTTTTGATTTAGGGAAGAGTATAGTACCAAGATTGGGAAGGTGAAAGCAATGGTGAGGAATAGAGTCAAAACTGCTTTTCACAATCCTTAGCAGGAAGAGTGAAGCAGGTGGCATCACTATACCAGACCTTAAATTATACTACAGAGCAATAGTAACAAAAACAGTATGGTATTGGCACCAAAAACAGACTGATAGACCAATAGTACAAAATGGAGGACACAGAGACTAACCCACAAAATTACAATAATCTTATATTAGACAAAGGTGCCAAAAACATGCACTGGAGAAAAGATGGCATCTTCAACAAATGGTGCTAGGAAAACTGGAAATCCATATGCAACAAAATGAAATTAAACCCATATCTCTCACCATGCACAAAACTTAACTCAAAATGGATCAAGGACCTAGGAATTAAACATAGACTCTGCATCTAATAGAAGAAAAGGTAGGCCCTAATCTTCCTCATGTGGGATTAGGCCCCAAGACTCCTATAGTGCAAGAATTAAAACCAAGAATCAATAAATGGGATGGAATCAAACTAAAAACTTTCTTCTTAGCAAAAGAAACAATCTGTGAGGTGAACAGAGAGCCTACATCCTGGGAGCAAATTTTTACCCCTCACACATCATATAGAGCACTAATCTCTAGGATATATAAAGAACTCAAAAAACTAAGCAAAAAAAATAACTCAATCAACAAATGGACTAAGGACCTGAACAGACACTTCTCAGAAGAGGATATACAATCAATCAATAAATATGTGAAAAAATGCTCAGCATCTCTAGCAATCAGAGAAATGCAAATCAAAACTACTCTAAGATATCATCTTACTCCAGTCAGAATGGCAGCTATTATGAAGACAAACAACAATAAGTGTTGAAGAGGGTGTGGGGAAAAAGGTACACTCATACATTACTGGTGGGACTGCAAATTGGTGCAGCCAATATGGAAAGCAGTATGGAGATTCCTGGGAAATCTGGGAATGGGACCACCGTTTGACCCAGATAACCCTCTCCTCGGACTATACCCAAAGGACTTAAAAACAGCACACTACAGGAACACAGCCATATCAATGTTTATAGCAGCACAATTCATAATAGCTAAACTGTGGAGCCAACCTAGATGTCCTTCAGTAGATGAATGGATAAAAAAAAATGTGACATATATACACAATAGAATTTTGCTCAGCAATGGAATTTTACTCAGCAATAAAAAAGAACAAAATCATGGCATTTGCAGGTAAATGAGTGGCACTGGAGAAGATAATGCTAAGCGAAGTTAGCCAATCCCCCAAAAATAAATGCCAAATGTTTTCTCTGATATAAGAAGGCTGACTCATAGTGGGGTAGGGAGAGGGAGCATGGGAGGGATAGATGAATTCTAGATAGAACAGAGGGATGGGAGGGAAAAGGAGGGGGCAGGGTAGATTAGCAAGGGCAGTGAAATGTGATGGACATCATTATCCAAAGTACATGTATGAAAACTTATATTTAAGTCTTTATATATAAACAGATATGAAAAATTGTGGTATACATGTATAATAAGAATTGTGATGCAAAAAAAGTACATGTATAAAGGCATGAATTGAATGAACATACTCTATATAACAAAGATATGAAAAAAAATGTACTCTATATGTGTAATAAGAATCTAATGCATTCTACTGTTGTGTATTTTAAAAAATAAAATTAATAAAACTTAAAAAAAACAGATTTAATAAAATATATGTATTGTATTTTTTTTTTAAAGTTGCTTTTCAGACTCCCTGAGACATCCATGCAGAGAGGTTGATTGGCAGTTAGACACACAAATCTGAAGACAAAGGCAAATGCAAGATCAGAGATGTGAATATGAAATCACTTGGATTTGCACATGTCATGCTGTCCTCAAGTTTCAGGCAAAGGCCTACTTGGTTATAGAGACACTGAGTTGTTTTCTATATTATAATTCAGTATCACATGGGAATATCGAAGCTCTACATTCCCAGAGTGTCTTGAAGCCAAGAATCCCACTGCTCAGGAATTACACAGAAATAAATAGAAATGAACCATGAGCTTTCAATGTTCCTTTATCCAGAAGGCTGCTAGGTATGATTACCACTCTCCACCCCAAAACAAATGAAAGTTATCATGTTAATTGTGACCATCTTATTGTTTGCCTCCCTCCCTCACAAGTGTGTCCCTTGTGGATTGAACCTCCTACTGCCATTCTGATTGAACTGTGTCCTCTGCACATAGAAACAAGCCCTGCATAGAGTGAAGGCTCCAAAACAGGTCCCTGAACAAAAGGCTAAGAGTGGGGGAAGGTTTTTAAATACAAACAAAGCCTGATATTTGAGGAAGAGTTAGAAAAATTGTAAAGGCTCAATAAATCTAAGATCCTGAGACCATTTATGGAGGAATTTTCCCAGTGCAGCTCATAACTCAACAAGCCCTGAGCTCACTGCTTATTTGTAGCACGGTAAAATTATTCATGCTCACAGCAATGACACTGAGTCACCAAGAAGGTTGAAATAGGTTCAGTCTCTAGAGTTACGATGGCAAGAAATATAAAATACACTGCTAAAATCATTTTATTAAAAAAAAGTAGTTAAGAAGAATATTTGACCTAAAATCTTAGAGTAATTCAGCAACCCATACATGGAAAACCTTATTACTCATTGATATGGTTTGTACAACAGAGGCAAAACTACTTGATTCTTCATCAACAATCACCTTCTGCAAACTCCAGTCAATTTCGTTTAGTGAAGAGTATATGGTCCTAATTACCTGTAACATTTATTCGAACATTAACAAAATTCTTTTCTGGAAAAATTACAGAACTTTGTTATATGCCAACAAGGACATTTCCCTTCTGTACACAGTTAGCACTACAAACAGAAGAAAGCTGGGAGTATCTGCCAGAGAGTAAATAAATGTAAATACCACGAGAGGATCGATAAGCAAAGGAATAAAAACCATGTGTGCAGTTCCCATTTGGAAAACCTGTCACTAATGGGGTGTCACTCAGGAACACAAGCCTTATTTTCACGGATGCTCCCCATGTGGAGCAAAACCATGGAGGCTTTGCACATCACAGGGGCTCAATAAATTTATTTTTTTAGGAGAGAACAGATGTATTCCTTTCCTACTTCATTTGGAAGGCTGGGAATTGTGGTTGAGTTTTCAACAGCTCTTGTCCTGTGAGCTTTTTCATAAATAGGAAATCAGAGTGAATATTTAAGGTGCTCATCTCCCAAAAAATGACCTAAAACTTTACCTGGTATTATGGAAATTCAAGTGGTGAGCTTTTGGAAAATGGTTCAATAGTGCCACGCTGAAGGTACTAAGTACTTCCTCAACTGACCCCACTTACAGTTGAGGAAGTAGAGACCAGGAGGCCTGTCAGGAGGCCTCTGCAGTAGTTCAGGTAAGACATGAGGGTAACAGGAAGAGCAGGTTAGCATTATGACAGGTTAACATAAATGAAGTGTGCTGAGTCCTCTTGAATGATAAAGTTGGTTGACTAAATTCTTTCCCTTCATAGAATTAATCTCGCACACACACACATTTATTGGCTGTCATTTCTATTTTAATGTAAAGCCTCTGAGGGTCTGAGGGCTAGGACCAGTCTACTTCATGAATAGGTGTTTGAGAGCTGAAGGTGAAAGAGGAGTTGCTTATTTCTATTAATCTGACATCATGACCAAATTTGAAAAATAATTGGGAAATAAAGATGTTTTAGATTAAGCAATACTAAAAGGCGTATTTGTGTGTTACAGGACAATTGCATGACATTAGACTGTATTTCCACAAATCACTACCAGACAGGCATTAGGTACAAGCCCCATCTAAAACCGTGCATAATATGAAGTTTGAAATGACTAGTTCCCCAGCCAAAATGACTCACTTAAATAAAAAATTTAATCTAGAAAAGAAGTACATCCAAAGGGAAAAAAATTCTTTCAACTCCCAATAAAAGAGACCCACTGGACCATGAGCTATAATCATAATAAAAGCTGATGATAATCTCCAGTGTGATTTTACAGAGAATTTCTGTGCTACCACCATGCTAACACATGTTAATAGACTATCTCATGGAATCCACACAATCCCCATGCTGAAGGTACTATTCTGATTCTACTTAGAGTTGAGGAAGTAGAACCAGGAGACCTATTAGGAGGCTCCTGCCATGGTTCAGGCAAGAGATGATGGTAACAGGAACAGCAGGGTAGCAGAGTGGGTGGTGATTCTTAAAGAGATTACCTAAACTATTGAGAGATCACACGCCAGGTGAGTGGTAATGCTAGAGACTTCCATAACAATCCTGCCCAGACTGGGTTTGTGGTTGGTGCATGGTGGGTTGGTGGTTTGTTTATCAAATGGATCAGTTTTCACCAAGTCTATTCCTAGCCTACCAAAGCTAAATAAAGTGAAATATGGGACAGATAATTAACAAGGCAAAGAAATCCCTTTCAATTCTTCTTGTAACAGCTGGGCCAACATGTTGATTTTTATACTCCTCCGAATATGATTCTTTGAATATTAAAATACCACCAGATGCACAGACATGTCTTTATGGCCACTTGGAGAATAGGAGTTTGATAAGGGAGAGCCTCCCCATCCAGGAGGAGAAAAGAGTCTGAAACTCTAAACTTTTGTGAAATTGGCGAAAAGCCAAATGTCAGCCTTTTCACCTCCTTTCCCATATGGCAGGAGGCATTTCACACCCCTCTCCATAATTTCAATAAATCTGGTAAATGATATGAGTTTCCTGCATGCCAAGAGACATATAATATGTGTATCAAAATAGATGTCTAGGTTGGTTTGTGACAAGAACCAGATTTCAGCAACCGAAAAGAACAGATCTGGCCTGGCTTCAGATCAGCCAAGAGGGGAGTTCTCTCCAGGATCACTTTCTGCTTGTTTTATTTTTTCTTAATTTTTAAATAACGTTTCTCCCACATTTTCTTATTCTCCAAAAACTCTCAACCATCTCAATCATTTTCTTCTTATTAACATCCCCGTCATCACCTGCAGCCATTTTGGCTGTGGTTGCCAGCTGATGATACAGAGCATTTGGACTCAGGAATTCATTTATCCACTCCATAAATATTTAGTGAGCTCCAGCTATGTGCCAGGAGTTGCTTTAGACACTGGGGATACTCTAATGAACAAAAGAAAGTCCCTGCGCACAAAGAAAGGCTGACAATAATCAAACGAACAAGATCCTATGCAATGTGTCAGGGGGTGATGAATAATATAAAGAAAACTAAAGCAGAGGGGATGGGTGGGGAGTAATTGGGGGTGTCAAAGACCTTGGTGACAAGATGACATTTCTTCAGATACTACAAGGGGATGAGGGAGCGAGCTTCAGGAGAGAGCATTCCAGTGAGATCAGGAAAGGTGCAAAGACCCAGGGGGTACTAAATGTTTTTGTTCAAGGACTAGCAAGGAAACCAATGAGGACAGCGCAGAGTGAAAGAGCAGGTCTGGAGATGTGACCCAGGGGTACACGCATGCTCTGCATACATGGGGCCCTGGGTCCAATCCCACACCATTAAAAAAAAAAAATAGAAAGAAAAAGGAAGATGAGAGGAGAGTGGGAGGAGATGAGGCCAGAGAATTATCTGGGCTTCATGGTTCCTGCTAAGGACTTTGGATTTTATTCTGTGGGAGGCTACTGAACAGAAGAGTGATGTGGTCTGATTTAGATTTTCAAAGTTTATTCTGGCTCCTATAGGATAATCAGCTGGAGGGACAAAGGCAGGATGAAAGCAGGAAGGTTTTTGTAAGTCCTCCTAAGGATTGCAATAACTGGGGCTATTTTGAATACAAAGACTACAGAGTTTGCAGATGAGACAATAAGTGTGAAAGAAGTTAAGATTATTTCACTTTGAGGAGGGAATTGGTATCATAACTACTAACTTGAGCCAAAAAAAAAAAAAAAGAAAAGTGTTGCCTACAACAAAGATTGCCACACCCCAGCTGATGACCCACTTAGGGTCATATTTTATGCAAACACATTTCCATGCATCAGCAGGGTGATTGGAGCCCAGAGCATTGCTCATGCTGTCTCTCATGGGTTCTTGAGCTTTCCTACGTGACCTGACCCTTTTAAGTTTCTGTCACATCATTATTAAACATGAAAATGTGTGGATATTTCCTGGAGCCTTTTAAAAGGAGTGAGGGTCTCCAGTGGCTCTATGGTAACTCCATCCCTAAAGAAAAGTCAGAAAAGAGAAAGCAAATTTTCAAGTAAGTTTAGGAAATTGCCAGTTTGGTTATTGATCGGGTAAACTAAGCACTGTGGAGAAGCTGCCTCTTTTCTCTAGAGAATGATACTTTTGTGATCTGTAGAAACAAAGAGGACTGAAGAGGCAAAGATCTTTGCCAGTGTTTGTCTATGTTTTAAATGAGCAAACAGCTTCTGGGCTCATTGTCCATTTTAACTGAAGCAAGTAACCTGGAGCTCCTTAGAAGTGGGTCCCATGAAATAATCATTAGGACTAGACCAAACTCTGTTGTTCCTGCTGACCTTGATTTCCCTCTAGGTGACTGTACACAGCCCTCCTGTCTGGGCAATTACCATGAGTTCTAGATGCAGGTCTGGGCCTTGCAGTGACAGCTAAAGGAAAGAAAGTTCTACCACCCAGCCTCCCTCACTGCTGCTAATCTCTGCTGCTGCAGATCAGAGAACAAGGTGCAGAAGGTCCATTACCCTGGCAGTTTCCAATCACCTTACCTCTCAGAGACCACTGTGAACAGCATCTGAGAGTCAGGTTCTAGGGTCCCAGGTCTCTTCCTTCCTTCCTTTTCCCTTTACTTTTCTTCCTTCCTTCCTTCCTCTCAGATCTTAGTTGGTGTTATTTTCAATTCTAAAATCCACGAGATAGAAAAACGGCTCCAGGGAGCTTAGTCGCGGAAGTTGGTTTTATAGACAGAAAAAATGCTAAAGAGAGCAGAAACAAAAATGCCAAAAGTGAATTGATCATTTCAAAGTTACTTTCCTTGTAAGGTAGAGACAGTGCGATAGGAAAATAACTCATCAGTTAGCATTAGGTTGTTTCAGGTGACTTTTGCGTAAGGTTCAGGCAGGGGGAATTTCATTATCATGCCAATTGAAATTGGCCTGTTGGGGAATAAATTTATCTCTCTAATCCTATCTCTCTAATCCTAATTTCTCAAAAGATGAGGTAAACAGTTTAGTTTCAGTTTGTCAATGAGGAAATCTAGCACAAGTGACCATATTTAACCTGTCTTGTTGGGGCCCAGTGCTCTTACCTGGGTGAGACCGTGAACAAGACTTAGGGCATCAGCAATATACTCTATTGTCATTCTGGGCTTCTGGGCTTAACACAATATTCAGAGTTTACAGTGTCCTCATGATCACACTTTTCTTTGAGTTTTTTTTTTTTTAATTGATATTTTTCCAGCCTGAGAGGCCACTTGACATTAAACATATGACTGTATGCAAACATTTAAGGCTTTTAGAGAGGATATAGTACACCAGGGAGGCTGCTGTTATGACTGTCAGGAGGCTAATACCCAAAGTTTGGAGTCTGCACTGTAGCCAGGTTCCCATGAACCAAACCAATTCAAATCCAGTAGATCAAAGAATTGGTGTGGAGTCTACCTGTTTCAACCCAGCAGCCTATTGTCAGTTTTGCAAGTGAGTCTCTACAATACCCAATGTATTCATCCAGTACAATAAGGAGTGTCCCTGGTACAGGACTTTTCTGTGTCCCCATATTATAAGTCCAGATCTTTATAAGTAGGGTGGCAGGGGCAAGCTCTCTCTAAGAGAGGTTATTATTTTGGCTGCAAAGCTTTTTCTCTTGATTCATTTTGTGCTTTGTCTTAGAAAATACAGACACAGAGTAGGAAATGTTGGAGTTTCAAAAGGCTGCAGAGCAACCTCAGGAGCTGGACTAGTAGTGGTTCTCAGGACATACTCTACTGTGGGCTGCTGACGACAGCTCAGCGTCAGCTTCTCTTACCATGTTCTTACCTGTAGCTGCTGCCCTCATTTGGTGCCACTTTTGCCAACTATGGACACTGCTTCTCTTCCTTTCTATCCAACCCCAGCCCAGACATCACTAAATAAGGTATTGCAAAAAGATGTATGCAGAAATTCTGAGGTGGGGTGGGAGTGAGTGAAGAAAATGGCAATGCAGAAGAAACTTGGAGAAAGAGAAAAGCATCAAACGTATAACAAGAGAAATCCTGTAGACCCTCTCATTTTTAAGCTTAACCTAGTTGTTCTAAAGTCCTTCTTTTCTGAGCACCTTCTCCTGTCTGCCTTGTCACCTGTCCTGGGACCCTCAGCTCGCTCACTCAGGCTGCCTCCTGAAAATGCCAAAGTTCTGTTAGATGAGGAAGAAAAATAATGGGGGTCTCCTGTTCAACTTGGCTCTAGGCTGTGTCTTCTTGTTCACTGCCGATAACAACAAAGGCTCATTAAGTCATGGTGGATGTGGAATAAAAGTGCGTTTCTTGCCAAGCTCCCAATGAGTGCTCTTAACCCCTACTCCATATGACTTTCTTCCCTTTCCTCTACTCTCCAGGCTCAGCAGGGAAATGGCAAGACAACAAAGACTGGGGGAGGAAATTGCCTTCTCCCCATCTCCGTCCATTAAGCAGAAGTCACCAATGAGAACTAAACATATCATCCAAGGAAACACATCTGTGCTCGACACACTTGTTAGGTCTCTGTTCGGGTCTTTATTTGCCATGGCTCCAGTCATGGTCACACTGGGGGTTCAGACTGGGTCTAGCTCTGGTGTCTGTTATAAATACTACTTTGAGAGCCAGACAACTCCAGATGGACCCTGAAAGTTGTAGAGTTGGCGGCAACCATGGCTGCTAACCATCATTCTGTGCCTGGTCTCACAAACTTTCTTTGCTCAGGTCCCCAGTGCTCACTCAGAGAGGCTTGTAAACATTTACCATACACAGACTAAGCAAATGCTTATAGTGAACCTTTACACATTACCTAGAAAGGCTCCCTAATCCATAAAAGTTTCCTAGCAAAAGCAAGCTCACAGAGTTCAAGGTGTGTCTGGTCTGCTGCCTGCAACTCGAATGGCTCTTCTCAAAGACCAGGGAGCCCTGGTGGTGACAACAAATGTCCATGCTTGTGGTCTTTGTGAGGTTTTCACAGAGAGGACCCTTGTTCAGATAAACTACAATAATCTTTCTTGATTCCCATAAATCAGAAAATTGCTTATGTCAACGAGGATGAGGATGCTCTGGGGGCTCCTGCCTGGAGCTTAAGAAACAGAAAACTAGGCACATTGTATGTAAGGAGAGAAGCAGGAGGGGAAGGAATGTTATGAATTGTGTTCTGAAAAACTCAGCTCAACAGCTCTAAAAGGGCTAATATTTAGGCTACAATTTTTGGCTGGGTCTATTATGCAATTCATCTTCCCAAAAGCAGACACAAATGATCTGACCCAGAGCCAATTATTTTTTATGGAGTTAAATTAGTCACTATTTATAAGCTAAAGAGGTCTCAGAAAGTCTATTCAAGGAAGGTACCATGACTTTTTCCACTAGTATGTTTGCCTTCTGAGTTGCTTTCGTTTGGTTGTGGTTTCTGAGTAAAGCTGTGGACACTATTTATAAGCTTGGTCAAAACAATTCCAACTGTCTGAGAATGTAGATCATTCACCCTTAAAATGGGGATGACAGATTGGGAAACTTTAACTTGTCAGGGTTTGCATGTTGGAGATCTGAGTCAGATATGCAAGTACAGCCAAATGTCACCTGGTGGCAGGTTTTAATTCGGGACAAAACAACAAAGAGGACTCCATTTCCCAGTTTTCTGATCTCTTCCCTATATTTCTTTCCCCAATGATACTAGATCTAAAGAAAGAGATGCCAAAGAAATTATCAGAGAAGGGCAGAGGTTGTGGCTCAGTGGTCGAGTGCTTGCCTAGCATGTGTGAGGCACTGGGTTTGATTCTCAGTATCACGTAAAAAATAAACAAGTAAAATAAAGGCATTGTGTCCATCTATAATTAATAAATTTAAAAAAATAAATTATGAGAGAAAACATGCTATAATGAACAAATGCCAAAGTTACACAAAGACACATTCTTTGGCCTCCTACCTCAGCTTCTCCAAAATTACCCATCTTTATCTATTCCTTTCTCTTCAGCAGACAATTTTCAGAGACCCTAGGGAAGGACATCATAGACTCATAGAGGGTTTGACAAAAGGACTTAGATATCACGAGTTCAGCAATTTCCTTTTATCAAATGGAAGGCAAGAGAGGCAGGCAGCTTGCTGAGACCATGGGAGGAGCATCAGTTAGGCTAGGACTCAGCTCCTGGTCTCCCTCTTGTCTCTCCAAAAGGCCTAAGGTGAGGCACTGGTCTAAAAGGGTGGGAGCTGGACATGGCAGGCAGAACCCATGCCCCTGACAGAAACCTCCTGCTCTTCCTATTCTCCACTCCTGGGAGAGGAGAGAGCCCAACCCAGACACAATTTTCCTCCTCCTCAGCCTGCCTACTGTCAGTTCACAACCAGTTTGCAGAACTTCTTGCCCAGTCCTGGACCACCCTAAGAATAAGAGTTTCTAGAATAAACCCCTTTTCCTTCCTGACTCCTGACTGGATAGTAAAAAAATCACTTCTGCTTCTCCTAAAATGCCTAATTTGTGTGCAGATGTTATCCTACCATCTACCAGGATTCACCCAAATACTTATAAACTACAAAACCCTGGGGAAGGTACATGGCATCTATTTTGACCATAGTGGGGGGAAAAAAGTGCCCTTATCAGCCTCCCACTTTCAGACTAGGCTCTATAGCTGTCATTATTGTGTTCTCCAAGTACCAGGTCTGAGTCAGAATCCTTTCTCTTGCTCTCTGCTCAGTATTCCTACATTTTTCTGCCTCCACCAGACAGGAACTCAAGACCCTGCCCCTTTGCCATCTTGGCATTATGAGACAAAATCACAAAACACAAAAGGAAGAGCCTGTGTTGCTTATGCATTCCAAAATACTGATAGCTAACGACAATCCTGTGAGCACTGATTCAAACCAACATTTTAGTGCTGGATCTGCCACTAATTATCTGTGTAATCTGCAAATTCCCACACTTTAAAAATTATATTCTTATCTGTGAGTTGGGGAAGATAATAGCATGTATTGGATCACTCCTGTGTCTCTAGACAATGGAGAAATGTAGGGGAACAGGGTGAGATCCCACCCCTGTAAGCTCACCAAGAAATCCAAGCCTGGCACCCCTTCAGAACAGCTGCTCACTCTTTCTCTTAACCAAAAACTGTCATCTAAGAAATTTAGAATATATCTTTATAGTTTTAAAAGTACCTGTAAGGTTAAAAAATCTATTTTTTTTATTTGAAGCAAGGAGCAAATTCAAAGTTATTTGAAAAAACATACACTATATTTCAATTGTAAATTAAATAAAGTGGGGCAAATGTAGCAAACTTTAAAGCTCTATAATATAAATTAGGAGCTGAAATATTTCTTGTGTTAAATCATTCTACTTAAAAGAAGAATATTTATTAGTAGACAAGATTAGACTCTTTCTAACAACATTCTCTCAGACTCAGGCAAAAGTAAAAAGAGCTAATAAAGTTATTGAAGCTTAGAATGTAGTGCTGGGGTTTCTAGGTTACAAGCATTTTCCTACTGTTTGCTGAGCACCAACATTTTGTCAACTGTTAGAGGAAATAAGTTAAAAGGCCATACATGCATGGTTTTATTGTGAGAATCTTTTTATTTTATTTTATTTTTATTTTTTATTTTTTGGTACTGGGAATAAACCCAGGGGCACTCAACCACTGAGCTTCAGCCCCAGCCCTATTTTGTGTTTTATTTAGAGACAGGGTCTCAATGATTTGCTTAGCACCTCGCTTTTACTGAGGGTGGCTTTGAACTTGCGATTCTCCCGCTTCAGCCTCCCCAGCCGCTGGATTAAGAGGCATGCACCACCACACCCAGCTACTATGAGAATCTTGATGAGAAGTGAAGATATACACAGAAATAGTGCAGCTCAACATGGCAGTTGTGCTAGAGTTCTCCAGGAAAGTAGAAGGAGATTAGATAATAGGAGATTGGATGAATAGATAGACAGCAGACAGATAGGGATACAGATATAGATACATGAGGGAATTTACTATAGGAACTGGCTCCTGTTCTTTATTATAGAAGCTGAGAAGTCCCGTGATATACTGTCTACAATCTAGAGAAGCAGGAAAGCTACTAGTTTAGGTCCCAGAGTCCAAAGGCCCAGGATCCTGGAACCTGTCCGAGGGCAGGAAAGATGGAAGATCCAGCCCAAAAAGAGAGAGAATCTTCCCTTCCTCTGCCTTGTTGTTTGATGTGAACACTCACTGGTGAGGGTAGAACTTCTTTACTCCGCCTACTTATTCAAATGTTAATTTCTTCCAGAAACACCTTCTTGACACCCAGAGAAATGTTTCACCAGTAATCAGCATTCCTTAGCCCAGTCAGACACGTAACATTAACCATTACAGCAGAACCAGAACTCCAAGAGGCAGTAAGTGCTCTCTGGGCCAAAAAGCGACTTCAGCAATGGTGGTGGCCACAGAAGTTAACAATAGTTTAGAGAAGCTGAGCCTCTACAAGAGCCGGTTATGGATGTGTGTGTCAAGAGAAGGGTCAGCAGCAGAGAAAAAGCCCAGAAGCAGAAGGTGCTAGCAATATTAGGCCAGTGCAACCTGGTATCCTGTTGCCTCTGACCTCTTCCCCAAAACTCTTTTCCTTGCTTACCACAGTACAGCCTCACTGGCCTATATACTGTTTTTCAAACACGAAGATTTTTGCCACAGGGCCTTTGTACTTCTGCCTGGATTATCACCACAAGTATCCTCAAGGCCTCTCTTCCTTTCCTTCATGTCCTCTACTGAATGCCACCTTCTCAACAAAGCCTTCCCTGTCCATTCCCACTTCTGCCTTGGCTCTTCCTATCCCCCCTCCCTGCTTTGTTTTTTTCAAAAGAATTTATCACCATTGGACATATTTTTTTAATACTTGTCTCCCTCTCTCAGAATGTTCTCTGTGAGAGATTCGTTCTGTTTTGCTCACTGCTGTGTCCCTTGGTCACAGAGCTTTGTGTGGCATATAGTAGGCCTTTGATAAGTACCTGTGGAATGGACGAACACTGCTTGAGGTGGAACTGGAAATATCAGCCTTCTTACCAAATGTTTTCAACTCAGCATACTGATGGATTTTTTCCATGGTAACCAAGCCCTGATTATCATAAAAGCCAACTGGAAAATATCATCTGCTTTACCAACATTAGCTCTTTTTCTAAGCCTGCTCTATAGATGATATCTATTCTATAAATAATGAAATATATTATTTCATTATTCTGAAGAATATTTTTCTGAATAATCACTAACAATATCACCAGCCATGGAAAACATCCTTATTCTCAATGATTCTTTTAAAAAAAAGTGTAAAAAAGTCCATATTCTTAGGCAATTTGGTCAAATTTTTTTTTACTAACTTGGAAATGACCACCCCTTGGAGAAATCTGACCCTTGACTATCCTGATGGAAGACCCTGGTTGTCACGGTTCTATCAAGACTAGGTCCTGTATTTTTATGATAGATGCTTTTCTTTAAGGCGGTGAATTTTCTCAGGCTTTCCTAATAAGCACAGATAGGGTTCCCCTTATCAGGGACAGCATGTACTCTCAAGGATCACAGATTGCCTAAAGAGGAGGCCAGAGAGAGGAGGACTGGCTATGGCTGCACACAGGATCAGAATGTGGGTGTGGGTAGACACCCAAATCAATCTCTCTTCCTGGAAACATGAGGATTCCCGGTCCCTGGCTTAAGCAAAACCTAGGAGAAAGAAAGAAAGAAAGAAAGAAAGAAAGAAAGAAAGAAAGAAAGAAAGAAAGAAAGAAAGAAAGAAAGAGGGAGGGAGGGAGGGAGGGAGGGAGGGAGGGAGGGAGGGAGGGAGAGAAAGACAGGATGTACTCTATTAAAGAGCACAGAGCTTGCTTTTTGTAATTCTAGACTCAAGAGTACCCTGAAGTTTCCTTTTCTCCCTGATTCCAATTCCTGCACTTTCTTTGACCATCCAAAATTAGGAGACACTCAAGGGTTAAGGAGTCTGGGTCTCTTCCCTATGGGACAAAGCAGTTTTAAAACAGAGGACTATATCCCAGGAATTAATTATCTCCTAGCTCTATTAGGAACTGCTATTCAAGGGGATATTTTCAAAGCATTTTCAAAGGTAGTATAAAGCTTTCTAAGGGATTTATGAAAACCAGCTAGTGACCCAAGATTTTGGACAAAAACTTTCACCCCCAGGAGGTAAGACAACTCAGCTGGGCTCACAGAACTTTCCAATCTCATCTGCTCAGCAACAGCAAAGTCAAGGAACTCTGAAGGGGCTGTGTCAGCCAAGGGGAGCTCTTGGCCTCTGTTTCTCTTTCTGGATCCTGCCAAGAATGACATCACCTCACTGGATTATTAGCAGGCCCTATCAGCAAACACTACCCTATCATTCACATCAAAGCTGCCCCACATATGTTCTTGCTGGTCAGGGAGCCAGTTTCCATCAGTTTCATGTCCTGCTTTAAACAATCCTGAGATGGTCTCATGGACTGAGCAAGCCACTGTGGCATTAATTTTTAACGTGGAGGAATATGCAGCAGGTCACTGTGATAATAGAACATGTCATTTATGGAGATTTGGATATACCACGAGGCAAGTTGTTCCTCCTAGAATAAAAAAAAATATCAATGTTTATGGTCAGCACCTAGATTGGCATAGCCAACCATCAAGGTGATAACCACTGAGCTTGTAAAGAAGTCACATATCAAATTTACTTGATTAGTGTTCATGCCAAGATGGACACTTCAGAGAATCATAATGAAGAGAGGGACCTCAGAGATCATTCATTCCAACTGTCCCATTTTGTAATGTGGTTCTATTTAACTACCAAAGGAGGAGCCTAAGACCTGGAAAACCTAAATACCCACTAGACAGCTAACTAACTATCAAAGCCCGTGGCCTAGCTTTAGGAGTACTAGCAAAGTAAATGTTTCAATTGCAAAAAAAAAAAAAAAAAAAAAAAAAAAAAAGAGGAAAGGGACAATTAGTTATTTGTTTTAATAATGTAATCAGGTTAAAAAGTGCCTCTGAGACCAGTGTTCCTGCCTGTAAGACACAACAGGTCACCTTGTGAATCCCATGAGACCTGTTCTGTCTCTCGGTAATCTACTTCATGTGATAGTCTTCAGCTTGCATGAAGGGTCACATGCCTGTCTGTGTAAAGTTCTTATAACTAAGGCCACAACGTCTGTCTGATATGCTTTCTCCTTCCCTCTCATCCCCTCGAAGTACCAGCCTCCATTCTCTAGCCAGCTTAATTTTACAGAGCATCAGGAGAGAAAAGGATCCTCAATTCCTTCTGTGGGGTTTTCAGTCATCAGTTATTGATGACTTGCGACATTCAAGGCTCTGGGACCCCTGCTTGTCTGAGCCAGGACAGAAAGGAGCAGCATTTAAAATGGCAAAACTACATGAATTTTCTGAATGCTGAGGAAAAAATACATCTCATAGAATCACTCACCATACCTAGTAAGAAGTGCAATTTTTTAGTGCTATGATTTTTAAAAATGAACTAGATCAAAGTAAAGCACAGTTAAACCCGCATATATTCTGAAACTACTTGATGAAATAGAACATTGTTTTGTCCAGAGCCTCCATGATTTAGACACGCAGACACCATTAAACATGCAATGATATGTTAGGAGACCATGTCTCAGGCCTGCCCCAGAGTGCAGGAGAGAGGAAAGGGAGGGAAGGAAAGCTTGCAAAGCATCCTGGACTGCCCTGCAGTGTAAATAAGGTGTGGAAGGCTGTCAGTGAGTCCTCAAGCCAAAAAATGACACTTCACAGAAGTCCTACATCTCCCAGAAACAGGCTGCCTTGCTATCCCCTCATGACCGTGGCATTGGCTGGGGGCAGCCAGCAGAAAGAGTGTCTTCAGTGAAAACATGGCAATGGGTTTCCAAGCTCAGCCATTGGGCCCTTGTTCATTTAAGTGTCCCACAGTGGAAAGTCTGTGAGGTGTGTTCTCTTGGCTGCCACAAACATGAAATATGCTCTAAATTGAACCCCATAAAGTAGAGCCTGTGTAGAACCGCTGTTAACGTAGAATCAGATGGCTCATTTTTGAGTCCTAGCTCTGCTCTTACAGAATGAGGCTCTACTTTCAGCAGTGTGGCCTTGGTCAAGTTACTTAACTTTGCAACAGAGGCAATTTCCTCAGTTGTAACATTTAGATAAAAATAGAACTGACTTCATAGGGTTATGAGGATTAAATACATTATCATAAGGCACTAAAGGGAATGCCAAATTTAGACTATAAATAAATCCTCAATACAAAATAATTTTTATTATTAGATTCCATCATGGTTGTGGTCTGCTATGGGTTGAATCAGGTTCCTTCAAAAAGATATATCGAGTCATAACCTCAGGGCCTGAATGTGACTGTGTTTGCAGACAGGGCCTTTGAAGGTAATCAAGTTAAAATGAGGTTATGAGGGTGAACCCTGACCCAATGTGAATAATGACCTTTATAAAAAAGGGATATTTGAACACCAGGATTATACATTTAGAGGAAAATGTTGTGAAGAGACACAAGAAAAAGATGGTCATCTACAAGCCAAGAAGGGAGTCTTTCCCTCACAGCCCTTGGAAGAAACAACACTGCCAACCAATAACCTTGAGCTTCAAGAACTGTGATATGACAGGTATCGATAGCTTAAGCCTTTCATTCTGTGGCGAATTATAATAGAAGCCCCAGCAAATTAATATATGGCCCATTCTTAAATTCTAAAAGTCTAGACCTTTCCGGGAAAGTTTTGATTTATGACACTCGTGGGAAGTGGATACACTGGCCCCAGTCCAATGGAACTGCAGCTTCTTCCAACATTTCCACTAATGAACATACCCAATATCAGGGACCATCAGGCAGAATGCCTTTCCCCTGACAGCCCATGTCCTCCTCATGTGGGTCCTCAACCAAGGGACAGAGTCAGTGCCTTGCTGTTATTTTAGACCATGTGCAATTTAATCAACAGTGGCAAACTTGGAAACTGTCATTTGCCCATAATTGCTGTGCCCTGTGACCAGCATAGCTAGAGGATGAAACCACTGGGCTTTATCTGAAGTGTATTCTCCACACAATGAGCAGATTACAGAATTCAAGATGAAGTTTGCTGAGATTTTTTAGGTAAGCTCATCCTGGCAAAAGGTGGCCAAATAAATTGGGTTCATGCAAGAGATTTGGAGGAACTTCTGAAGCCTAACCAGAATCTAATTTCTCCATCTGAAGTGCAATATGATCTTCTTTCCAGGGGGACAATTGTCTCAGCAAAGAGAAAAGGGGGAGGGGGAAGAGTGAGGGACAAGAAGAAACAGCAAAAAAGCAACATTTCTCTGGTGTATCTGTGGTTGCCTAAGAGTTGATGCATGTTTAATGAGCTTTGATCTGAGTTTCAATCAATTTGATTCTTTCCATTATCTAAATGGAATTGGTTTCTCACTGTGAATCTTATATTATTTAAAATAAGGCCTTGTTGCAACCCTAATTAGCTATACTTGAGACACTATGCAGACACCTTTACTAAAGTCAGGGCAAGAATGTCTTCTAGGGCCTGGGGCCTGCCACTCCATTAGGCTGACCTACTAAACCCAAATTTCTTGCGAGTGAAAGGTCAGGCACATCTGGGGTGGGAGGAGCTGAGGTCCCCATTCAGACTGCAGCTCCTGCCTCCTGCTTGAATTGACAAGTACCTGCTTCCCCCCCCACCGGGATCAGGGGGGTCAGAGGTGAGGCAAGTGTGCTGCTTTTTTTTTCTTCCCTTAAGAAGATAAATTTTCAAAGGATTTTCAGGTAAAAGTGAATGCATGATGCTGGAGGGTATCCTGCAAACATTGGTTATTTCCAGGATAAAAAGAAAAGCCTACAGGGGCAGCAATCACCGTGTTCAGTCAGTTTGGTCAAGGGCGGGTGAAGCCTGTAGGAACATAACTCTTTTTCCCCTCCCACTTTTCTGTCTCTTCTGGCATGGATTCACACTGCTAAATTTATTTCTTTATTTTATCATCTCAAGCCAGAGATTAGATGAATAAGAAGATCCAACCATATGTCCTACTGGATTTATAGTAAAGCATTTGCTCTCAGCACTGGCTGTATATGAGAATCACCTGCAGAGCATTAAAAAAATACCTTTCTCAGTTGTGCCTCCAGATAGTCTCATCTAAAAGAGCCAGGCTCGGGCTCAGAGATGGTAGCTTTAAAGGTTCCTGGGAAACTCTACTGCACAGCCTGGGGTGAAAAACAATGAGGTAGATCCTCATTGTCCTCACTGCTGGATGGACACAGCCCAGATGAAGGAGACTGGGGGCCTGCAGCTGCCAGGGGAGCACCCCTGAGTCAAAGTCATGCAAAGGACCAGTGGATCCATGAAGTCTACAGAGACTGCCTGCACAGACAGGGACCTGGGTGAAAAGGGGGAGTGTAGAACGTGCAAAGCAAAAAAAAGAGAGGTCCAGGGGTCTCTGTCCAAAAGGAGGAAAATGGAAGTGGATGATAAAGAGCTTGAATCTGTAGCCTGGAATCTGGGCTGAGGCAGTCCTCTCTGGAAGCCTTGGATTAGAGATATTGCCACAGCTGGCAATGCCATAGACCTCCCACCAGGGCCTGGCATCCCCATGCTCAGCTACAGGAGGTCATGGGTCACAAACCACAAGCGTACAGTAAGTATTATCTTCTTTCTTTCCTTGAGACTAAATAGAAGAGCATTATTCCACCCTTCACACTGATGGTTTCACATATGGTCCACTATGACATCAGTTGCAAGTGGTTTTGTTTTTCTGTCCTGCACATTGAGGGGTGGAGAGTGTCTCTGCTCTTTCCCATCCCCCTTCTGGAGGCTGCCATTCCCAGCAGGGCTTGTGCTTTGGGGCTGGCTCCATTTGAAGGGTGGTCATACCAGCTAGAGAATGAGCAGGATGATGATCTAAATAATATGTCTTTTAGGGCATTCCTTAAATGATTCGCTTTGTTCGAGACTCTTTTAAGAAACCACATGTAATTACACTCAACTATTCAGAAGGTTAAGCTTCAAACTAGCAAATGCCAAGAAATTCAAAGTTCTGATTGCCACCCCATCTCTAAAGCAGCAAGCTGGCCTTTGTTCCTCCCCTAAAGTATGATGCCATCAGAAAAGAATGTGAGCTGGTAGTGTTCCTGGCTTCTGGCTTCTCCCTGTAGCATTCCTTTCCATTATTTGGGCAGGTCTTTTGATAATCAACTCTGGTATTATTTATATCTGGGTGCATATATTTTAAGAAAGGTGCCCCATGCTAATAACAGGGCACTGAATGGTTTGCAAAGTCTACACATGAGCCAGGTCCACAGAAAGATCCTGAAACCTCCTTTGCAAGAGTTCAGTATTTCTTATTTTTCCCTAACTCACTTGTAATGTGCATATTCGTGCCTCCTGCATGTAGAAATATTACTCTTATCAATCAAGAACTAAGCCATGATTGAATTCAATATTCTTCTAATTCTTTCAGCCTGTCAAGACCCCCCAAAACTTTCTGCAATTGTTTAAATTGCCACCAGCTTTATAAGTCAGAGTTGAAAGAAATAAAGTCATACCTCAAGAAAATCAGACTTCACTCAATTGTGACTTGCAATCAAAAACAAAATGCATAACTATTCCCTATACTGGTGCTCAGAGAATTAAAATACAAATACCTGTAATGGAAATGGGAAAACATAGAAAAGCTAGAAAGAAAAGAGCTTCATCCATTTACTCAACAATGAATTAGCAATGCCTAATCTGAACCAAGTGCTAATCTAGGCACTGAGGTTACAGACATAAATACCTGCCTTGATGGAGCACCCATTACAGTATTGGATCACAGACAATATATGTATGGTGTGTGTGGTATTTTGGTGTAAAATGGGTGGTATGGCAGAGGGAGTGGGAAAGTGATGTTGATATAAATAAAGTGGGAAAAGGGATAGAGATTTCTAAGAGCAGATGGTCAAGAAAGTCCCACTAAGATCTGAACAAAGACCTGAGAGAAATTAATGAATGATGCATGTGGTTGTCTGAGGAAGAAAGCATTCTTAGCAGTCACGAGAATCCATGACAGAAGGGTCCCTGCTTCAGTCCTATGCAAGGATGAGAGTATCATACCTGGAACAAGTAAGTAGGGAGAGTGCCAGGATTCCAGGGCAGAGAAGAAGGTCAGCAGTTTAAGCAGCCTGTCCTGGGCCTTTGTAAGGATTGGGGCTTTTACTCTGAGCGAGAAAGGGCCATGGTAGTGATGTAAGCAGGGGTGATAGGTTCTGACTTTATACTTTAATAAGATCCCTCTGGATGCTGTGTGAAGAGTGGACCGTGACAGGGCAAAGGCAGAAACAAAGAGGTGAATTAGGAAGGATGCTGAAAACTTGGACCAGAGGTCTGAGAAGTAGTCAGATCCTGGATTATTTTAAAGGAGGAACTAGTGGGACTTGCTAGTGGGATTAGATATAAATTGTGAAAGAAAGAAGTGAGTCAAGGGCAATTCCAAGATTTTTTTGGCTTCAGTACCAAAGGATGGAATTGCTATTTTTTTTAAGATAGGAGAGTGGGAGGAATGTGAAGATTGATGTGTTAAGTTTGAAATGCCTCGTAGACATCCAAATGGAGGTGCTGAGTAGGCAGTTGGAAAGAAAAAAACTGGAATTCAAGGAAAAAGTCCAGACTTGAGACATGTTTCTAGGTTTTATCTGCATTTGGATGATAAGTAGAGTCATGAGCCTGGCTGAGATCACTCAGGTAGTGAATGGAGGTGGCAAAGAGAAGACAACAAAAGATTATACCACATAGAATTCCAGCATTTAGAAATAAATATGTCAGGTGTAACTCCATACAATTGTGTGTTCTCCATGAATTTCTAAATCCTACTTGGTTCAGGAAGCCCCGTTTTTGTCAATCAAGAAATTTAACATTGATTGTCCTTTCTCCAAATTTTCTCAATTGGAATGCTCTTGCTGTGAAATAGTACTTAACACTAAAATTACAGATAACTCTAAAGTCTTTGACCTTTTTTATTCTGAAGTATTCCTTATTCACTAACTTCCAGAAAAAAAATTTTCAAAAAGTTTTTTTTCCCTTTCTTTTCTATCAATGATTAAACTAGTGCTATGCATCCAAAAAAAGATAGACATCCCAAAGTCTTTTTCATTGCATACAATTAGACCAAGTGGATACTGCCCCAAGGTCAAAAATGCAAACTTCCAATCTTGTGCATCACTAAAAGATAGTGTATTGGTTATTTACCACTATGTAATAAATTATCCCTCAAACTTACTTACTTAAAACATCCATTCATTCACAGTTTCTGCAGGCCAGGGATCCAGGCTTAGCTGAATTCTCTGGCACTAGGTCTCATAGGAGCTTGCACTGCAGGTGTTAGTGGGGTGAGATTAAATTGTTGGTCTCATTAGAAGACTCAACTGAGGAAGGATCTGCAGTTTCTCAGAGGCAGCCCTCAGTTCCTTGCCACATGGGCCTCTCCAGCTCAATTCATTAAAAAAAGGTAAAACGAGCCAGAAAGAGAATGTAAATGAAAGCAAGGTGATAGTCAGACTTTTGTAAACCATTCACAAACACACAAAAAAATGACATCTCATCACCTTTACTGTTTTCTATTAATTAAAAGCAAGTCAGTGGGCCCAGACTATACTCAAGGAAAGGGCTATACAGGGCTATGAAACCAGGAGGCAAGAATCACTGGGAGCCATCTTAGAAATCTGCTTACCAGAGAGAACATGCATCGTTCTTTCTAATTAACCAATTTTATTTTTAGAACAGTTTTATGTTCACAGAAAAAAAATGAGAAGAAGGCACAGGGATTCCCATATACCCTTCGCTCTCATGTCCAGAACCTTTCCCACTATCAATACCCCTTCCCCACTGAAGTGATACATTCATTACAACCAAGGGCCCTACCTCAACACATAATTACCGAAAGTCAGTGGTTTATAATAGGGTCCGTTTTTGGTGTTGTATATTCTGTGGGTTTTGGCAAATGTAAAATAACATATACCTATCATTGTAGATATACAGAGAAGTTTTACTGTCCTAAAAATTCCAGTGCTCTGAATATTCATCCCTCCCTGCCCCTAACCTCTGTGAACCACTGATCATTTTATTGTCTCAATAGTTATGTCTTTTTTACAATGTCACATAGTTGGAATTATACAGTAGTAGATTTTCAGATTGGCTTTTTTTTCAGTTGGTAACATGCATTTAAGTTTCCTCCATGTTTTTTGCATGGTTTAATAGTTCATTTCTTTTTAGTACTGAAAAAAATATTGAATTGTCTTGATGTGCCATACATTATCTATTTATTCACTTCCTGATGAACATCTTGATTGATTGCTTCCATTTGGGCAATTATTAATGGAACTGCTATAAATGTCTCTGTATAAGTTTTGTATGAACATAGGTTTTCAACACATTTGAGTAAATACCAAGAAGTGTTATGGCTGAATCATATGGTAAGGATATGTTTGGTTTTGTAAGAAGTCACCAAAATATCTTCTCAGTGACTGTACCATTTAGCATTTAATGAGAGTTCCCATTGATCCATACTTTCACCATTATTTGGTTTTGTCAGTATTTTGAATTTGGAGCATTATAGCTGGTATGTAGTGATATCCCATTGTTCTTCCACTTGCAACTCTCTAATACATTCTCAACGTGTGGTGTCAAACATCTTATGTTTACTTTCCAAATGTATATATTTTTGGTGAGATGTCTGTTTAGGTCTTTTGTCCATTTTTAAATAAGTTTTTCATTTTCTTACTGTTGAATTTAAAGAGTTCTTTGCATATTTTGGATAATAGTCCTTTATCAGTTGTGCTTTCTTGAAATACTTTCTCCCAGTTGTATGTTGTCTATTTATTCTTTTGATATTGTCTTTTACAGAGAAGATTTTTTTAACATTAATGTAGTCCAGTTTATCAGTTCTTATTTTATGATTTGTACCTTTGATATTATATGTAAAAGGTCCTCATCATAAGTAAGATCATCTAGGTTTTCTCTATGTTCTAAGAGTTATACAATTTTGTATTTCATACTTGGGTCCATGATCCATTTTGAGTTACTTTTTATGACAGGTATAAGACCTATGTCTATACTTTTTTTTCTTTTTTTTCACTTGGAAATCCACTTATTCCAATGACTTCTTGAAAAGACTATCTGTGCTCCATTTTACTGCCTTTGATCTTTTGTCAAACATGAGTTAACCAAATTAATGAAGGTCTATTTCTAGGTCCTCTATTCTGTTTCATTGATCTTTCTATTATTTCACTAATACCACACTGTCCTCACTGTATCTTTGTAATAAGTACAAGGAGGGGCTGGGGATGTGGCTCAAGCGGTAGCGCGCTCGCCTGGCGTTCGTGCGGCCCGGGTTCAATCCTCAGCACCACATACCAACAAAGATGTTGTGTCCGCCGAGAACTAAAAAATAAATATTAAAAATTCTCTCTCTCTCTCTCTCTCTTTCTCTCCTCTCTCACTCTCTCTTAAAAAAAAAATAAGTACAAGGAAGCTGGGCAGTGTCCGTCCTTCAGTTTCATCCTTCTCCTTCAATATTGAGTTGGCTGTTCTTGGCCTTTTATTTCTCCATATAAACTTTAGAACCAATTTGTCAATATCCACAAAATAATTTTTTGACATTTTTATTTTATATTGCATTTGATCTATAATCTAAGTTGGGAAGAATTGACATTTTGACTATTTCTAATCTTACTACCTATAAATAAGGAATATCTCTCCAGAGTTTGTAGTTTTCCTCGTAAAAACACTATACATATTTTGTTAGGTTTAAACTTAAGTATCTAATTTTATTTAATATTAAAGTCTGTACATTATAATATAATATGTTATACATTAAAATATCCATCACATTACATATAAACATACATTACATTACTTTATAATGCAATATGTTTTAATTGCAAATTCCACCTGTTTATTGTTGGCATATAGAAAAACAATTCCTTTTATATATTAACCTTGTTTCATGAAATCTTGTATAATCACTTATTAATTCAAGTAGTATTTGTTTTGGCAGTTTTTTCTTATTTTATAGGCAATCACGACATCTGCAAAAATAAGACAGTTTTGTTTCTTCCTTCCCAATCTGTTTGCCCTTTATTTCCTTTTCTAGCATTACTGATTTGGCTAGGATTTCCAGTACAATGAGGAAAAGCAGTGGTGAAAAGGGCATTCTCGTTCTTAATCTTGGTGAGAATGAGTTATTCATCATTAAGTTTAATGTAAGCTGTAGAGTACAGATACATTTGTATTCTTCATCAAGTTGAGAAAATTCTCCATCAAGTTGAGGAAATTCTCCTCTATTCCTAGTTTGCTGAGAACTTAAATAATTTTTAACATCAATGAATTTACAATTATGCCATTGCTACCATTTGTCTTTTGAAATAAGCTATGCTATCGCAAAATATTTTGTATAAATTGCAGCTCCTTTGTGGGTCATAAATTAAGTGGTCATGACCGGGATCTTTAAATGAAACAAACTAAAACTGAAGCTATCAGTGAACATTGTACATAAGAAGTCTTTGAAGACATGCTAGGTTTTTATGTTAAATTGTACTTCTTTTTAAGGATCCTGGTCAAAATTGGTGATTTCTATACTATTATTAAATATGAATGAGCAACCAAAAGATATTTGGGAAAAATAGAGCAGACCCAACTATGCAAAGAAATGAACATCAGAGGAAAAGAAACCCCAGTGCATTCAGGTGAGCTACATAAACATGAGCTTGCTAGTTCATGCTTCTTACTCAGTTCCCTCATGGGGTCTGTAAAGAGTAATCAATAAGAGACTATAAAATCCTGAGCAGACATGACAGATATGACATCTTGCCTCTGCAGAGGCAAAGCAGACATACCACAAACTAATGAAAACGCCCTGCACAATCCTACCCATCTTGAAAGGTCAAAAGCAATAATTTTTTGCCAAAAAAAACCATTTGTGAGTGCCTAAAAACAGTAGGTCTGCTCAAGACAGATGAAGCCATTTTTCAGCTGGGGTACCCCTTTCTCTCTCTGGGAAGTGGCCACCACGGACACACATTTCTCAGTGAGATAGGACCCAATCAGTATTTTTCCTAAGGCCTTGACTGAGAGCTAGTCCCTCTGGACATCTCCCCTCTGCATCTCTAGCTTCTGGCCCATGTAAATGTCCAGGGAGCTCCAAAGTTAGCTATTACCAGTAGTTAGAAAACAAAAGACTCGCCTCTCCTACCTGAAATGTTCCTTTTAAGATCAATGCTTAGATTCTACCAGGAACACAGCAAAGCCAAGGCTTTATCCCTCACCCATCCTTATTAGCCAGACAGCAAACAAGCCAAGTTTCAGTTACAACCCAGCTTGGAAAAATACACTGATGTTTCACATTTTCCACAGTGCTGTGCTGCAGATCTTCCTGGCTTCATGTGAGAGTGCTTCAGATCACATAAAACCAAAGCCAGGAACTGGTGAGACACACTGAGAGTCAGGGCGTCTTGGCAGTGTCGGCTCCGCGGGGGATGGAGGTTCCGTTAACAGCATGCGCAACCTATTAACTTTGGGCTCCAAGGGAAAAGGCAAAGAGAAAGGAGGAGAGACAGAGGTGGGAGGACTCACTTTGTGGTTTCAGTCAAAGCTTTAGGCTCCCCTAATTCTTAGAGATGAAAAGAGCTAACCATTTGGGGGGCTTTGTATAAAGCGAATTTGGAAGAATTTCTGCATTTTCATTCATCATTTAATAATCATAGTCTAAATTTTTTTTATTTAAAGTTGAACAGTAAGCCAAAAGCCCTATTGTTCTACCCATCTCATTTACTATAGATAAAGAATTACAGCAGAGAAGTCTGAAGGTTAAACATTGTGTGCTGACATAGTATGTTATTAATTAGATAATTCCAAAGTAGTTTTGACATTAAATTGAGAGTGGTGACTAGGTATTAGACCTACTAGATGTTGGGAAAAGGAATAGTTCTAATTTTCTTGAAAGTTCTTTATGTACTAAAATCTGAGAAATAGAACATAAGGTTTTTATGTTGTACTGAAGAATATTTGTTCACACTTCTTTTGGGATATTTGCCATAGAGTAAGAGAGAAGAGCTAAATCCTCCATCAATTTATAGTTTCAGGGTGAGCATCATTATAAGTTGCTACTTGTGGTCCCATCAATATAGTAAGGTATGGACAAAAGAAAGGCTATTGCCCCTTCTCAAATATGGGCCCCTACTTGTATTTAGATCAAGGGGAGATTCATATTAAATTGAGTAAATTTAGATTAAACATAGATTTAGGTCTAGATTAAGAAGCCAGCTAAAAATAGTCTACCTAGATGTATCAGTTAAGCGCACTTTAAGCTGCGCTTAATGACAAGCCTTCTACTGCAGACTTAAAGATGAGAAGAAAATCAGATAAAGAGACAGTCTAAGATTGGCTTGTCATCAAGAAGCCAGGCTCTTCTGTCTGCTCCACCATCCTAAGAGCATCAGCTCATTGCTCCATGGTCGCCTGATGGTTGCTACATCTCCAACCATCATGTTCATATTTAAGGCATGGAAGATAGAAGATGTTGACATTAGCAAAACCTGTCCCTGTTATCAAGAATGCTAACAACTTCACAGATGGCCTTGTGCTTGTATCTCATTAGCCCCAAGTTCGCCTCCTGGTAAAGCCTAGTTTTGAAGGAGACTGAGGAAGCAAGTATTTGGCTTTTCTATTCTCTAGAAAAGAGATGTGTAGTAGAAAAAGGTCTTAGAAATAAATGCTGGGTCGGGAGAGAAGTGTCAAGGAAAAGTTTGCTGCAAAGAACCATGAACATAAACGCCAGTGACCCAGGAAGAAGAGAGGTTAAATCTGCCCTGGTGGGTAAGAGTAGAGCCTACTCAGGATGGCTGACATCTCCCACCGGTGGCAGACATCTGTGCCTTCATAGATAGAACTGTAAGTAGAAATCTGGACTTATAAAGCCCAACTGGGAAACGTATTACTATTTCTGCATTATTATATAGAACATTAAAAGCTATAAAGCCTAAACATGAAAACTTGACATCTTAGTTGCAAGTTAAAAGAAGTTATAAACTATATATGTTTAAAAAAGAAACTAAGTTATATTTGTCATGATGCTCACATGCAGCAAATCAAATAGACATGTTTTCAATAAGAAGTGATTTATACCCTGACATTTCTTATAATCATCTCTTACACGTTCCTATCTATACATGTATTCATTCAAATATCAACTCAGCCATTTAAGTTAAATCATTTAAACTTCTGCCAAGCATTGGTGTAGGTACTGGGAACTCAGTGGTCAGCCTCCATAGGGAGTCATGGTCCCTGTCCTCCAGTTAAACCATTACAAATATGATCAGTGTGGGAAGGTACAGGGTGATATGAGGATTGCTACAAACAAGACTGAGCCTAAGGAAAGGTGCAGGGGCAAGTCAGAGAAAGCTAGCCTGAGTATTTAAGACACCTCAGAGTCCTGGGAAATCACCAGGAGTCAGCCAGGCAAAGAGAAAACAGAAGAACCATCTCCAAAGGGGAATAGACTCTTCTAGAACCTGGAAACCAAGCAGAAGAGCAGTATGCTTCAGACTTCAGAAGAGTTGTACTGAAGAATATTTGTTCACACTTCTTTTGGGATGTTTGACTTTACATATCACAGAGAAAAGAGTCCAGTCCTACAGAGACTACCATTTAGAATGGTAAGCAGGGACTCCTAACCCTGCACTTTTGTCCCTATCATAAAAATGATTGAGTGTTACTATAACCCAAATATCTATAAATGTAACAATTTTCACATTTCTAACTCATGTGAAATCTAACCCACTTACTGAAGATAAAAGCTAATTTAACTATAAAACTGGGTGTATATATATATATCAGTTACATTATCCATTCATCTATTGAAGGGCATCTAGGTTGGCTCCACAGTTTGGCTATTGTAAATTGTACTGCTATAAACAGTGGCTGATGTCCCTGTAGTATGCTGTTTTTAAGTCCTTAGGGTATAAACCAAGGAGTGGGATAGCTGGGTTAAATGGTGGTTTCATTCCCAGCTTTCCAAGGAATCTCAATAGTGCTTTCCATATTGGCTGCACCAATTTGCAGTCCCACCAGCATGAGTGTGCCTTTCCCCCCACATCCTTGACAATACTTATTGTTGCTAGTATTCTTAATAACTGCCATTCTGACTGGAATGAGATGAAATGTTAGTTTTATTTGCATTTCTTTAATTACTAGAGATGTTGAACATTTTTTTCATATATTTGCTGATTGATTGTATATCTTCTTTTGAGAAGTGTCTGTTCAGCTCCTCAGCCCATTTATTAAATGAGTTGTTTGGTTTTTTGGTGTTAAGGTTTTTTTAGTTCTTTATATATCCTGGAGATGTGCTTTATCTGACATACATGTGCCAAAAATTTGTTCCCAAAATGTAGGCTGTCTCTTCACTTCATTGATTGCTACTTTTGCTGAGAAGAAGCTTTTTAGTTTGAATCCATCTCATTTATTAATTCTTGATTTTATTTCTTGTGTTTTAGGAGTCTTGTTAAGGAAGTCAGGGCCTAATCCAACATAGACGAATGGACAAAGAAACTGTGGTATATAATATACACAATGGAATATTACTCAGCAATAAAAGAGAATAATTATAGCATTTGCAGGTAATAAAATTATGGCATTGGCCAGAGTTAGAGAATATCATGCTAAGCGAAGTCAGCCAATCACACACACACACAAAAAAAAAACCTTCCCCCATGATGTGCTGCCTTACCTTGGGCCCAGAGCAATAGAGTTGGCTGTCTGTGATCTGAGACCTCTGAAACCATGAGCCATAAACAAACTTTTTCTCCACTAAGTTGTTCTTATTGAGTATTTTTTTCACACCAATGAAAAAGCTAGCTAAAACAACCATCAATTTTGCCTCTGGAAAGACTTAAAGAGCCAGCATGGTGGTATATACCTGTAATATCAGCTACTTGGGAGGCTGAGGCAGGAAGATTGCAAGTTTGAGCTTAGCCTGAGCAACTTAATGAGATCCAGTCTCAAAATAAAATTTAAAAGGGCTGGGTGTATAGTTCAATGGTAGAGCACTTATCTAACATGTGCAAGGACTGGGTTCAATCCCCAGCATTAAGAAAATAAAAAGAGTGAAGGAAGGACTAAGTAAATTGGAGTGCCCAAATCCACCATCTATCTTGCTTGTCTTCTGGGTATTACTATGCACTGAGTAACTCACACTGAAGGAAATACACTACACGAGAAAAAGAGATCAATCTTGAGGACAAGGACAACTTCATGAGTAGGACTGGAAGTTGCCCCAAAGTGAATAAAGATTAGCATGCATATTACAAAAAGGAAGTTCTGTAAGAGAGAGGACAGAGATGAGGAAAAGACACAAGGGTTTAATTACCTGATAGCTCCTTGAAGACCTTCCACTCATAAACCTGGGCAGAATCATGCCATAATGTGGTCTTAAATGCCTTTCTTAACATAGTGTTATTCCTTTTGGTTCCCTTCATACTTCACAGAATCTGATGAATCCACACAAATGTGGATTGCTCTGATCTGCTTCCATGGCTGTTAATTCAGAAGCTAGCAAGGGGCAATGGGGGAGTGGGAAAAGACAAACAAACACTTCTAGCTGAAACCAGGTGGGACACTGTCCTCTGATAGAGAAACAATGGCCCAGAGCTATCTCAGCACATTTATTATATAGGTTTTATCATCAAAATTTTATTTGTGGGAAAGTTTCTGCAAAGCGGGCAATCTGAAGGATGCAGCACTAATAACATTAGGGTTATCTTGTTATGCTCACAATTCTCTATCCCTGGGATCTGGTGGTCTGAGCTCAAGGTCCAGACTGGTATAGCTCCATGCCCTTGAAGAGAGCCACTGCAGGTGGGGCATCACCATAGTAACTGGGCAATCTTTTTTTTTTAAATTTGTTTTAATTAGTTACATATGACAATACAATGACCTTGACATATCATACATCTGAATCAGATGGTATATAATTTCTCATTTTTCTGAGTGGGCAATCTTAATCTGCACCTTTTCACAGGAAACCCTCAGTGCAAACAAAGCTATGAGGCAGTCAGAGATCATGATCCAAGTCACCACTCTCCCCATAGTGGATCATGCTTTTGTCAAGGAAAGTGAGAAATGGAGCCTACACTCTCTTACCTGCCTTCTCCATGGTGATACTGTGAGGGTAGCAGGAATGTCACTTGGAAACCAAGGTCCATTATTGGAGGCCACCATTATCATCAAAGGAAGTGGTGGCATTCAGGGCAGTGAGGAAGGGCATACTTTATGGAAGAACAACTGACTGTAATAGAGATGATTTGGGAGCCAAATTGGGATAGCCTCTCACCCCTTTCCCAAGCATGTCAAAGGAAAGTTGTCCTTAAGGGAAAGAAATAATTTATCCTTGGTATGGCCTTTTTTCAGATAAGACTACAAATTCCTTGGCTTTTCACTCATTGAGAAGTAGAATCTCTATTTCCCTCTGCATAAATCTGGGGGAGTTTGTGCCTACTTTGTTCAATGAATAAGTTATGTGACTCCCAAAGTTAGGTCATAGAAAGTCATATGACTCTGCTCTTGCTCATTGAAATACATACTCTTTCCAAGCCCTGCAAAGAGGCCATATGTAGGTACTCTAATCAACAGAGGCACAGGAGCCTGCCTTTCAATCACATCAGCCCAGGCACCAGTCAGTCCAGTGAAGTCTGCAGGTGATTGTGTCCCCAACTCTTCTATTTCAGTCCCAGATGAGGCCTGGACATTGCTGAGCAGAGGCAAGTCATGCCCACCCTGTCCTATCCACCTGTCCCCCAGCATCTGAATCATTAAATGGTCACTACTTTATGGCACTGACTTTGGGGATGATTTGTTAGACAGTTACAGAAAACCCAAACACTTGGGTCACAAATGAGATCTAACTACCTACCCTTCTTTAGTTTCTCATGGTTCATATTCTCTGCTTTATTAATTTGTTGATGCCCTGGTACACTATCCCAGTCTTAGATACTGTCTCATATAACAATCCTTGCTAAGGGTAGCGTTTGGTTACATTGATTTCCAGTGAAATGTGTATTGTGCTAAAAGTGTGTTAATAAGGTTTCAAGTCAGCCTATTGAGGGCGGAATTAGCAAATCAACCAGACCTAACCTCAAAAAGCCTGGCATGCCCCAACACTCTTCCAAGGGGTTATTTCAGCCAAAAATCATCTCCAAAGGAGCTTCATATTTTGATCAATAGTGATTAAGTCAGGAGCAAGTACCAGTCAAAATGGCTGACACTCTCCAAACTAGAGCTGGCTGAGAAAGATGATTATGACTAACGGTTCAAGAAGATGCTTTCTCTAGACTCAAGAGACAGAGAAAGATATATATGCACATACGGGGAGAAAGAGAAAGTGGATGCTTGGGGGTTGACAGTATACTGTAGAGAGGTAAAGGCATGCAGAAAAAGCAATGAGCAGAAGTCCTGAGATAGCAAGAGCCCTAAGAAAGATGCACCAGAGGAGAACAAAGTCATAAGTAATCAGAGGCTCTAAGAAAAGGAAAGGGACTTCAGGTTGATTGCTGATGTCAGGGGCAGTGGAGCAGAGGGGCATATGGCACTAGGAATCAATGCAATCCAATTGCAAAGGAAGTTTCAACATACACCAGACACTAGATGTGTAGTTTATCTGAATCTTTAGTGATATCTCTCTCAATATGAAATTGTTCTGAGATGAAAATAATTTCTATTTGATGAGTTCATGAAAGCACATTTTATAATGTCATTCCTAGAAGTCAATTTAGAACTGTGGCACACACTGTACCTGTTTCCCACCAATTTTACCACTTAATAAAGTCATACTGTAGAAAGACATTAGTACGCTTTTGCTGAAGATGCTATAGGGGTGCCTCTTGTTGACATCACTTCCAGAGCTGAATTCACAAGGAACTCAGTGTTCCAACAGCTATGGACACATGTACTCCCTGACCTGGGGGATGGGGGAACAAACAACTGTCTTTGTATCTGTTCCGGCCAGGTTTCCATAGCCCAGCATGGGATTGTCACAAACTGGCCAAGGAAAGGCCACAGAGGTCCTTGGATAACTCCTTAAAGCAGTCCCTCTGGGAAGCTCAACAGCTAGCAGAGTGGATTTGGAAAAATGCTTCACAGTCAGTTGTTGCAGTAATTCACTTGCAGGTCAGCATGGGAAAACAAAGAAAAAGAAGAAGCAGAGCAAGCAAAGCAGCAGCAGAAAAAAAGTCCTTTATTGTGTATAAGCAATCTTTTTATAGTATTGTGAACAAAGAAGGCAGCCTTCCAACATCAATAAATCAGGTCTTTCAGCTAATTAAACATAGCACACAGAAGTTTTACTTTCTAATTAGAAGTGACTCGCTTCTCATGGCTAATCTACTTTTGACCTGGAGTATGCTGAGCTCTGCTCTTTGTTTAGAACAGATAAAAATTTTTCTCAGCGCCCTCCTAGCCCATTTGGCAGAACATCCCGTTTGCAGGCAAGTTCTCCCAAGGTCAGCAAACACCTCGCTTTCAAGCATGGCTGTTGTTACCTATCTAAACCTTGAAGAAGCCTCTCGTTTGCGAGCAGACTCTCCCAGGGACAGCAAACATCTCGTTTTCAAGCATGTCCGCTGTTACTTTATCTAAACCTTGAAGGAGCCCCTCGTTTGCGAGCAAGCCCTCCCAAGGACAGCAGACACCTCGTTTGCAAGCATGTCCGCTGTTGCCTTTCTATATCTTGACAGAATATCCTGTTTGCATGCAAACTCCATCAAGGACAGTAATAGTAACGCAGTCACATCTGATTCTCTACATCTCCCTCCTTCTGTTTTTGTAAATGAGCCATAGCAGAAGCGATAAGGGACGTTTCATGTTTCAATTGCCTTCGCTTTTTCCAGCGTTGGAAGACTATATACAAAACAAAACACAAAACAAGAATTATTACAGTGTTACCTAAGGAAGCTGACAACCAGGTAGAAAAATGACTTAAAGGATTTAAATTAGCAATACTTGAAGACAATTTTTGTAAAATGTCAGATCCTGTTAGTTCAGGCAAAGTCTTACTAAAGGTGTCCATAATAGTCTTTTCCAAATTCATAATTTCTAAAGTTAAATTTTGATGTCCATTTAACCGTCTTTTAACAGTTTCCCAGGAATCACTGGTATTATATGGCACAGGAGTCACACAAATATGAGAAGAATTCCAGTCACACTTCAGTACACTTCTGGTAGCCAAGATAGTCACTTGATCGCCAAGCCAGGAAACAGTATGTTGTAAATTGATCACATCTGTAGCTAATTGAGAGTCTAAGTCCTTTTGTTGTTGCCACAATAAATGAGCATCTTGATGCCATGTTCTCACGAAATCCGCAGTTTGAATGCCTTGATGTAAAGCAATGCCAGCTACTGCAGCAGTGGTGGTTACAGAAGCAACTGCAAGGATTGAGGCTATAACTATTCCTATTAATCGTCGAGAGCGGTGTAACAAAACTTGAACAGCATTGTACAAATGAGTAACAGACAATGAATCAGACCAGGGACGAGTCAAATTAACAGGCACCCACAATTCTGTGCGAGCTTTAACAATGACTAAAGAATAATTATTAATTTCTATTAATTCCCAATTAGTTCTATTTACACATTGAGTAAGATAACAGTCTATACATGATATTGTTCCCCAAGTTACATTCCATTCCCAGTTTCCAATCATAAGAGAATAAGGGAATTTAACACATGCAGAAGCAAAATAAGTCAGATTATTATGTAGACGTACTTCAAAAGGAGAGGAACGGGATACATCTAATGAGAAATTTCCAGTCCATACAGTAAGTTTCCCAGATACTGCCCATAATTTCCATATATCCCCTTGAATATTGGGAAACTTTATATGCTGTAACATTGGAGGGACCAAAGCATAATGTTGCATTTTAATTGTCTCATTACCCCAAGCATTTATTGTCCCATTATGTCGATGCCATCTTAAAGTACGATTTGACCAACTTTCTATAAATTCAGAATGATCAGGACTCCAATCAACTATAGTGATATTTTGATATTTGATTACTGTTTTAGGGTGATGATCACGGCATTTTTCCCATTCTAAATGAGTTAAAAAGTTTTCAAAATATTTAGCTGAACATAAAGGAAGATGAGTTCTGACAAGGCATTCTTCAGATGATAGCGATGATTGATTAACATATACACTAGAGGTATTAAATCCTCGGGAAGATATCATGACAGTAAAAACAGCAGTAGAATAACTACGATAATTAACTCCCCAAGTATTATAGGAATGAGTGTCATTATGTGCTATAAGAGGCAAACAGAAAGAACGAGCCCCTATACACAATGGGACTCCTTCAACGGCTACAGTTATATTTGAAATATTATACAGATTCTTATGGAATGGAATATCTTCAATTCCCCCACATACAGGAGCGGGGAAAAAATTAGTATTATTAGTACACACACGAACTTCAGGTTCTCCCCAGGAAACACCGCGCACCAAAGGAGGGTTAGGAACATAGGCCCAATAAGCAAAGGAATGAGCAGAAACTATACTTACCTGGCAATTAATAATGGCAAGCATAGCTAAAAAAAGATTAACAGGATTTAAAGGCTGATTTGCCTTTTGAAGGGTTTTTTCAGCTTCTTGAGTCTCTTATGAGATGTTTTCACACCTATGGAATATAATAATCCTTGTAGTAACTCCACGTATTGTTCCTTTAAGGACGGGGAGTTTCCCATGTTAGTTCTGAAAGTTCCCCCTAAAGTTTCTTTCAACCTGGGGCGATACCTTTCGATATTTGTTAGTTCTGAAAGTTCCCCCTAAAGTTTCTTTCAACTTGGGGCGATACCTTTCGATATTTGTTAGTTCTGAAAGTTCCCCCTAAAGTTTCTTTCAACTTGGGGCGATACCTTTCGATATTTGTTAGTTCTGAAAGTTCCCCCTAAAGTTTCTTTCAACTTGGGGTGATGCCTTTCGATATTTAGTGAATCCCGAAAGTCCCCCTTTCGTTTTCTTAACCCGGGGTGCTTACCCTTTCGGTGCTGGATCCTGCCGACTACGCCAATTGTTGCAGTAATTCACTTGCAGGTCAGCATGGGAAAACAAAGAAAAAGAAGAAGCAGAGCAAGCAAAGCAGCAGCAGAAAAAAAGTCCTTTATTGTGTATAAGCAATCTTTTTATAGTATTGTGAACAAAGAAGGCAGCCTTCCAACATCAATAAATCAGGTCTTTCAGCTAATTAAACATAGCACACAGAAGTTTTACTTTCTAATCAGAAGTGACCCGCTTCTCATGGCTAATCTACTTTTGACCTGGAGTATGCTGAGCTCTGCTCTTTGTTTAGAACAGATAAAAATTTTTCTCAGCGTCCTCCTAGCCCATTTGGCAGAACAGCCCATTTGGCAGAACATCCCGTTTGCAGGCAAGTTCTCCCAAGGTCAACAAACACCTCGCTTTCAAGCATGGCTGTTGTTACCTATCTAAACCTTGAAGAAGCCTCTCGTTTGCGAGCAGACTCTCCCAGGGACAGCAAACATCTCGTTTTCAAGCATGTCCGCTGTTACTTTATCTAAACCTTGAAGGAGCCCCTCGTTTGCGAGCAAGCCCTCCCAAGGACAGCAGACACCTCGTTTGCAAGCATGTCCGCTGTTGCCTTTCTATATCTTGACAGAATATCCTGTTTGCAGGCAAACTCCATCAAGGACAGTAATAGTAACGCAGTCACATCTGATTCTCTACAGTCAGTTGATCCAACAGAGAGGTTGAGATGAAGCATCACCAGCAGAGTCTGCATGATGAGACTCAGGGAGTTGGCTGTTTGTGAAACTATCGTGAGGAACTGAGCTCATACTGACACCTCAGAATTCACACCAGCTCATCTCCAAATATTTCCCCTGCTGCAGTTTTGGCTGGGCACAGAATCACGAGCCACCACACACCTTGTAGATTCAAACAGCAATCTTTATTCCCGAACTCACACGGGCCTCTACAAACATGTTCTGCTCCAATCTCCAATATATCACCGCCCCCAATCACCTACTCCATGAGGCTTTTTTCCAAATCACATTTGAATCTCACGAGAACTCAACGGGAACAAGCAGCAGGAACACCCTAATCCCAGCAGCAATAATCTTCAACCTCCAACTTCCCTAAAACCCCTATTGTCTTAAACCGGGAACGCCCTAAGGAGCGGGATACTTCCTCAAACCTGATCAGCTCTAAACCTGGATCCACCCTAGATCACCTTGAGCAGGGTCATCTTTCTCAAACACACATGCAAGGTCACAGCGAAATTTCAAGGCAAGTTCATTTAACATGGGGTACGCTGGCAAGGATTTCGAATCGTCATTCCTACTTGGCAATGGCCCTCAGCATCCCCTAAACAGCATCCCAAGGAATCCATAAAATATCCTTGGCCTTCCACCAGCAGCTT